>NC_034613.1:56725849-56760520 GCF_900095145.1 Mus pahari
TTAAAAATTCAGGTGACAGCAGATGCTGGCAAGGTTGTGGAGAAAGAGCAACACTCCTCCATTGCTGGTGGGATTGCAAGCTTATCTATAAAACACACCTAAAATTTAGGGATCATTGTTAAATAAGTAGTAGAAATATGGTAATATCCAAAGGATGAGGGAATTTTCTGTGAGACTGTATATTCCCAGCAATGTCAAAAGCCACATCTATAAAGTCTCACCAACATGACTGCCTAAACATGAGCTAGACAAGAACAACAATAGACGTACTAAAATGGATGGGAGAAAGCTCATTATGCCTCAGATATAGACAAAGTACTAAAAGCAACTAAAGAATACCCCATACAGGAGGAAATGGTCTTTAGAGAAGAGCATACCAATGGGTTATCTAGTTCTCAATAGTCATTACACCACCTGAGCTGCTCATATTAAGAATATATATACTATCTCTTCATAGCAATAAAACCCTAAGACAAAAGTTGGTACCAAGGACTGGAGTATTGATGCAATAGGGTAGGGCTGGCCATGTTTTTGTTTAGAAGAAAGTGGATTTGATGACTTTGGTTTTGAAAGCAATGGAATGCTTTAAGTAGTACTTAATGGGTTATCCTAGGAGAAACATGGAAAACATTGGTGTTGTGAAAAGACACCATAGCTATGGTAACTCTTATAAAATAAAATATTTAATTGGGCTGGCTTCCATTTTCAGAGATCCAGTTCATTATCTTTATGGTAAGAAGCATGGCAGCATCCTAGCAAACATGGTACTGGAAAAGCCTAGAATTCTACATCTCGATCCAAAGGCAGCAACAGGAAACAATTCTACGTTGAGTGGAACCTGAATCTAGGAGCCCCAAATCCCACCTCCACAGTGACACACTTCCTCTCACAAGGACATACCTACTCCAACAAGGCCACACCTCCCAATAGTGCCATTCCCTTGGCCAAGAATATTCTAAGCATTACAACGTTGTTTCTTTTTCTCTCTCATTAGACATCAAACAGGCATCTAAATATATAATTAGGTAAATAATAACAAAAAACAGAATAAGATAACATCAATAAACAGAAGAAAAAGACACAAAGAAAAAAACACATGACACGGAACACATACAAAGGAAAAACAGACAAACACATTTAGAAACCTAGAAAACCCATTAAAAACAATATGCCAAGACAAAGACAAATTTCCAAAGATAATACTGAGCTTGTTCTGTGTTTGCCATTTGCTGGGCATGGTGTGATTTGCATACACAGAAAGAATCTCTTGTAAAAACTATGGTTTTTAATTTAATAATTTTTGTTGTTGCTGTTTTTTACTTATTTACTTACTACGGGAACAGCTATCAGTTGGAGATAGCTTCTGAGTTAGGAATGGGGGTTTGTATCTACTTACCCCCTTGGTGTTTGAACCCTATCTGGTTTAGACCTGTAGGTCTTGCATTTGTTTGCATCTACTGCAAATGAAAACTCCTCTCATAATAGATGATCAAAGTACCGATTTATGAGTGTATTAGAATATTATTAGGAGCCATTTTATTTTTAGTTTCCTTTAGCATAACAATATTTGATTTTCACCTAGAGCCATGGTGTATTAGTCAGGGTTCTCTAGCGTCACAGAACATACAGATAGTCTCTATATAGTAAAGGAATTTATTGATGACTTACAGTCTGCAGTCCAAATCCCAACAATGGTTCAGTAGTAGCTGTGAATGGAAGTCCAAGGATCTAGCAGTTGCTGAGTCCCACACAGCAAGAAGGTGAAAGAGCAAGAGCCAGACTCCCTTCTTCCAATGTCCTTATATGGTCCCCAGCAGAAGGTGTAGCCCAGATTAAAGGTGTGTGCCACCACACCTTTAATCCCAGATGGCCTTGGACTCGGAGATCTCCCTGTCTTAATCTTCTGGATTCAATCACCACTGTGTCTCAAGATCTCCATACCAAGATCCAGATCAGAAACTTCTATCTCCCAGCCTCCAGCTTAGGTTCACTGGTGAGCCTTCCAATTCTGGATTGTAGTTCATTTCAAATATAGTCAAGTTGACAACCAGGAATAGCCACTACACATGGACTATCTAATCTCAGGTTCTTAGATACTTAATCAGTGTTATGGAGTGAAACTTAATTTAAATTAAATAGTAGTTGGTTACTTTAACAAAATTTGTGCCACTATTTCATACCACACCCAAAAGACAGGTTACTACTCTCGATACAAGAGGTTGTAGCTTGGTTGCTGAGTAACTGGGCATACAAATACTATCTCTCAGATATTTCATGTTTTATACATGAAGAGTTTTTATTTGAGAATATTAGTTTGCTTGTCATGGTATTTCATAAAATGAAGTTAGATAAAATTCAGTGCCAGATTTATCTAAATTGAAAAAATGGGCTTTACTACTCTGTCAAGTAACCCACCTTACAATTTGAGACTCTGTGAGTGAGATGTTATTCATAATAGTGATTGTGCCCATATTAATATATCTTTCTTTACTTGCATGAATGTATAATAAAATATTGTATTTTATTTTTGTAGTGAGTACAACAATATAGAACTATTTAATAAGTATAGTTTCAAAATTCTCTCATGATGTATAATTCACTGTAGAACTGAAGGCTTCTAACAACCACAATTTGGTTCAATCAGTCCCAAGTTAACAGAGCCAAAATTGACTAATTCATTTTTGTCACTGTTGTCTCCTTAATCTTTCCTGTTTTCCTACACAATTCACTTCTTTTTTTCTCTTTTATTAATTTATTTGTTTATACTTCATATTTTATTACCCCTATTCACCTTCCAATTGTTCCACATCCCATACCTCCTCCCCACCCCCTGTCTCCATGTGGATGTCCCCACCCCACCTCCCACCCCACCTGACCTATAAACTCCCAGGGGCCTCCAGTCTTTGTACATCATCTCTGAATGAACACAGACCTAGAAGTTCTCCACCCTATGTGTGTTGGAGGCCTCATATCAGCTGGTGTATGCTATCGGCTTGGTGGTCCAGTATTTGAAAGGTCTCAGGGTCCAGATTAATTGAGAGTGCTGGTCCTCCTACATGATCGCCCTTTTCAGCTTCTTTCAGCCTTCCCAATTCAACAACAGGGGTCAGCTGCTTTTGTCCATTGGTTGAGAGCAAATATCTGCATCTGATTCTTTCAGCTGTTTTCAGCTATTTGTTGGATATTATCCTGAAAATATCATCCTAGGTGAGGTAAATCAGACCCAAAAGGACATGCATAGTATGTACTCACTAATAAGTGGATATTATAAAAAAAATTACAGAATACCCAAGATACGTCCACAGAACTCAAAAAGGTCAATAAGCTGAAGTACCCAAGTGAGGACTCCTCAGTCCCACTTGGGAGAGAGAAGAAAGCAATCACAAGTTGTGTGTGTGTGTGTGTGGGGGGTGGAACGAGGGACCTGGGAGGAAAAGTTGACAGGAGGGGGAGTGGGGGAAAGAGGGGAACCTGATCTGGTATTGGGTGAGGCAAAAAGACTGAAGATTTGCAGGCCAGCAGAAAGAATGGAAACAGGAAATAAGAGGTTGTGGGCACCCTCCAGAATGCACCAGAGACCTGGGAGATGAGAGACTCTCAGAATTCAAAGGGAGGGACCTTAGGTAAAATTCAGGAGAGAAGGGAGAGGGAAGTTATAGAGCCCACCTCCAGCAGGAAGACAGGATGTCAAGTGAGGGATGGGGTTGTGATCCCACAGTCATGTCTCTGACCCATCATTTTTCCTGTCTTAAAGAATTATAGGGATGGAAATGGAGAGGAGCCTGTGGAAAAGAAGGTCCAGCAACAGGCACAAAATGGGATCCAGGTCAATGGGAGGTACCAAGGCCTGACACTATCACTGAAGTTACAGAGCGCTCACAAAAAGGGACCTTCATTCCCCTCTGAAAGCAATTCACTTCTATTGTTTAGTTTATATAAATTACTAATGGTGGGAAATTCATTTAAGGTTTTCCCTGAAGAATATTTCATTAAAGATAAAACTTGTGTTTTAAAAAGTTCATTGATTTGTTTAGAAACATATTTAGGTTTACTTTTCCATAACTCCAGTTCATCTTTAGAAAATTATTATCTTGTCTGTCTGATGATAACAGGATTGTATGTGACATGCTTTATTGATCTGGTATTTTATGATATTTTATAATGTCTTCCGAATAAGTAATATCATTTTGCTATGATTCATTACTCAAAGATCTATTCATACCTAATGTTTACTGAGAAGGATCATAAATATATGAGATTATCATCTTCAATAACTTCATTTTGTAATGTTGGCACTTATATATGTGCAACTTTGAGCTTCTTGGACTATATCTATGACTATTGAATTATTGTGTTTCACCCAAACTCTGAATATAGACATTAGTGTGAGGGAATTAGCAAGGGGCTAGGAAAGTGGTAATCAATCTATATGGATTGCATCCCCTTTGAGGAACACATATCAGATATCCAAAATATCAGATATTTATGTTAGGATTCATAACAATTGAAAACTGCAATTATGAAATAATAATGAAATAATTTTATGATTGATAATCTCTATAGCATGAGGAACTGTATTAAAAAGGTATCAGCATCAGGAAGCTTGAGAACTACTGGGCTAAAATAAAATTCTTCAAGTGTAACAAACATTTTATTCTAGAAAAATTATCTTTTCTGGTTCTTAGACTCCTTTGTTATGATAGAAGTGAAGTGAAACGAACTAAGTTCTTTTGATCTGCAATTTTGTGAAAGTAATAAGTGAAGAAGGGAACTTCTAATATTCAAACCCCAAATTAAATGAGAGGCTAAAATATAATTTATCATTATACTTTTATTGCTACTGGCAAGACTTTTGTTGTACAGATTATGATTACAGTCATATATGTCCTCAGTTTGGGTACTTAATAGCTTTCTATGCAATCAGTATCTTGAATACACTTGCCAATGCTTATTTTTCTGCCAACATATGATGCCTTTTCAATGTACAAATATATGACTTCACTAATATATGAATATATACATATATTCCTATATATATGAATATATAAATATATTCATTTAAAAAATTAATCTACTAGATTAATAAAAATGCAATCTCAGATGAAACCACCAATAAAAACATTTATTAATATAAATGGACAATTTGTAAGTGCATGGAAGGTAGATTACAATATAGAAAAACAAAGGGACATTAAAGTAACTATAATGATTACAAACCAAAAGTCTACAATATATTAAATAATGTTCAAAGCTTATATTAGGCAGCTTGAGTCACTGAATAGTATGTTGTCATATTAAGGGGCTAGAGAAGTAGTTCTGTGGTAAGGAGCAGTGGTTGCTCTTCCATAGGCCTAGGTTCAGTTCCCAGCAACCACATGGCTGCTCCCAACTGTCTATAGCTCCAGTTCCAAGGATCTAACACCCTCACACAGACATACATGCTGGCGAAACACCAATATATAAGGAATAAAAAAAAGATTTGAAAAAATAAGAAGTGGTAGGTGAGTGTTTTCCTATTTTAGTATGGAAGCTTAACTATTAAAAATCTTAATGTTTTACAGGCAACTTCTACCTGACCCTAGGCATATTTGGTTTTTCAAGATACATCAACAGTGTTCTACATGCACCAGGTTCTATACACTAATGGATTAGGAATATACATACATATATATATATGTATATATGAAACTTTAATTTCTAACAGAATTTCATTTAATAACAGGACAAATTTGCACAACTGGAATCAATGCTTTGACACTGTATTTATAATGATAGGTCTTAAGTATAGCAATATTAATCAAATAGAAATTGAAAGTCAAATGAGCACCAATGTTTGTAATATATTTTAGAATACAAGATAATAACTGCTGTTTCAGAATCAGAGGGGTCTTCAATTTGGTCAATGGAGCCAACTACATGGTTCAGTGAGTAAAGACATTTGCTGCAGAGCTCAATAAACTTCATGAAATCCCTAGCACGTATAGCACCTCCACAGTTAACGTCTTACCTCTACAGAGAAGAGAGCTGACTCCTGCAGGTGAACCTCTTAGCTCTACAGAGATACCATAGCACAAATGTCTCCTGTCACAAAAAAAAAAAAAGTGTTGAAAAGTGTAGAAATGCAATGAATTTTCAAAGTTTAAATTGATCCAGTTACAAAATAATTTACTAGAAGACTGTGAGGAGCAAGAGCTGCAGCATGAACTACAAAGGTATTTTAGGAATGAAGGAAGAAACATGGGAACAGAAATTTCCCTTGAAATGTTTCTAAGCAGGCATGGTGACACATAGCACTCAGGAAGCAGAGGCAGGAATATCAGCAGTTCAAGGTTATATTTCATTACATAGCAAGTTGTTTTCCAGCCTGGACAAATGAAACACTCAAAAAATTAAATTAAAAAGCAAATAAGGGCTGGTGAGATGGCTCAGTGGGTAAGAGCACCCGACTGCTCTTCCGAAGGTCCAGAGTTCAAATCCCAGCAACCACATGGTGGATCATAACCATCCGTAACAAGATCTTGCGCCCTCTTCTGGAGTGTCTGAAGACAGCTACAGTGTACTTACATATAATAAATAAATAAATCTTAAAAAAAAAACAAATAAGCAATATTTTATATGCTGTACTAAAATTAAAAAATTAACAATCACAGGTGTGTACTTATGTTTTATTATATTCTCAAGACACTAAAAAAAATCTTCAGGAGACTAGAAAAAAATCTTAGAAAATAAACTTTAGTACATGGAAACAATTATCCATAAACTGGCAAAACTCTAAACTCATAAAAACAGCCACATAAGAATATCAAGGTAGGACTGGAGAGATGGCTCAAAGTTTAAGAGCACTGACTACTCTTCCAGAGGTCCTGAGTTCAATTCCCAGCAAACACATCATAACTCACAACCATTTATAATGAGATCTGGTGCTCACTTCTGGTGTGTCTGAGAGCTGCAGTGTATTCATATATATAAAATAATAAATAAATCTTTTTAAAAATAGCATAAAGGTACTGAATGAAAAGGAAAAGCCTCTTCATTGGAGAGCACTTTCTCTGAGTGACACTGTAGGTATATGAACCAGTCTAGGACAGACCTCATGTTCAAGAGTAGTTAACAAACATCATATAATGGTCTCAACAGGTTTTGTGTACTTTTACTTGGTTACAGTTTGGTGTAATTTGCAGGAGGTGGTGTGTTGTTTCATTTTCTTGTTGTTGTTGTTGTCATAGTGGGTTTTGTTTCATTTTGATAAAGAAATTAAAGTTGAATGGGTAGGGAGATGAAGATCTGGAAATTCTTGGAGAAGGAAAAAGGATATGATCAAAATATGTTGGAAATTTAAAATAGTTTTAAATAATAAAAATAACTTTCAATAAATAGGCAACTATTTTTTGAAAAGAAAAGCTTCTTCACACCAAAGAAAATATTCAAGTGAAAAGACAGTCTAGAAGATGAGAGAAAATTTTTTCTAGCTAAATATCTGAGAGAAGGTCAGGATGTAGAATACATAGAGAATTTTAAAAGTCAAATAACACTCTCTAGGTCAACAACCCAAAGAATAAATGTAAATGTACTCTCTCTCTCTCTGTCTCTCTCTGTCTCTGTCTCTCTCTCTCTGTCTCTGTCTCTCTCTGTTTCTCTGTCTGTCTCTGTCTCTGTCTCTCTCTGTCACTCTGTCTCTCTGTCTCTCTCTCTCATTTTTCAAGACAGGGTTTCTCTGTGTAGCCCTGGCTCTCCTGGAACTCACTCTGTCAACCAGGCTGGCCTCAAACTCAGAAATCCACCTGACTCTGCCTCCCAAGTGCTGGTATTGAAGGCACACACCACCACTGCTCTGCTAGACAGACAGTTCTCAAAAGACAACATACAAATCATTAAAGTACTTATGAAAAAAGTTCAGCAATCTCACCAATCAAGCCTAAATGTTAAAATTAATTTTAAAAATTAAAGTACATTGATAGTCTATCTTATTTCTGAAATGGTATCATTTTGAAAATGACAAGTCATACTAGAGATGCATAGGAAGGAGAACCCTCATATGTGTTGGCAGGATGCCACTATAGAAATTTCTCAAAACACTCAAAATAAACCACAATTTAACCTGGTTGCCCAGCTGAAGGACTCTAAAACCACCAAGGAGACATGGGGAGCTTGGTATTTGTGGAAGTGCTGTTCAGAACAACCAAGAAAACTACGTGCATGTTAATAGTTAGGTGCATAAAAATGTATATATAATGAAGTTTTAGTCACTTAGAGGAATGATATTACATTTTACGGGAGAGTGCAAGCAATAGGTAATTATCATATTAAGCAAAATAAACCAGGTTTAGCTTAGAACATCAAATATCCTATTTTCTCTTATTTGTGGATCCTTGATTTTATGTAAATACATTATATATATATATATATATATATATATACATATACATATATATATTTATTTATTAAAATGCCTTTTATTTTCTCTTTTCTATGCTACAATTTCATTTCATTCATTATTAATTATTTGCTTCATAGTTTATAATATTTTTTCCATTTTCTTTCACTTAGTAGTTCATGAAATTAAGATCTCCAGAGAAGAGTTTTCATTAAAAGACCCTATTTATTCCAACAGAAACACAACCTAAACATAAAAACATACATGCAGAGAACCATGAAATATCATAGTAAGATGATTAATCCAAAAGGTCATGATATCAATTACTTAATTAAAAGTTACTAAAATCTGAAAGTGAGGTTTAGCTTACATTGAGTACAATAAAGTGCAAGGAGGAAATAATTACTTAAATAGGAATTTTCAGCAAAAGGGAAAATACTAATTCTCTGACTATCCACAATGATTACAAATCAGATGATCCACATTGATAAGAAATGATTCTGCTTTGTTTAAAATATTAAAGGATGACTCTAATGTACTGTCTGATCAAGATATTACTAAAATGTTTCAATTGCTATCTGATGAAAAAGGCAAAAATATGTTTTCTCCAATGGAGTGTCACTTGGAATTTTTAAAATTTTTTTTGCATTTTTAATTGAATATTTTATTTATTTACATTTTAAATGTTATCCCCTTTCCTGGTTTTCCCTCTAGGAAACTGAGTGTCACTGGGAATTTCAACCATATTCCAAGGCAGGCCCATGCCCTGGAGTACTTGGCCAATCTAAATATTCTAAATGGAACCTTGTGGGAAGCCACATAACACCATTACAAGATGGCGCTGGCTACCGCTGGACACCGTCCACGAGTCCTGGTAAACAACCAATGTGTGCAAGTGCAAAAGGGTTTTCACGCCAAGTCACAGCTCATTCCGGAGCATGCAAATGAGGGACTGAAAGCAACACCAATCAGGTATGGCCACACCACTCCTAAGCCTATTTAACCAGTGCCAGTTTCGGGGCTCGGGGTCTTTAGCCTTCGCAATCAAACTCTCCCAATAAACGTGTGCAGAAGAATCCTGTTGTGGCGTCTACCTTGCTGGCGAGTTGGGCGTTTACAGAACCTTATGGTTTTGTGTGTGTGAGTGTGTATGAGTGTGTGTGTGTGCACGCGCGCATGCACACCACCATGAGATATGCTACATCATTAAGAGATTTTAAAAAAGAAATTTTAAAAATGTTCATAGATATGCCCAAATGCCAATTTGATCTAGAAAATTCCTTAATTGAGAGTCAGATTTCACAGGTGTGTTAAGTTTGTGCCAGCTTCACAAGAGAAACTAATCAGTAAAATCCATTCCTTCTCTATTGACACACAAGCTTGTCATTGTGAAACTATATAAACATTCCTTTCTTGTTCATTACCAAGATCTCATGTTAATACCAAAATGTATAGTATAAAATTAAAACTCCCATAGTCCTTTAAAATTCCATTTCTCTAGAAGCTCACTGTCCAAAAAAAAATAAAAAAATAAAAAATTGCTTATCTATGGGGTCCTTTAAATTGGAAAAAAATTCCACATTTTCTTATTTAAGAAAAGAAGAAGCAGGGAACAAAAATAATCAGATCAAAGCCAAACCTCAAATCCAGCAAAGTAAATTAAATTGAGTACCTCAATGTAAGATTCTGAGACTCAGTTTTCTAGGCTCCACAGGGCTTCAAGTAGCCCTATTTCTTCATCTCTGCCAGATGTAGTATATAGTCTTAGTACATAACTCTTAGGGTTATTATAGCTCCTTTGTTATCCTCTTTGGTGGTTGTGTCATGCCTTTAGTGTTTCGAGTATCCCTTGTTCTCCATTGAAACTTAGTGGACCTTTACCAGTGTCCTTTTTTGGCATCTCTTTAGGGACTTGGACTGTGGACTATGGTGCCTTATCTGATCTTCATTAACAAGCTTGTAGCTTTCCTGTCTCCAAAAGCAGTACTGCATTGGAGACTCTAATACATTGCCAAGTTCAAAGTCAGCTTGAGATGCAGTCTTGGCCACTTGGACCACAGCTTCTGTGTTTTCAGCCTGGGGAGGCACTGCCTTTCCCAGAGTTAAGCTCACAGTGCTGATCTCTTATTAATCACAGCTGGATTTTCTTTTTTGTTTTGTTTTGTTTTTTGTTTCACTTTTTCACTCCAGATGACTAACCATCTTTGTCCCACTAAAGCAATGTTTTACTTCTGTGGCATTTACCTTTTGTTATTCACAGCTGAGCCTGCATACCTCACTTACAAGCAACTGTATTCTTAAACTAAAATATCACATAAAAAATCCAATAGAGTCCTTGCTCCCCTCTGAAACTTTACAAGCAAAACCTCCAGTGTCTGTATTTCCTTCAGCATTCTTATCTTCTAAGCTCCCGTGAATGCCCTCATTAAACTCTGAAAATTCAAAAGCTTTTCCAGCTCAAAATTATTGTTGCCAACATTCTTCCCAAAACAACTTGGACAAGTTCATCACAGCAACACAGCAACATCCCACTTTTTCTAGCATTAATTTTCTGTTCTAGTTTATTTTTCTGCAACTCTTATAAACTATTCTAATAGAAGTATGGGAGGGATAGGTTCATGTAGTTTAAGATCACAATACACCATTGAGGTAAGCTGGGATAGCAACTCAATGCATGAGCCTGGAAGCAAGAACTACAGAAGAAAGCTGCCTAACAACTGATTCTTTAGGCTCATGCTCAGTCAGATTTCTTTTATACGTAAGCCTGAGCTGTATAAGAAATCTGACTGAGAATGTACCAACAAGATTGTCCTGGGTACTCTTACATCAGTTAATAATCAAGAAAATGCCCTATAGTTGTATCCATTGGGAAATCTGATTCAGGCAATTCTTCAATTGACTTTCCGTCTTCCTAGGTCTTGCATCAAGGTGACAATAAAAACTAACCAGTACATTTAGTTAGTTCAATGCATAGTGTGAGCAAGAGCCACAGACTGGTAGAATTAACTCTAAGTAGACTATTTCAGCCTAGAGGATTCTCTGGAATTAAATCAAGGCACTGAGTTGCTGTGGAGATAGCAGTGATCATAGATCAACTTTCAAAGCCAGGTCACAGGCACCAAACTGCCAAAGGGAAAGAACAACATAGAGTCTTTGGGGCTGGACTTCTATTCATTCTTGGATTCATATTTTTTTTTATTATTTATAAACCACCTAGTCTATTATTGGTATAGCAGTTCTAATTAAGATATCCACCTTGATTTATAAAGACCCTTAAAATAAAACAAAAATCCATAAAGAGTTGGAATGATGGCTGAGAGGTTAAGAAAACAAGATCTTCTAGAGGATTCCAGTTCAATTCTCTAGACCAAAACTGTGGCTCCCAACAACCAACAACTTCAGTTCTGGGAAATCCAACTCTATATTCTGGGCAGCATGTATGCAAGCACCTATACATATAAAATATAATTAAAACCTTAGAACAGCAACCAAAATACTGATTTGACAGGGCTGTAGGAAAGTAATATTCTTAAGGAAATTGAAGTTTTACTTTAAGATAGAGAATGTTAGAGGAGATTAGTGATTGTGGTGTCAGAGTTCTAGAAGCACTAATATGTTGTTAGTTACACAGCAAAGGACATTAAGTGCAGTGTGAAGGCACATCACAGAGAATATACTGCTCCAGAAAGCTCATAACCTAGATGGTGACCAAAAACAATGGACAGGTAAGAAAAGTGTAGACCTATTTCTAAATTTGGCTGGATCTCACAGGTGTTGAAAAGCAACAACAGTGATTTGAATTTGTGTTTACGAAGTTCCTTCTTTGTTTGACTCTGAAAACAGAACATGTGCTGTATAATAGATACCAGTGAGATCTAAGACACCTCCTATAAATGTCTCCTTCTTTAACACATAAAATTGCTCAAAGTTTGGGTATCAATGATATTGTTAGTTTACACAGGCTATCTATAGTGATCAAAGCTATGTTTTGAGACACTATCAAACTGGGAGCTAGTGTTGTACAAAAGTTGGTATACATGTTTCATAGTACATGAGTTGGATTGATTAATAAAGATTCATCATTCTCAATGTTACAGAACACAGTGATTTCTCATAAGTTATATTAGTGTTCTTATAAATGGAGCGCCAAACAGATATTTATGCACTTTTGACATAACAGCACAAACTATCAAGATACAACCTGTGAATCAGAAAGTAACTTCTTATCAGACACCAAATGGTATCCAGACAAAACTATCATGTGATGTTGGAGGAAAAATTGTTCAAGGTCCTTCAAACATGTGGGTGGCAGCATTTTATATGTTATTCTTATTTGCCCTCACAATCCCTTCTAAGATAAGCATTTAATGTACTAGTAACAATGTGGCAAAGTAGACCTCTTCAAAAATAACAAAATTTTACATATTTTAAAATATGTTTTATTGCCTATGCCCTGGACTACTTGCTGCCTGACCCTACCTGCCCTTGGGAGTTAGAGTTGAGGTGTTGCTGAGTCAACTTCCAGAAATAGGTGAGAAAAGCCCCAGCAAGCTCTCTGACACTGCTGTTAGCTCCTTTAATACTCTCCACCCACACCCCTATTAATCCTAAGAAAGCATTTCTTTTAAATAGCAGTTCCTGATTGGCTGATATTGTCTGTATCAGCAATCCTTGGTCTCTCAGGCAGTCCTCAATTGGGTCCTCCTGCAGGAGATGATTTGCCTCTGTGCAGCCCCCAGTGTTTACACAGAGGTGGCTCCACCATTCCTGCAACAATATTTTAGTCACTAGATTAATGGAGAGTTTATTAGAAATAAGTTCAATAATTTGAACAAATTTGCATTAAGGTTCATGCAATCAGGTCAGTTCTTCACTCAAAATTATGTTATATAACTCTTGTCATTCTTTGTCTTTTTATACTTTGGTAGCAAGTTTTGATGGTTGATGAAATGAAACTTGAGTATTCACTATATGAGAAACAATTTTATGTACCAAGATATATATTTTACATAATTACTTCATACTTTGAAATATAGTCCTTTGTTGTCATGTAATTTAATTTTATGTTTACTTATGATATATACAGAATATACCCATATTATAAAGGAAAATTTTGATGGAATATCTTTACTATAATTTTGACAAGTTGTATATTGTGATGCTTCTATAACAGTCTAGCATGTATCCACATAATAGTTTTCTTTATCCTCTAGTAGGTTTTGTTACTTTGCACATTGTCATCTATTTGTCTAGACCTTCTGCTAGTTCCTCACTTTCCTTATTATTGCTGTTTCATATTCTATTATTAGGTAAACAAACTCTCCATTCTCATTATCATTTGCAAATTCTTTTAATTCTTCTTAGAATAGTTTTGGTAGACTTAAATAAAATCCTTGTTGAATTTTTTAATATGTAAAAGATTGTAGATATAAAGATAGGGAATATATCTTATTTCTGTGTATATTTACTAAGGATCTTTATAAAATAGCATTCATGAATGCACCAAGATATGATATTGCTGCGTTTACTTCTGCATTGCATTGGTTTTATGTTACCTTTGCATCAGTTATTTCATTCTCTTATTTTATAGAGGTGTACTTTAAAATTATAGGAGCATGGAAAATATTAAAGAGGAATGAAACATTTCTCTGACATTAATATACTCATATACTTCTTGATATGGTAGCACTATAACTTTGGCTTAAGAAATGCATAAAGTACTGCTAGTCATTCTTTTGACTTTTAAATAGTAATTTAAAAATTACTATTCCTATGCATCTATTTCTTAAATAGTATATATTAGGAACAAAAATGACAAAGGTAAATAAAATTGTCCATAAATTAGTTTCTATGGTTCTAAAGGTTAATTTGTATTACAGTTAATAAAATTTGTGTAAGATTCTTTGGGATAATAATGAAGGAAATTATTCTTTTTAATGAGTGATAGAGCTTACAAATGAACTTAGCTTTGAACTAGATTTCTAATACTGGACAGGAACTTAGCAGACTATACTTATCAAGAGTGAGACTTAACAGTAAATATAATTGAAATATTAATTTGTTAAAGTACTGACTTCTTATGTATTTGAGAGATAACTCTAGCTACTAGAGTCAAAGCAATGTAAATAATGAAAAAACCCAATCCCTTATTAAATTCATGCCATGGCCAAATTAACTTACATGAAACAAAAGACCAAATGTAATCTCATTCCAGGTAGTAAATGTGCTCTGTATAAGACAATTGAAAGAGAGTTCTGCAGTGATTGTGAGTGTTAGGACACTATCTTAAGTAGAATGGTTTTATAAAGACTCTAAATAAAGAAGAAAGGATAATGGAAAAAAATGTAAGTGAGAAAAAGGGATATTAAGTGTCTTAGTGAGGGTTTCTATTCCTGCACAAACATCATGACCAAGAAGCAAGTTGGGGAGGAGAGTGTTTATTCAACTTACACTTCCATACTGCTGTTCATCACCAAGGAAGTCAGGACTGGAACTCAAGCAGGTCAGGGAGCAGGAGCTGATGCAGAGGCCATGGAGGGATGTTCTTTACTGGCTTGCTTCCACTGGCTTGCTCAGCTTGCCCTCTTATAAAACCCAAGACTACCAGCCCAGAGATGGCACCACCCACAAGGGGACCTCCCTCCTTGATCGCTAATTGAGAAAATGCCTTATAGCTGGATCTCATGAAGGCATTTCCTCAACTGAACCTCCTTTCTCTGTGATAACTCCAGCTGTGTCAAGTTGACACAAAACTAGCCAATACAATTGANCCCTTGTCAAATTGACACACAAACACATCATTAGTAAGCCTCAACCCTTAGTTCTTATTCATCCCCAAGATCTTAAATGACTTTAAAAGTCCCACAGTCTTTACATATTAAAAGTTCAATCCCTTAAAAATATCCCTTATCTGTTAAAATACAAAGTACTTTAAAACTCAAAGTCTCTTAACTGTGGGTTTCACTAAAAAACTTCCCCAAAGAGGGAAAATTATCAGGGCACAGTCACAATCAAAAGCAAAAATCAATCTCCAACCGTCCAATGTCTGGGATCCAACTCACGATCTTCTGGGCTCCTCCAAGGGCTTGGGTCACTTCTCCAGCCATGCCCTTTGTAGCACACACCTTGTCTTCTCGGCTTCAGTTTCAGCTGCTTGTACTTCACTGCTGCTGCTGTTCTTGGTGGTCATCTCACGGTACTGGGATTTCCAAAACACTGCTTTCTTCCACTGTAACTTGGCTTCAACAATAGCCTCTCATAGGCTCTCTTCATGATGTCAAGCCTCAACACCTTTGCATGACCCCTTCAGTCCTGGGCCATCAATTGCAACTGAGGCTTTACCTTCACCAATGGCCTTCCATGGCCTCTCACAGTTCTTCGATGGCCCCAGTTGCTCTGCATGACCCCTTCATGCCTTCAAACAAGTACCACCCAAGTAACTCTTACACATTACCAAATCCAGTCACAGCACAAGGTACAACCTTGGCCATCTCTGGAACACAGCCTCTGTGCTCTCAGAAAACACTNCCCAGAAGATGTCACCTCAGTGATGCTGGTCTCTTCTTAATCACTGCAAATTTCTTATCTCCAGCTAAGCAGCATCAATAGTCCCAGTAAGGAAAAGGTTTCATTTTAGTGGTTCTGGTATCTTGTTAATCACAGCTGATTCTTCAGCCCCAGCTAACCAGAACCACAGAATCTTCACAATCCAAAATAGCAATGGCCCTGAAAAGTCTTTAATTTTCCCTCTGAAATTTTACAAGCCAGGCCTCCATCTCCAGCACTGTTTTCAACATTATCTTCCAAGCTCCTACACAACATTCAACAGAGCTCTTAACACCGAATGGATCTTCTATCCCAAAATTCCAAAGTCTTTCCACAGTCCTCCCCCCAAACATGGTCATGTTGTCAAAGGAATATCCCACTATGCTGGTACCAATTTGTCTTAGTCAGGGTTTCTATTCCTGCCCAAACATCATGACCAAGAAGCTAGTTGGGGAGGAGAGGGTTTATTCAGCTTACACTTCCATACTGCTGTTCATCACCAAGGAAGTCAGGACTGGAACTCAAGCAGGCCAGCAATCAGGAGCTGATGCAGAGGCCATGGAGGGATGATCTTTACTGGCTTTCTTGCTTGCTTGACTTGCTCAGCCTGCTCTATAACAGAACCCAAGACTACCAGCCCAGAGATGGCACCACCCACAAGGGGACCTCCCCCCTTGATCACTAATTGAGAAAATGCCTTACAGCTGGATCTCATGGAGGCATTTCTCCAACTGAAGCTCCTTTCTCTGTGATAACTCTAGCTGTGTCAAGTTGACACAAAACTAGCCAGTATATTAAGTAAAAGACTGATAGAAGAACAATTATGAAGCAAAACAATCCCCTTTACTAGTGATGGGGAATTAAGAATTAAAAATAAGCACCTCTAAATTATTTTTATCTGTTATTAATAATACAAATTTTACAGTCTTAGATTAGTTCCTGTGAATAGTCTAAGCTCCAATCCCACAAAATTCTCAAAAGGTTTCTTGCAAGACAGACTAAGTGTAGCATAAAATTGATTTAATCATGTTACAGAGAAACCTTTTCCTATGGTTTCCAAAAATCTGTAGATGCTCTTGATTGCACTATCAAGAACCTTTACTTGAATTTTACATATAGAACTCAGAGAATAACATATAATTTTCAGTTTGAGCTAAGAGAATCACCTGAAGAAAGGCTATAAAGATGAAAGTTAAATCAAAGATTTTTACAACCAATTTTACCTTCTCCAAATTTTCCTCAGTCAGCTATTTCTCTTATTTGTTCAAATACAATAAAAGTCTTCTGTTAGTAGATTTTTATAAATAAAAGTAATAATAGTTTATATATGCTAAGGAGACTAAAATCATTTTTCTTTCAAACTTTAATCTTTACAGATATGACCATTTGACTGCCTTTGCAGGCAGAGCAACAGGAAAAATTGTACACCCAGAAGGACAGATGCCTGTGAAGGATGCAGACAACAGAGACCCAGGGCTAGTCAATGTCAGTAGGCTGCCTACAGGGATTTCAAGACCAATCTTCAAGGCGAGTCCCATATATCAGAACAGTAAGCATCCATCCCCTTCTCAAGCATCGCAGTTCCAAGGATTTCAACAGCTTAACAAAATCACACCAAACCATTCATCTACAGACATAAAAACATTTAACTTTCAATTATCTAATATGAGTAATGATAGCCAACAAGAGAAAATTGGGAATCCCCAACCAAATATGTCAAACTCCCGCGCACAATTCAACTGCCTACAATCAATTCAAGACAAAATGACAGTGAGTAGAGCTGGCAGCTCTGTTCAGATGACTCCAGAGAAAATGACAGAAGCAGAAGAGAAATCCCGCAATGCATGGAAGAATATTAAAAAATCCTATGCACAGAAAAAAAAGCCAGCACAAAAAGTACCTCATTTTGTTCCTGATCAAGCACCCGAGGGGAAAAGAACAACCCCCCACAATCCTGCACATGCCATCCGAAAGTCAAGGATGATCTATGGTGTCCATATGAGGTCATTTAGGGATCGGGTAATTCATTTACTGGCACTGAAAGACTACAAGAAATCGGAACTTCTCGTTCAACTGCAAAAGGACGGTATCAAAATAAATGACACCAGTTTTCTTGGAAAAATTCTTCTGCAGGTGGCTAATTTGAATGCCACTACTTTGTCTTATACTTTAAAAGATAGTATCTTCAAAGAGGTCCAGAGAGATTGGCCCGGTTATAATAAGGAAGACAAGCAGTCACTGGATTTGGTGCTTTCCAGGAAACTGCATCCATTTCACAATGCCACCAAGGCCACCTATAGCAAAGAAGCATCTGTAGTTTCTAAAACAGATGATACATCATCCTCAAAGGATCACTTTCTCCATTTATCTGGTATTGACACTTTAATTAAAAATAAAGGAGGACTCTGTTCCCCTAAATCTGCTGTGTCATTAGCATCGAAAAGCCATGGAAACAGTGAGAAGTCAGTGAATCTGCAGTGTTCTGCAGCTACTACCAAATATATCCCTTTGCCACTGCCTACCTCTCACCTGCCAATTTCGAATTCACCACAGCTCAGGAAATCCAATCGTAATGTTCACAGTGCTCCACAAAGATCTGAGAGTAGACACCCATGTGACAGGGTCCACCATGATGGCAGCACGGTTGAAAAGGAAATGAATAAATGCACATCTTCAGAAACCTCATCCTGTACTTCTGCTCAAAAAAAGCATTCAAAGCCAATAGATATGATGCAGCATTTCATGCCTGAGAAGTTCAAATGTGCATTTGCAAAGCGAAAAACAACCATCCCAATTTACATTACCAGCATGAAGGAGAAACCGAAGATTGATTTTAATAAACAAGATGAAACTATGAAGTCAAATTCCAACAAAGAAATTAAAATGGCTTTTGCTGATTCTGGAAGGCTCGGCACTACATCTGGAACTCCAGAGTATTTGTCTAATTATACCGTTATAGTTTCCTCTGACCAACGTCAGTGTTATGAGAAGGAATTCTGGGCAGATTATAGTGAATATCAGGCCATGTATGACAAGATACAGATTTCATGTACACCAATCATTGACCTAGATTCAGAAAGGAAGGGATTTTCCCCAGGATCAAAAGAATACCAAGATATTACTAAAAAAATCTCAGTAGAATATCAGAAATTGCGTCAGCTTAATCCTAAATTTTGTAAAGAAAAAAATAGATGTGTGTTTCTTTACAACAAGCTGGTTCACATTAAAAAATTAATAAATGATTTTGACCAGCAAGGAATAAAGTCAACACAGTAATGGAGTGTTTAGACAAGAATAAGTTTTGTTTACTGAAATTCCCTATAACTTGCTCCAAGATTCTAAAGGGATAGTACTTGCCATTTTTAAAAATACTTGTAACACTATTTAATTTGTCTTTATACTCCTTTTGTGATTTCCTACAATTTTCAAGTTGCATCATATGGTTCTTTAACCACCAATATTTTTGTGTCCACTACATATCCCATATTATTGTAAACCCAATGTCTATGAAATAAAATTGTACACATATGAAAATAAAATGAGCAAGTTAAAATGCATTTGGATAAACAGACTTTTTTTGACAGTATTAATTCAAGTTCAAATAGAGGCTTAGAAATTATTTGTAGTACTTCTTTATATTCTGTGATAACATGAGTTACATAGTTAAACACCTAAAGATTTCGAACTACTGAGGCTATCTTAGTGTTAAAATTGCCAAGGGTAAATGGCATGGTAAGCAATACTTGGGAGAGGAAAGAGTTTATTTGACTTACACTTCCATGAAACTATTAATTCTTTAAAAAACTTATTTTAGAGGTATATCTTCTAACACTGAATCTTAAGATCCTGTTATAAGATGAACAATATCAATAGAGGTTTATTGGAAGAAAATAAGCCAAAGTAAACATGATTGCACTCATACATCTAAAATGAAATAATTGAACATTTAGAATTTTATATTTCATGAACATATTCTCTGACATATAAATTAATAGCATATTTATATTATTGTTCTTTCTATAGACATGACTTGTTTGTCTATTTTCTTTTTTTTTATTCTCTCACAGAATACATCCAGATTGTAGCCGATTCTCCCTCCATTCCTCCCAATACCCTACCTCTACCCACCCAAACTCCTTCCCTCTCCTCTAAATCTACTGCTTCTTGGTTTCCCTTCAGAAAAGAGCAGGACAACCAGGGATATCAACTGAACTCAGCATAACAAGATACAATAATACTAGACCCAAATCCTCATATCAAAATTGGGCAATGTAACCAGGTAGGATGAAAAGGGTTCCAAGAGCAGGTAAAGGAGATATCTCTGTGTAACCCTGACTTTCCTGGAACTCCTAGAACGTGAATATTGAAGACTTATACCTTTTGTTTAGTTATTTTAGGATCAGTATAAAACAACACCAACAATTCCTTAGTTTGTGACTAATTAAATCCTTCCCCCCTCTTAAAATTACAACAATATTTTCAGTCATTGAATGAAACTATTAGAATATTGTCATGCTAGGATCATTAAAAGTAAGGATGTATTCAGACTAAATATTTGTTTATTGGCAATTGTATTTATATCCTATAAGAAATAACATTAAAATTATCTATATACTTAACAAAATATCTGTGCTGTTTCTGAAAGGGCTAGATAGTTTATTTTGCTTGACAAGCCATATACTTTGACCTTATTTTTCAAAGATGAGATTTTAAGTCAATGTCATTCAACCTTTATATATTTAGTTCAAGATGCTTTACACAAGAGTCCAACTTCTGAAGTCTATTTGTGCATCTCACAGTTCATATTTAACCTACCTGAGGATTTCTTCAACGACAAATAATTTATCTGAAAGTAGAGTGCATATCTCTTTACGGTATTTTCGCAGCTATATGTAGTGAATGAGATCCTCTTCAGAAGGAAAGGTAGGGAGTGTCACTACTTAACAATACAAATAGTGAGATGAAATATAAAGACTATATAGCTATTAAATCCATGAAATTCTGATATATAACAAAGACAAATAACAATAAACTTCATTGATTATAATACTTCTGGGTCTCCTTTGTCAACAACTCATAGAGAAATATACTATACCTAGAACTGGGGTGTTTAAGAATTATTAGCTTCTGAGATAGATATTATCAAATTACCAAAACGTTTAATGTGTCTCTTTAAAAGATTTTAAGTCATATTTTTTACTTTTTGTAGTAGTGGGCTTTCAAACTTTTCCATATATCATTAGTTGTGTTTAATTCCCTTTTCAACCTCCACTTTTCCCCTTTAACCCCATTCCTATCACCATTTATAACCTTTAGTGTATCCCCCTACTCCGCTATAGTTTTATATCATATGTGTTTCACTTCCTTCTTCCCAAAGACATTATTCCATACAGGAAGATCTCATGAATCATTTCTCATTCCCTGGCAAATATATACATTTAGTCCAACTTAAGCATAGAAATCTAAAAATTTCGAATTTAGAAACCATACATGAAAAAGAACTTATCAAATTTATCTTTCTGGGACTAAGTTATCTCATTCAGAATAATTTTTCCAACTTCATTACTTTGCCTAAAATTTTCATTTTTATTTAGTACTTAACAGAATTCCATTTTCCATGTATATTTACAAGCTAGTGTGTCTATTTAGTCTTGTGCCTAAGTGCATATGTTGATTGCCGTAACTCTTCCAATAAGGATGGTGCCTCACAAAATTTACCCTGATCATGAAGGCAAGTCAACTGATATTGCTATTATACAGGTTTTTATTTAAGCAATCCCATTATTTAATTGCTTGGGTGAAGTTTCTCTGACATGTCTAGAAGGCAGAATCTCACAACGGACATCCTAATTCTCTGGCTCTTACAAATTTTCTGCTTTCTTTTCCAATATGTTCTCTAACTTAAGTGTAAGATTTGTGTTGTAGATGTGTCAGTTGGGGATAGACAACTCACTATTGTTATTCTCTGCAGTTTGACCAATTCTGAATCTTTGTAATAGACTTTATCTGTTACAAAAGAAGCTTCTTTGATGATGAGTTAAAGCTATACTTTTTTTTTTCAATTTTTATTAGGTATTTACTTCATTTACATTTTAAATGGAGTTAAAGCTATACTTAACTATAGGTATAGGATCAATGACCTCTCTAACCATAGGTACTTTGTTAGGTTTACAGTGCCAGACATGATTTCCTTCCTCTTGAGCAGATTTTAAATCTGATTTTACAGCTGCTGGTTATGCCTATGATAAAAGTGTCATTATTGAACCATAGGAGGTATCTTGCTGGTCATTTGAGAGTCTTAAGATTAGCTACTACGTAGGACTATCAGTTACCTTTCTCCACTGATATCTTTCAAAGATCCTTCCTGAACTACTAGAGAGAGTACCTGTAGAGGAATTTTAATCCAGAAACATGGCTACTCTGGCAAGGGCTCACATCCAAAGACCTAGGTCTGTGTGATCTGGCTAAAATATAGACATGCCCTTAGTATACATCTTTAAGCCCTCTGACTATAATATGAATATGCCCTTGGTAGACACCTTTAAACCCTCTTGTCATACAGACACACCTTTAGTACATACCTTTAATCCCAAATGATGGTGTCTAAGGGGCAAAGTGATGAATCAGAGAAAGATTTGACAGAATGAGTCAGAGATAAGATATACTCAACCCTCAGGAGAACAGACAAGGAAGAGAGGCCACTTAAAAACAATGAAGAGTGAGTGAGTCATGAGTAGAGGGCAGTTAAGTAAATAAAATTCAGTTGAGTTCAGACAATCCTATGCAGTTCAGTGGGTCAAGTTAATTGGAATTCATTGGAAGTTATTCCATGCATTATGATTCAGTGAGAAACTGAGAGAAGCTAATTTGTATCAGTCAGCTTGGAGAGGAGATTTGCACTAGAACAGGTGAGTTGAACCAGCTAGCCAGAGTTCAGAAAGAATTAGAAAACACGAGCTTATTCACCAATAAGCCTCTGAGAAGGCAATTATATCTGGTGAATAAAAGTTACTTTTAAAGTAATCAGAGAAGGGGCTTCAAAGCCAGTTATGACTTAATTTCTCCAAATCCTATGTTTGAAGTATGTGGTGTTCTTAGTGATAAAGCCTTGTCTTCAAATTTGGAGAAGCAAGCAAGGGCAATGACAATAGTCTGTATTATTTGTCAAAACCCATTAGGCTCTTCTAATAACTCATAAGGAGCTTCCTTAGGCTTTTAACTACATGCCACAAACCCCAAAGATATACTTTGGTGGATATTCTCATTCAAACTATTACTTGTGGTCTATGTTTGTTTTTTCTTTTCAGTTTTTAATACTGTTTCTTATACCATGGAATTTCTTTTCTTATCTTGTCTAGTTAGTGTTCTGTGTGCTTCTTATACCTTTATCAGTATCACTTTTCTGAATTAAGTATTCTTAGATGATTATATCAGAGACCTAGTCTATGTAATTGAACTGAAATTATTTTTCTATGCCTACAATTCATAGCTTTGGTATCTTTATGGTGTTCCCAAATTCCTACATATTCCCTTTGTGTATTTTAACTCTCTGCTTGAGTAGTTCAGTTCCTCTGCTTTATCTTCAAGTCCTGCTAGTCTATGCTTTACTCACTCTCTGTTTCTGTTAAGACTTTACTTGAGTTTTCAAGTTAAGTTATTAAACATTTCAGTTCCACCTTCATTTTAGCTTGAATTTTCTTCTGTATTTATTTCTCTTTGATAAATTATGTTTTCAAAACCAGAATTGTTATTGTCATGTCATTCATCTATATTATTTGTGTTTTCTTGGACTTACCCAAGAGTTTGTCCCTAACATTTTTATATTCATGCCTTCTTTAAACTCATTGAAATTTTTGATCATATTTATTTTCTTTTGTTTAAGTTTAAACAGTTTAATTAACTATATGTCCTGAGTTCATGTAGGTAATTCTCACTAGGAAACATTTATAAGACAAATACACTTTTTGGGCATAGCAGGTCATATTGTTTGTGCGTGTTTTTTTTTTTTTTTTTTTTTTTCAATGTGGCCAAGGCATGTGGACTTCTTTCATTGGTATGTGTCAGCTATAAGAGACTAACCTGATACCTTAAAATGGAAGTTAGGTTCTATTTTTGTTTTTGCTCAAGTTTGTTTGATTTCTGATCATATATACATACATAGTACTGAGATTTTAATGGAATTAAGATTGGGGTGATTTCAATTTTGTGATAACCCAGAAAATGTCCAAGTGTTATTTCTGGCTATGTCAGCCTTGGCTAATATACAAGCTGTACTATATCCATGTTAGGCCTGGAAGTTTAAGGACGGCATCTGGAGGCTGAGATCTTGGTCACTCACTAGGCTGGGCTAGTGTACAAGGCTGTGCATCTGAAGTTGGACCTTCTGGAAGTATAGGGATGATCCAGGCAGATGATGAGCTTTTGAATTCAGCTGGACTGGGTTGATACAAAAAGTGTAAACCCAGCTGATCCTGGCAATATGGGGGTGATACAGGTAGAGGAGTTTCTGTAGAAGTCACCAGGATGGATCAGGTTATAGGGTGTGTGTTCTATGCTAGACTTGGGATTACAACCATTTGTGATTTTTATTTTGCAAACTCTGTTCAAATTTCTGGTCCATTTTTAAATTTAATTTGGTCGTTTGCTTTCATATTGCTTGAGCTTTAAGTTTTCTGTAATTTTTAGATTTTAATTCTGTTAAGTATTCAGCAGAATTTCAGGTTTACAGCTAAAGTCCTTGGCCAATTTGGAGAGGTTTTTTGGTTCTGTTTTTTGTTTTATTTTGTACTTACATATGAATTTCAAGAATAGATTTTCTGTTTCTGTGAGTAATGGTACTGGGATTTGTATTCGATTGCATTGATTCTATAAATTATTTTGGAAATGATGGACATTTTTATGTTATTAATTTTGCTAATGTAAGAACACTGCAGATCTTTCTATCTTCTAATGTTTTCATCAATTTCATTTTACAGTGTTTCAACATTTTCATTTTATAAATCTGTTATGTATTTTATTAGGTTTAGTCCAAAAATGGGATTGTTTCTTCGATTTTTTTTCAGTCTTTATATTTATGAATGTCCACTGACTTTTGTATGTTAATTTTGTTTTCTTATATTTTCATGAAAGTTTTCTGATGAAGCCTTTAGGGTCTCTTACTTGCAGAATCATATCATCTGTAAATAAGGCTACTTTGACTTTTTCCTTTCCTATTGTTATCCTTGTAACTTCTTCCTCTTGTCTTAATTGCTGTTCTATGTGTCTTCACAAACAGTACTGAAAAATGCAGTACTAAAAAATGGCATTACCTGGTGGGTACAGAATGACATATTACCTACCCCAGGGACAGGGCCATCAGATGTAGGCTTCTAAGAGTGTTAATGACTGTTATGGGGGAATAAGGCTTGTTTGCAATAATGTATATATTTTACATTCTTTCTTTAATGAATGTCCTCCCTGTTAATATTAATAACTCTATGATAATCCAAAATAGGAATCCAGCAGGTAAAGGTATGGCTAATTTCTTAGCAAAATGGGAAACACGGGGAACTTCAGGATAGCTCTTAAGGCCATGGAAAGGAATTCTAAAAATATCAGTTTGAAAATATATAATTGCTCAACTATGCAAAAAATAAGGATGCAATATGAATTATGAGGGACTTCATGAGTCTAAAGGAACAAAGACAGCTGCATTAATGAGTAAGCTTGTCAGAAAGATACAAAGGCAGGCAGATTCCTGAATTCAAGGTCAGCCTTGGCTACAGCAAGATTAAACAGAGGTGTACTAGATTATAATTTCAAAACAGGGTCCTACCCAGCTAGTTTAGCATCTGTGCTTTGCAGAGGCAGGCAGATTTCTGTATTCTTTTGCAATGTTAAAAGAAAATGGAAAATATGTGCTTGCTGTCTCCTAATAATTAAGGGTCTGGAGTCAACAGGATGCTAATTTATAGGATAATAAAAAGGAATCCTGAAGCAAATGAGTGGATTGATATGTAAAACAGAATAGAAGACTTCTAGGCTTATGATCTGCAGGAGATAAGCTATCCAGAGCTTTTTTTTTCTTTAGAATAGCAAGAGAGACCTGCTTAGAGAACTGTCTCAAGCAGAACACAGAGAGAGCAAGAGAGCTATTAGAGATCTCCAGAGAAAGCAGATGTGTGTGTGTGTGTGTGTGTGTGTGTGTGTGTGTGTGTGAGAGAGAGAGAGAGAGAGAGAGAGAGAGAGAGAGAGAGAGAGAGAGAGAGAGAGAGGAGAAGCAGATCAGAGAAGAAAGAAAGCAGAAAAGAGAGAAAGCAGGCTGGAATGCTATCTCAGAAGAACATAGACCATCAGCTTGGACTTACAATTAGACTTCCAGTAGTTTGTTTTCACTGCTCTCAGACAATCCTTCTCTCAGAATCCCTCTCCAAGCCAAGACTTGTCCTTGGCAGAATAAGAATCAAGAAAGTGGAGACCTCTATATTGTTCCTGATTTTAGTGGGAATGCATTGTGTTATCTGTATTTAGCAAGATGTTTACTGTGTGTTTGTCATATAGCTTTTACCCACCTGCTGAATCTCTTTAGGAATTTTGGTCCTTTTGTTACTTTGGCAATGGTTAATCAATCTTGTTTATAGTTTTAAACATGCGATAATTATCTATTTTAGAATATGCCCAGAAACTACTGAGAACAATGTTAATTTTGTCACATTTGAATGAAATATTCTGTAGATGTCTATGAAGACTATTTGATATGTACCTTAGTTAATTTTCTATTGATGAGATTAAAATACCATGACCATAACAAATTATAAAAGAAAATATTTGACCTGATACAATTTACTAGATTTCTCTTTATTATTTTGGTAATAAATTATTCATAAATTTAACCACTATACTTTACATTTTCACAAACATGTGTAATTTTTGCTACTGCTGTACTCTTCAGTGTTTGAAATTTCTAAGCCTGAGTGTAAAATGAAAAAAAAAATATAATTTTTCTACTTAATAAAAACCTATGAGATACTAGCTGATTAAATATTTATTATATTCAGTGTTTGTCTTAGGGTTTCCATTGCTGTGAAGAGACACCGTGACCAAGGCAATTCTTATAAAGGACATTTTACTGGGACTGACTTACAGGTTCAGAGGTTCAGTCCACCATCATCAAGGTAGGAGCTCAGCAGCATTAAGGCAGGCATGGTATAGGAAGAGCTGAGAGTTCTACATCTCCATCCAAAGGCAGATAGAAGACTGACTTCCAGGCAGCTAGGATGAGGGTCTTTAAGCCCACACCCACAGTGACACACCTACTCCAACAAGGCTATACACCTCCAACAGTGCCACACCTTCTAATGGTGCCAATCCCTGGGCCAAGCATATCCAAACAACCAAGGTGGTGACCAACCAAAACCTGCAGTATAATGCCAGTCAAACATACTGCCTCTTCTCTATTTTACAAACTGTGATAGGTTTTGAGGAATATGAAAATTCAGTGTTTCCTTTGTAAAGCATCAGACTTTAGTAAATGCTTCCAAATTTCACTTGCTGTGTATTAAATTAAATTTCAGTTTTTACTGTCCTCCCCCATTGGTGAATAAATTCTTTCCCAAATATAACTGCATTTAGCATTGGCTTGTTAGTCCAGCAAGGAATTTCCTAAATGCACTGTTAGACATCCTCTCAGCAAGATGCAATTTCACAATTTGACTGAAAAAAATCAGCATTTCAGATGCATGTCCTCATTGGCCATGTGTCTAATTAGGTGCTTACTTGAGACAGAATTGATTTTTGTTGCTCATTAATGGTGTTGAACTTGAACAGTTTCTTTCTACCTTTGCTTCTTACAACACCTCAAATAAACTTCTAGCAAAAAATTAAACAGAATAGAAACAGTGATGTCTCACATACTTGTTCCAGTGACATTTTTAAAACATCAAATAATAAGTCAATTTCAAATTAAAACCAAGCATTTGGTACAGTTACTTTATGGAAAACCTATAATTACTCTTTTGACTCGTTTTATGGGTTGTCTAGCTTTTGATAAGGATAAATCAGCTCCAACATAGAGATGATAACTGGTAACCTTTGCTTCCTGTGAAGCTATCATAGAAAGTTGATTGCTTAGGTATGACATATTTATAGTATCTTTCATCTGTATCACAAAATAGAAACACTTGTAAATTGTACAAACTTATTTTAAATAGCTAAACATTGTAAGTTATGTCTTCACTAGGCTTCTAATGCTTTTTTCTGGGATGTAATATAATTAAATTTATATTACTTTTTAGATTATTTCAGTTTATAAAATTCTACATATTTATATGCTTAATTCTGTGACTAGAGTATGCTCAACTCAGTAATAGATGAATAAAATATGCCATACAATGTTTTAATTTAAGAGTGTGCCATGTGACATTGAGCTTTAGATGTTTTTCTGTAAAACTGAAACCATAATCAGAATATATCAGATAAAAATTTCAATAATAAAAGAAGCATTAAAAGAGTAGCTCTAGCCAATCAATTATTTAATGGTTCAGCACCTTGGGATTTATAACAAAACACATGAGTTAGCAGAATTGAAAATAAAAATAAAATAAATTGTTTGAGGAACTGAAAGCAGCTCCAAAAGAAGAAAAAATGTCTAACAGTATAAAAAGGGTGTTGTGGTTTATGACCCAAATGTCAGCAAATATTAGCAATTTGACATTTCTCCTGGAGTCAAACTCCCTCTTGGAAATAGTGTGATGAAGCTGACAGCCTAGTTGACTGAGGACTCCAGAGACTTATTTCTTTACCAGCTTTGATCAACAAAGTCATTTTTCCTGTCTCTGTATCAGATTCTTGTTAAATAGGCTCAAAAACAATTATTTCTATATTATAATGAATTGTATAAAATACCTAGTACTCTTCCATGAGTAGAATTCATTGTATCATTGGGGTCATTGTTGAAGTGTGTTTGTAATACTTCTCAAATCTTTTGCAAATAAAAAAATGCAAGCCCCATAGAAATGATACTGTCTAGGCATCTTGAAATGGGTTTGTTTTCTTTTCCAGTTAAAGAACTGAAAATCAGGAAAAATGTGCAGGTAGCAGTCCAGAACTATCAACACCACAGAGAAAAACAGAAGTTGGGGGGGACAATGATTGGGGAGCAGGATGAGGAAATGTATGAACACATTAGAGAGATGAAAAAGACAAAAGCAGAGCAGGAACAAAGAAAACCAAACTCTCTCTCTCTCTCTCTCTCTCTCTCTCTCTCTCTCTCTCTCTCTCTCTCCCTCCCTCCATTTTGGGCTGGAGATTTTAAGGTCCCTGAAGCGTTTTTCTTCCCCTACTTTAGAACTGAACAGTTTGAAGACAAGGATGTTTTGATTAGTACACTGCTGTGGTATGATATGTAGAAATCATGTCTTGAACTCTTTGAGCAGGTCCAACAGCTAGGAGCCTGGTGGTGGGAGACAAAGGCCTACAAGGTCTTTGCTTTGAGTCAGGAGGTTGAGGAAAATACTGGCCCTCTTGGAAGCTCTACCATTTTTCTTTCCTAGCCATAGGCCCACTCCTTATCTGTCTGCCTAATAGGGAGTCTGTCTAACTCCTAGTCTAATAGGGAGTATCTTAGTCAGGGTTTCTATTCCTGCACAACATCATGACCAAGAAGCAAGTTGGGGAGCAAAGGGTTTAGTCGGCTTACACTTCCATACTGCTGTTCATCACTAAAGGAAGTCAGGACTGGAACTCAAGCAGGTCAGGAAGCAGGAGCTGATGCAGAGACCATGGAGACATGTTACTTACTGGTTTGCTTCCCCTGGCTTGCTCAGCTTGCTCTCTTATAGAACCCAAGACTACCAGCCCAGGGATGGTCCCACCCACAAGGGGCCTTTCCCCCTTGATCACTAATTGAGAAAATACCTTACAGCTGGATCTCATGTAGACATTTCCTCAACTAAAGTTCCTTTCTCTATGATAACTCCAGTTGTGTCAAGTTGACACAAAACTAGCCAGTACAATTGACCCCTTGTCAACTTGACACACAAACACATCACTAGTAAGCCTCAAACCTTAGTTCTTATTCAACCCTTAGTTCTTAATCATCCCCAAGATCTTAAATAACTGTAAAAGTCCCAGTCTTGGCAAATTCTTAAAATTTCGGTCTCTCTTAAAATCCAAAGTCTTTACAATTAAAAGTCTCTTAACTGTGGGTTCCACTAAAATACTTCNTTCAAGAGGGAAAAGCATCAGGGCACAGTCACAATCAAAAGTGAAATCAACTCCAACAGTCCAATGTCTGGGATCCAACTCACAATCTTCTGGGCTCCTCCAAGGGCTTGGGTCATTTCTTCAGCACACACCCCGTCCTCTAGGCTCCAGATGCCTGTACCCTGCTACTGCTGCTGTCCTTGGTGGTCATCTCATGGTACTGGCATTTCCAAAACACTGCATGACACCTTTAGTCCTGGGCCATCAACTGCAACTGAGGCTTTACCTTCACCAATGGCCTTCCATGGCCTCTCATAGTGCCGAGCCTCAGTTGCTCTGCATGACCTCTTAATGCCTTTAAAACCAGTACCACCTGGGTGACTCTTACACATTACCAAGTCCTGCTGCAGCACAAAGTACAACCTTGGCCATCTCTGGAACACAGCCTCTTTGTGCTCTCAGAAAATACTTCCAAGAAGATGTCACCTCAATGATGCTGGTCTCATCTTAATCACCACTAATTTCTTAGCTCCAGCTAACCAGCATCAATAGTCCCAGTAATGCAAAGGTTTTGCTTTAGTAGTCCTGGTATCTTTTTAATGACAGATGATTCTTCAGCACCAGCTAACCAGAACCACAGAATCTTCAAAATTCAAAATAGCAATGGCCCTGAAATGAGTCTTTAATTTTCCCTCTGAAATTTCACAAGCCAGGCCTCCATCTTCTGCACTGCTCTCAACATTATCTTCCAAGCTCCTATACAACATTTGACAGAGCTCTTAACACTGAATGGATATTCTGGCCCAAAGTTCCAAAGTCCTTCCACAGTCCTCCCCAAAACATGGTCAGGTTGTCACAGGAATACCCCACTATGCTGGTACCAATTTGTCTTAGTCAAGGTTTCTATTCCTGTATAACATCATGACCAAGAAGCAAGTTGGGGAGGAAAGGGTTTATTTGGCTTACATTTCCATACTGCTGTTCATCACCAAGGAAGTCAGGACTGGAACTCAAGCAGGTCAGGAAGCAGGAGCTGATGCAGAGGCCATGGAAGGATGTTCTTTACTGGCTTTCTTCCCCTGGCTTGCTCAGCCTGCTCTCTTATAGAACCCAAGACTACCAGCCCAGGGATGGTCCCACCTACAAGGGGCCTTTCCCCCTTGATCACTAATTGAGAAAATACCTTACAGCTGTATCTCATGTAGACATTTCCTCAACTAAAGCTCCTTTCTCTATGATAGCTCCAGTTGTGTCAAGTTGACACAAAACTAGCCAGTACAGGGAGTCTGTCTAACTCCTAGTCTCTCAGGGTATTTGTCTTGGCACTACTCACAGTTTGAGCTGGATAATCTACTTACTGTGTTGGGGATAGGGGTCATGTTGTTTAGTATCTTTTGAAGAATATTTACTGAAGAACCCTGCTCACTTTTATTGAGCCAGTTTTTCTTGTAAAATTCTCAAGGTGTCTCTATGATATTGAACCCATATGAGTTATATAGACTGTAATTGTATCATATTCTGTGGGTTCTAGCTTCACTGTGCCATTTCCCCCCCTGTGGCTTCCCCAGAAGCTTTTTGGTTTTGTATAATCTTATTTATTTAATTGATTTAATTTAATTGTCTATGCTTCTTTGGACATTTCCAAAAGTATTTGCTTGGACCAAAGTTAGAGATGTTCCCTTTGGCTTACTTGCAGAAGTTTTATAGGATCATGTATTACATTTAAATTTTTAATCACTTTCAGTTTAGTTTGGTATATATGAGATGAAGTCCTTGTTCTAAACTTCTGAGTGAGGATACCTCATTTTCCAATCATTATTTATTGTCATTTCTAGGTAGTGTAAAAAATCCAAAGGCCAGAAAAACATAGATTTAATTTGGGGACCTTTGTACTGCTTCATCTATCTATCTGACTCATTCTAAAACTCTGGTTTGATTACAAATGTTTTGAAGAAAGGTAATATGATGTCTATGGCATTATTATATTTATCCAAGATGACTTTTAATTATTTGAGGTCTTTTTGTCGTTGTATGTGAACTTGCATGAACTTTTGTGAGAAAATGATATGAAATTTTATAGGGTATGAAATTTTATAGGGAATTTAGAGATTCACTTGTATAATATTGCTAATTTAACAATATTAATTATTCCAATCTATAAACAGTGTAGTACAGTGGTTTTTTCCCTGTGGTTTGTGACCCCATTGGCAAATCTCTGTCTCTAAAAATATTTACATTATGGTTCAACATGTTAGCAAAATTATAATTATGGAATAGCAACAAAAATATTTTTTTGGTTTGGGTCACCACAACATGAGGGTTGCAACTTTAGAAAGGTTGAGTTCCACTAGGTAGCTTTCTAATTACTGTTAAATCTACCATTTCATCCAATTAACATTAATTGAATTTTGTCAGAAGTTTTTGCCACACATATAATCCAAATACACACAATGAGACAAAAGATAACTGTTCAAAGATACACAAATATCAGACTATGTATACTTCTCTTGCAAGAAGTGCTTCTTGCTTTTCCTTCTGATACTGTTACTGAAGAGCTTCTTTCAGATCATAATTGCAACATCTAGATGTTAAAGATCTAGTTGGCTGCATAAACCTGATAGAGTTAAGCATTAAAAGGAGGTGGATTAAATTCTCATGTCAACTTCATTCAGTGCATCAGGCAATTTATATTCTGAAGGTTAGGCAAAAAAAATCGCATGAGTTTAGGCTATATAGACTCATGAGCAGACTGTACTTGGAAATTTTTTTTTTTTCTGTTGAAAGGTATTTAATAACAAGCAAGATTCATTTATAAAACACAGAAAATATACAAAGTAACATTAAATCATAAAAATATTAAATCATAAAATGGATAACAAGACAAAATTTGCTTTTTCTCCTCAAATTAAAGTGGTAATGTCATTGATCATCTGTAATTTATATACCTAGATAGGGATTAGGTTCTGATAAACATGATGAAATGTGGGGTAACCACTAACACCATAAGAGAAAAAAAAAGAATATTCCTTACAGAAGGGAGAACATAAACAAAAGTATTTAAGAAACATTTTTTATCATGTGTGAGTTTCTAATGATGATCCTTAAATTCTATCATAGCTCTTTAACCACAGTCTATAAGCTCTGACATATATGTTAATCGTCACAGCATACATAATATATTTTAAGAAACTATTACTACAGTTCACTATACACTACACAATTATTGTAGATTTGTTTCATTTGATGCATGTGATACCATAAGTAATTTACAGAAAGAAAAGAGCGTCTTATATCTACACCTGTCAAAGAACTTTACAAGTAACTTTACACACATCCATTAGTAGAATACAATGAAATTTATGGTCAAGGTTTTTGTTTTTAAAACATAAAAATTATCAATATTAATTAATGATTGAAAATGGAAATATTTTTTAATAACAAAAGTAAAACTATAATATGTAATTGGAGACAAACCTACTCCTATTATTACATCTTGGTAGAGAAAAACAGCACAGTCCAAGAACAAATCCATATGAGGAAAAAACCAAGGTTACAAACATCTTGCCTTGCTTACTTGGAGTTTTCTCACAAGCTCTCAAAAATCTCCTCACACAGCTTCATTCGTGGACTGTGTTCTGATACTTTTAGAGAGTTCAGCAAAGTATGCACATCTTTATCAATTTCTTGTTATAATTGCTTATATTTTTAGAACCATATTATTAACTTAAATATCTTAACCAAGAACATTAAATGTTCACTAACCCAAATAATCTCTTCACTAAACATTTTTTTCAGAAACTATGCTCCAGTGCTTTTTTGAAAATGACATATCTTTTTGTTCCACAGATATTTAAATTATTTCTAAATATTTTACCATATCATTAGAAACTGCATCTCTATCTTGGACAAAGTTGATCTTTTAAAGAGAAAATTATTTGTATCCACATTAATAAAATATTAGCCATTCAAACTATGTTTTAATGAGGATGTTGATTGACAGAACACCAGAAAGCCTTTGGTAGATAGCAAAACTGTAGAAACAGACACCTCCTCTCAGCAGTTATCCTTGTATATTGAAGAACATGATTTTTGAAAAATATGGGAAAATTAACGCTAACGCATAATCTATGATCTTTATTCTGTATCAGTCTGAATATCCAAAACTCAGAAAAACATAAAATGCCAAAAAATAATGGGGTCAATGATGGAAACCTTATTTATTCTATGTTTTTGTGTTTATCTCAAATAACACATTAAACTAATAAATGCAGGATGAAAAAGGGAACCATTGATGTAATACAAATTATTTAAATAGTGGTCAACCAGTGAATAAGCGTTTCGATATCAATAAAGTACAATACAAATAATTATTAATTCTAGATAGTCTTTCTGTGAATATAAGCATATAATCAACTCTGTTGACTTTGTCTGTGATTAATAAAAGGAATAAGCCCAAACAAAGTATCAGTTTAGTGAATTGACTCCTTGTTGAGTTGGCAAGTTTACTCAGTCAAATTGGTGAATGACTATCTTGGGGATTGGGATTGATTTTTCACATTCTTTTTTTTTTT
>NC_034613.1:56760531-56784084 GCF_900095145.1 Mus pahari
TAGGGTCACTTATGTATACTCTCATATCATCTGCAAATAATGATAATTTGACTTCTTCCTTACCAATTTGTATCCCCTTGATCTCCTTTTGTTGTCAGATTGCTCTGGCTAGGACTTTAAGTACTATATTGAATAGGTAGGGAGAAAGTGGGAAGCCTTGCCTAGTCCCAGATTTTAGTGGGATTGCTTTAAGTTTCTCTCCTTTTACTTTGATGTTGGCTACTGGTTTGCTGTATATTGCTTTTATTATGTTTTGGTATGGGCCTTGAATTCCTGATCTTTACATAAGTTTTATCAGGAATGGGTGTTGGATTTTGTTAAATGCTTTCTTAGCATCGATGATCATGTGATTTTTGTCTTTGAGTTTCTATAAAATAGTGGATTACATTGATGGATTTCTGTATATTAAACCATCCCTACATCCCTGGGTTGAAGCCTAATTAATGATGGATGGTCATTTTGATGTGTTCTTGGATTCTGTTGGGGAGGATTTTATTGAGTATTCTTGCATCAATATTCATAAGGGAAATTCATCTGACGTTCTCTTTCTTTGTTGGATCTTTGCGTGTTTTAGGTATCAGAGTAATTGTGGCTTCATAGAATGAATTGTGTAGAGTATCTTCTGTTTCTATTTTGTGGAATAGTTTGAGGAGAGTTGGAATTAGGTCTTCTTTCAAGGTCTGATAGAACTCTGCACTAAACCCTTCTGGTCCTGGGCTTCTTTTTGTTTGAGTGACTATTAATAACTACTATTTCTTTAGGGGAAATGGGACTGTTTAGATTGTTAATCTGATCCTGATTTAACTTTGTTACCTGATATCTGTCTAGGAAATTGTCCATTTCATCCAGGTTTTCCAGTTTTGCAGCTGGCATGCTCTCCTATGCAGATTGGTCTCTGATGGACACAGGTTACAAGATCAATTTTTCAGACTCTTTATGGTAAGTTTATTAATCATCCCTATTAGGAGAGCTTTGGACATTTTTTCTTTAAATATGTAGTATCAATGATTGTTTTCACAGGGAAAGATTAGAAATAATGGAGAAATTCCCTGCCAGAGAAAATAATGCTTCCTTAAATAGTTCAATTTTAGTGTAATTCGAGAGGTTTAGCTTAAATAAAGAATGTAGTCAATTGATGATAAATTTCCCCAAATAACCAAGGACCATTTATTGTACCTGCCAAGAACTTCAGGATCATAAAATTTAAGATATTTTCCAACACTGTGGACAGGAAACTGGTGCAGTAAGGCAGGCATGACTAGGAAAGAAATACTTGATTTAAGTTAATAATATTAGCTGTGGTGTTTTGTCTAAAGAATGTCAGAACCAGGATTCCCTTTAAAAAGTGCCACTAAAAGAAGTAAGAGAAAGGATGAAGATGGTTTTGACTTTGCTGTGTCATTTTAAGGACAAGTAAAAACAACTTTAAATAACTTCAGTCTCCCTCTTGGTCATCTATAGGATAAAAATATAGGACCCAACTTTGATAATCTTGGTATGATGCATGGCTAACAAAGATAATACAAGTTTCAAAAAGCTGAAATGCCGGGCTGGAGAGATGGCTCAGCCATTAAAGGCTAGGCTCACAACCAAAACATTGAAATGCAAAGGTGAACATGATGACTCATTATACAACAGAGATATGAAAAGTATTACTAAGAAAAAGAACATTTTTTTTTCGAGACACGGTTTCTCTATGTAGTCTTGTTTGTCCTGGAACTCACTCTGTAGACCAGGCTGACCTCGAACTCAGAAATCCACCTGCCTCTGCCTCCCAAGTGCTGGGATTAAAGGCGTGCGCCACCACCGCCTGGCAAAAAAGAACATTTTTAAAATAAGGTAAGACCTCTCAAAAAGCAAAATAAAAAAAAAAGCAAAGAAAATGAGAAGTTCAGGTGAAAGATAAATTAGAATTCTATATATTCATAATTTTTCTATCCAGTTATCTATTTCCAGATCTTGCTGTCGAACTTCATATATTCCAGACTGCTCAATAAACTTGTAATCAGGTATAAAAACGTCAAAAATGATTTTTTGTATATCAATACAGACATTTCCAGTCTATTTCTACTAATATTAATTCACTTAGTCATTACAAAACATTACTGAATACTAAGACAGTCCCTTATATATTGATTAATTGCTACCTATTAATAACTAGTATTAGTTGCTTACAATAAGTTTTTATCAATTCTTCTTTTCTAGAACCATTTTGTAGAACAATTATTGCTCTAGATATATCATCTAGTGATCAATGACTGCTGCACACTTATCTGCAGGTTTATCTAAAGGCTGTTCACACAAGGTTGGGAGTTTGAAGCAATTCCAAATCTGGAGAACCCTTTCTTTCCTTTACATTGGTCTTTTCACAAAGTGGCAGGAATATCCTAACATGACTGGTGAGTGTCTTGCGTGGTTCCAATGAGGAAATGTCAGTGTTTTCCTCTCGAAAGTCAGATACTGATACTTATACCATGTTGTTTGGATACACTGAAACAATACTTAAATCCATATTAGAGAAGACAATATACAGCATACATGCATGGATACTGATGACAAGAACTACTGGACCAGCTGGGCAGTGGTGGCGCACGCCTTTAGTCCCAGCACTCGGGAGGCAGAGGCAGGCAGATTTTTGAGTTTGAGGCCAGCCTGGTCTACTGAGTGAGTTCCAGAAGAGAAAAGGCTACACAGAGAAACCCTGTCTCAAAAAAACAGAAAAAAAAGGACCACTGGACCACTAAATTGAAGTTTATTTAAAGGGAGCTTTAACTAATTTTCTTCAGAAAATTAAGTTCATGGATGTGAAAACAAAAAAGATAATTGTTTCCCCAAATACTGAAGTACTAAAAACAATCATATTTGCTGTTTGTCTGGGGATAGAGTATATGTATATGGTACATTAAAATTTTAATCTTATATTCTTTTGGTTTTTATCTTAAGAATTTCTTTTGTACTTATACTTTCTTCTAAGAGTTTCAGAGATTTTAACATCTCTCTAACCATTTTGAATTATCTTCCATGTAACATGGAAAAATGATGGGATATTTTTATCTTTTTTCATATAGAACAAAAATATCTAAAACTTATCTCTCCACCATATGAGAACACACATTTTGTACTTTCTTGAAGACACTTGGATTCTGGTATCTTAATATAGGACTTGTAACCTCCATAACTGTGAGAAATATATTTTCATAGTTTATAAATTACTTGCTATCTGAGTCTGTTAGAGTAGCACTTACAAACCAAGAGATAAATTATTAGTCTTTCCTGAGGATTCTAGCAAGAGTAAACATACAGCATATATATATATATATATATATATATATATATATATATATATATATATATATATANATATATATATATATATATATATATATATATATATATATATATCAGCATATATATATATATATATATCAATCAGCATATATATATATATGCTCCTTTGAAGTTATTTTACTAAACTGTAATTTTTCAAGCTAAAATGTCTCCTTTTTCTAGAAATTCCATTACATTGTTCTACTCATATACTATTACACTTAAAATCTTTATAAAAGTGGTTTATTTTCTGGTATATTTAATTTCTCAACCTGACTTTTATTCTCAGATTTTTGTTTTGGTTTTTTGTTCTCATTCCTTTTTTTTTTCTTACATAATAGCAGTAGAATCAGCTTGCTTTGTTCTAAGTGTAAACCTGTTTGCTTTTATTTAGATTGCATTATTCTAATGAATAGATAAGAGTGATACATTTAAAAATAGAATTTTTCTCTTATAATAATGTGGTACATCAAGTATGATTATGTAAAAGTTTAATTGTAAAGATAAATCTCAACATAAAAATGTTGCTTTCTGTTAGAGTCATGCATACTGAAAGCAAAATGACAATAAAATATGAAATATATTTTTCATATCATGGGGTTTAATTATATGAAATGTATTAGTTAAGAGCAAAATCATCATACTAAATGATTAAATCATTCTGAATATACAATATACCCAGGAAACAGTTGTAAAGTATTATGATTTGAAAATTCATAATTAAAAGATGAGTACATACCAAATAAAGAGAAACATCAAAGGAAGAATGAGAAAGAAAGAAGGAGGACTCAAAATATCTTAATATTAAACTCAAGTTAATTAAAGTGTCCATTACATACTGACTTTAAAAAATGACATTTTATAATGATAACGTATATATATATATATATATATATATATATATATATATATATATATATATATACTATCTGTGCTCTTCAGCTTGTAATCTCAGCATTTGGCAGAAAGATGCAGGAATATTAGTACAAATCTGAAGCAGTCTGGTACATAGAAAATTCCAAGCTAAAAAAGGAAATATATTGAGATCATAGCTTATAAAGTTAAAAAGCAAAAACATTCTCTGTATATTAGTATTTGAAAAATATTAATTTCTATTATTCAGGATATATCCTGAAAATATAGCTGTAAGTGATTCTGTTATTATAGAAATGGCAGATAGTTTTACACAAATGTATATAACATAATGTGCTACAAATACAGACTATATGGAATATACTTTTTTTTTGGTACTGTAATGAGATGATAGTAGTTGTCTAAAGGATTGCTGATTTTGTTCCTTGGCATGAACAAATAACTGGACAATTTGAAAGATAGAGGATCTAGCTGTAAAAGAAAGGGAGAATAACAGTTTTGCACATGTAGAATGGAAAAAGCTCAATATTGCAAGTTTGTTAAAGGAATGATGCCCATGGTATTTTATAGGGCCCCTGAGTCATCACCTATGCCATGTTGATACTGTATAGGTACATGTACTCATCACTTCCAACTGTTTCTTCTCACAATGTTTTCTGGGCATAAGAAGCAGCTACCATAGGAAATACACTTGCACTATTCTTATCTCCATTTATCCCTCTGTGTTTCATTCTCCCTCTCCAAGACTGACAGTGACTAGTGTGGGGCATGACGACTCTTTCTGCATATAGCTGAGAGGGAGCATAGCATAGGTCCAAGAGAGAGGGTACTCTTATGAGCCAGGCTGCTGAGGCTCTTTCTGGGTGCTATAGTGGTTAACTTTACATCTGAGATTTCATCTGTAGGACCATATATAAAAGGGATTTTGTTGGAGCCCATTAGGTTTTTCCCTTTTTCCTATTGCTCTTGTCTAGATACCAGCCCACATGCATTTCAGCAGTTTTTCTGGAGAGTTTTTTCTCAGAACAAGAAGCAGTCATCTAGGGATACATATATTTACGTTTTCCTTGTCTACATACAAACCTTTAAATATACTTTGGTATCTAACATTTTGTTTTGCTCTTCAGCCCCAGCTAACCAGAACCACAGAATCTACACAATCCAAAACAGCAATGGCCCTGAAAAGAGTCTTTAATTTTCCCTCTGAAATTTCACAAGCCAGGCCTCCATCTTCTGCACTGTTCTTTCTCAACATTATCTTCCAAGCTCCTACACAACATTCGACAAAGCTCTTAACACCGAATGGATCTTCTAGCCCAAAGTTCCAAAGTCCTTCCACAGTCCTTCCCAATACATGGTCAGGTTGTCACAGGAATATCCCACTCTGCTGGTACCAATTTGTTTTAGTCAGGGTTTCTATTCCTGCACAAACATCATGACCAAGATGCAAGTTGGGGAGGAAAGGGTTTATTCAGCTTACATTTCCATACTGCTGTTGATCACCAAAGGATGCAGGACTGGAACTCAAGCAGGTCAGAAAGCAGGAGCTGATGCAGAAGCCATGGAGGGATGATCTTTACTGGGTTGCTCAGCCTGCTCTCTTATAGGACCAAGACTACCAGCCCAGAGATGGCACCACCCACAAGGGGCCCTCCCCCCTTGATCACTAATTGAGAAAATGCCTTACAGCTGGATCTCATGGAGGCATTTCTCCAACTGAAGCTCCTTTCTCTGTGATAACTCCAGCTGTGTCAAGTTGACACAAAGCTATCCAGTACAAATATAGATATAGATATAGATAGATATATAGATATAGATATATATCATGCACGCACACACATACACACACACACAAGCATGCACACACACAAATAAAAAAAATAAAAATTAACATGAAAACAATACATATCAGCCTAATTTAGAATCATCAATAACACAGTCTTTCACTTGTACATCTTGGGAAAGCATTGTACCTGTTTTGTTTTACTTTTTATTTTAAATTAACTTAAATGCAAGCTACAAATGTTGTACATATTAATCGTTTGTCCTGTAGTACAATGTATGTGTTAATATTGTATATTTATAATTTCACTCTAGTGAAAATTACAACCCATCATTCTAAAATTTTAAAATATTTACCATATCATATCTTCTATGTTTACAAATATTGTGTACTATCACACTAGCTTCTTATACTTATTTCATATGGTAGAGTACCTATTTATATCAACATATCAATATCAATCATCTCTCCTCCCGTTCTAACACACTAATAACCAGTATTCTATCCTCAACCTCTATGAGATTAACTTATTTAAATTCTATGTAAAAGCAATGTTATGTGACATTTGTTCTTCTGTACTTGGCTTATTTTACTTAATATTATGATCTATCCATGTGGCTTAGAGAAAATGACGAAGTTTTACCTTTTGTATGGCAGGCTAATGAGACTAAGTGGGTAAAATAGGCTGTTACTCTGACACAATAATGTTAATGAGAGAGTTTTGTTAGAATAATAGAAATTGAAAATCTTAGGTTTCAATAAGCAATTACTGGACACTGAAAGTAGCATCCAAGAAAATTGCAAACTGTTGAGATAAATAGAAAGCACCAACACATAATAATTATTTTTGATAGAGAGCATGTAGGATGCAGACTGTCATCCTTTGATTGAAGACTTAATCAAGCCATTCATCATTGTCAAAATAGATTTAATGGAATATCAATGATTCTTGTAAACGAAAATCAATTATCATATATGTATAGCACCTTTAGAAATATCATGATATATTTTTCTTTGCATGAGAAAAAGTACAGTAAGACAGAAATATTTAAAAGTTATCCTCAGGATATACCTCAGCTTGTAGAACACTTAGATAATATGCACAAGACCTTTGGTCTAATCCCCAGAACAGTTGAAAAATAGAAGAAAAAAGAAAAAAAAAACACTGAATAAAACTCACTAAAGAACATAGTTATATGTTCTTTATCTACTTGAGATATGAATTTTAATTACATATTTTATATTGTTAAATTAACTATGTTAAAATAGTGAAAATGAGCTTTAAATCATAGAGTTTTACTCTTCTCAGAGGAGAAGGAGAGGGAGTGGAGAAGGGACTACTTGAGCGGGGATTGATAGGAGAAAGGAGGAGGCTGAAGTTGTGATTTAAAGAGAATTAAATTAATTAATTAATTAATTAGTAAATGGAAAAATAATGAAATAAGTAAAAGGTTTTGTTAACCAACTTTCTTTCTTTCTTTCTTTCTTTCTTTCTTTCTTTCTTTCTTTCTTTCTTTCTTTCTTTCTTTCTTTCTATTTTTCTTTGTTTTTTAGAGACAAGGTTTCTCTGTATAGCCCTGGCTATCCTGGAACTCACTTTGTAGACCAGGCTGGCCTCAAACTCAGAAATCCGCCTGCCTCTGCCTCCCGGGTGCTGGGATTAAAGGCATGCGCCACCACACCCGGCTCTTAACCAACTTTTTAAATCAGATTTCAACTCAGCTGAATTATGTTTACATGCAGAACTTTCTCTTCTTTACTCCTGATATATTTTATCACATCAAGATTGCTGATAATGTAGCATTTCATAAAATCAATCTATAACCAACTGATAAATATTCTATGAGTCATATTCTTAGCTGTTCTTCTCTGTGTGTGTGCATATGTGTAAACTGCTTTGTAGATCTCTCAGTGCTGCTAATGGAATATCAGCATATATTTTGCCCTTGACCTTCCATGTTGAAATAATTTAAAGACAGGTAAAGTTTATCATAGAATAATATATACTGTAATGGACCAAAGAGACCAATATCAATGTATTCCCAATTTTTACTTACTTCATAGGCAATAATGCTGAACAATTTTCAAATATTGGTTGGTCATTAATTTTTTTTTCATTTCAAGTCTGTATATTGAGCTCTTTAACACGTTTATTATAGCATGACTATGGTCTTTGTCTTAGTGCAGACAGACATGGTACTAGAGAAAGAACTTAGAGTTCTATATCTGGATCAGCAGGCAGCAGGAAGAGAACTAGCTTGAGCTTCTGAGACATCAAAGTCTGCCCCCACAGTGACACACTTCCTTCAAAAAGGTTATACCTACTCCAACAAGGCCACACCTCCTAATAATACCACTCCCTATGGGCCAAAACTCATGAGTCTATGGGGATTATTGCTATTCCAACTACCACATTCTATTTCCTAGCCCCATAGACTTGTAACCATACCACAATGCAGAAATGCATTCATTCCAACTTGAAAAGTCCCAATAGTTTATCACAAAGTATCAGCACTGTTTAAGTCCATAGTTCAAAGTCTTCATTGAGACACATGCAATCTTTTAACTACATTCCCCTATACAATCAAAAAGTTAGCACATACTTTCAACAATCAAAGTCACTAGATACACATTACCATTTCAAAAGCAAGCATAGTGAGGAAATACTGAACCAATAAAAGATTGAAAACCAGCTGAGCATATTCAAAACTTTGCATTTCCATGTATGAAGTCAAAGTGGTATTCGGCTATCCAACTCTATTCATATTTGTTGACTGCAACACACTTGTTTTCCATGAGCTGGTTGTACTCACTCTTAGCACCATTCCCTTGTAGGTATCCGAAGACTCTGGTATCTCCAGCATTTTGGGTCCTCCAAGACAATCCAGGCTTCATCTTCACAGCTTCACACAATGACCTTAGGCATCTATGCAGGGATACCCCTAACACATTTCTGGCCTCAGCAGCTTTCCTTGCTTTCATATGGAGATTTCATAATCCCATTTCTTGTATCCTTAACTCTAAATCTAGAAGCATATGGCTGAAGCTACCAATTCTCCTACTTTCTGGGGCTGGAAATGACCCCTCATTCAATTATATCCTCACCAGCTTTCTGTTTTTAATGATTTCCTTCATTTCCTAATCTTGGCTGTCCTGAAACTCCCTCTGTAGACCAGGCTGGTCTTGAATTTAGAAATCCACGTTCTGCCTTCTGAGTACTGATATTAAAGGCATGCACCAATATACCTGGGTCTAAGTTTTTCTTCAATTCATTTTCACATGTTAGAACCTTATTTGAGTGGGATCTTTCCCTGAGGTCACCACCCCCTTTATTCTATTTAACACCAAGCTTTTCTTTAATTTACCTGTCTCCTTGAATATAGGATTTAGCTCTATTCCATTTCCTGGTGCCACCTTCTCTTCAGTTTATGTATTTTGTATTGATATTTGCTTAACTTGTTTCTTTTCATTATACATTTTTATAGGAGTGATCACTAATAACCACACAGCAGAGTCAATACTAGGTTGTTCTGAGATTTCCTTTGCTAAAGGAATTAATCCAAACGCATCACATCAGTCTCAGACAGACTTTATGAACAAGGATAAAAAGCAGTCACATTCTTAGCCAAAATATCAAAAGAACAGACTCCTCTAAAACATCTTTAGCTAGGCACCCACAGTTCAAGTCAACCACTAAGCCCCACTATAATATTCAACTTCTTTCCTAATGAAAAATCCCCAAATTCACATCTCTCCAAACAAAAGCATGGTAAGGCCTATCATAGCAATATCTCATTCCCTGGTACCAACTTCTGTTTTAGTTAGGATTTCATTGCTGCTAAGAGACACCATGACAAAGGCAATTCCTAAAAGGCACACATTTAACTAGGTCTGGCTTACAGTTTCAGAGATGATGGCAGACACCTAGATTGATAAGAAGCAGGAAGAAAAGTTTCTTGGGCCTCTGAGACCACAAATCCCACCCAACCTCAAAGTGAAACACTTCTTTTAACAAGGCTATACCTGCTCCAACTAAGCCAGGCCATACCCCCTAATAATGCCATTTCCTATGGAGGCAAACATTCGAATACAGGAGTCTATAAGGACCATTCCTATTTAAACCAACAGAGTTCTTTATAAAGTTCTTTATAGATTATAAGTATTAATCCTGTGCCAGATACAAAGACAATAAAGCTCTTTTCCCTTTAAAAAGGTATTCTTATCTTTTTCTGATTGGTTAATAGATTTTAATTTTATAGAATCTCATTTGTTATTTTGTTGTATGATTTCCTCTTGGAGGTTTTCTTTTCTTTTTTCTTTTTCTTTTCATGGAATACTTGCTTAGACCTATATATTAAAGTATTTTCCTCTAGAAATTTCATAGTTTGTGGTATGAAATTGTCATCAGTGTTTGGTAGTGAATTACTTTTTAACATAAGATATATGGATATAATTCTTTTGAAAATGTTTTAGTTTTAATTGCATATATACACATTTAAATATTTAATTGTATATGTACAAGTATGTCTATAGAAAATTGTGGGTGGCTGTTGAGGCTTGAGGCTTTAAATCCTTCTGAAATTGGAGTTACAGGTGCTATCTGACATTGGGTGTTGTAACTCAAACTAGAGTCCTCTGTAAGAGCAATAAGCTCTCTTAGCCATTGAGCCATCCCTCTAGTCCCTTAATATCCTTAGTATTATGTATATTATGTGAATAGCCTGTTTTTACTTATTTGTTTAATTATTCTTCATTCATTCATTTATATTAAAACATTTTTGTACCTCTGGAATAAAATAGGCTTGGTTATGATGTATGATCTTAACATTCCTCTGATTTTGGTTTACAGGAATTTTACCAGGACTTAATTTTTCTATGTTCATAAAGCAAATTTCTGTTTTGATTTCCTTTTCGTTTGGTATTATGCTCTTAACTAGTTTTGGTATCAATGTAATGATGATTTTACAGAATGAACTTAGTACTAATTTTTATCATATTATTTAAATGAAATGTTTGAGAAATATCATGTACCTTTCTTTGAAGGTTGAATAATATTTAGCAGATGTTGAAGTTTGGTCTATTCCTATGTATTGTGATGCTAAATACGGGCCCCCCAAGACCTGCTTGCCCCCAGGGATGAGAACATCTGTTCGAACACAAATGATGCTATGTAACCTTGCCCCCCAAGTTATCCCTGACTGGTGAATAAAGATGCCTACAGACAATAGCTGAGAAGAAGAGAGATAGGCAGGGTTTGGATTTGGGGCTTAAAATCTGAGAAGACCATGAGGGAAGACAAGAAGGTGGAGAGAGAAGAGGCTATGGGGTAAAGATCTTTAGAACATGGCCGTGAGGGCTGACCAATTGGAGTTAAGAGCAGACCAGACAGACCTTGGCAAATCATATTGTGGGGTCATTGGCAAGGAAGTAGACATAATAGCTTAGAGGGTAGATATATGGCCAGTTCCAGTATATTAAAAGCTTATTATAAATATAAAAGTTGTATGACTTTTATCTGGGAACCAGAAAACCAAAGGTGGGGTAGAAAACTGTAATTCAAGATTAAATATTAACTACAATAAGCAATGTTTGTGTACAGTCCTGAGTGTTACTTTGTTTTAGTGAAATAAACACTCCTCAGCATGTTTATCCTTTAAGTAGAGGAAGGTTACTGATTTGTTTGAGTTAATTTTATATCCAGACACATTGCTGAAGTTGTTGATCAGGTTTAGGAGTTCTCTGGTGGAACTTTTGTGGTCACATAAGTAAACTATCCTATCATCTGCATATAGTAATATTTTGACTTCTTCCTTTCCAATTTGTATCCCTTTGACCTCCTTTTGTTGTCTAATTGCACTGGCTAGGAATTCTAGTACTATATTGAATATATAGGAAGAGAGTAGACAGCCTTGTCTAGTCCCTGATTTTTTTTTCTTTTTTCTTTTTCTTCTTTTTTTTTTTTTTGGTTTTTCAAGACAGTGTTTCTCTGTATAGCCCTGGCTGTCCTGGAACTCACTTTGTAGACCTGGCTGGCATCGAACACAGAAATTTGCCTGCCTCTGCCTCCCAAGTACTGGGATTAAAGGCATGCACCCTGATTTTAATGGAGTTAGTTGAAGTTTCTCTCAATTTAGTTTGATATTGGCTACTGGTTTGCTGTACATTGCTTTTACTATATTGAGGTATGGGCCTTGAATTCCTGATCTTTCCAAGAATTTTACCATGAAGAGGTGTTGAATTTTGTCAAATGCTTTCTCAGCATTTCATGAGATTATCATGTGTATTTTCTTTTGAGTTTCTTTATGTGATGGGTTACAGTGATGGATTTCTGTATATTGAACCAAACCTGCATCACTAGGATGAAGCCTATTTGATCTTGGTGAATGACCCATGTGATGTGTTCTTGGATTCAGTTTGTGAGAACTTGATTATTTTTGCATTGATACTTATGAGGGAAATGTGTCTAAAGTTCTCTTATTTTGGGTCATGGTGAAGTTTTGGTATAAGTGTAACTGTGGCTTCATAGGACTAATTGTTCCTTCTGTTTCTATTTTATGGAATAATTTGAAGAGTATTGATATTAGGTTTTCTTTGAAGGTCTGATAGAATTCTAAACTAAAACCATCTGGTCCTGGGATTCTTTTGGTTGCAATACTATTACTGACTGCTGCTATCCCTTTAGGGGTTATGGGACTATTTAGGTGGTGTATCAGATCCTGATTTAACCTTGGTGTTTGGTAACTGCCTAGATAATTGTCCCTTTTCCTCAAAAAATTGCAAAGCTTCTGAAAGGCAAAAGACACTGTCAATAAGAGAAAAAGGTCACCAACAGATTGGGAAAGGATCTTTACCAATCCTAAATACAATTGGGGACTAATATCCAATAAATACAAAGAACTCAAGAAGCTGGACTCCAGAAAGTTAAATAATTCCATTAAAAATGGAGTACAGAGCAAAACAAATAATTCTCAACCGAGGAATACTGAAAAAATGTTCAACATCCTTAATCATTAATCATTAGGGAAATGCAAATAAAAAGAACCCTTAGCTTCTACCTCACACCAGTCAGAATGGCTAAGATCAAAAATTCAGGTGACAGCAGATGCTGGCAAGGATGTGGTGAAAGAGAAACAGTCCTCCATTGCTGGTGGGATTATAAGCTGGTACAACCACTTTGAAAATCAATGTGGCAGATCCTCAGAAAATTGGACATAGTACTACCAGAAGATCCAGCAGTACCTCTCCTAGGCATATACCCAGAATACCCAGAAGATGTTCCAACTTGTAATAAGGACACATGCTCCACTATATTCATAGCAGCCTTATTTATAATAGCCAGAAGCTGGAAAGAACCGTGATGTCCCTCAAAAGAGGAATGGATACAGAAAATGNGGTACATTTAAACAATGGAGTACTACTCAGCTATTAAAAACAATGAATTTATGAAATTCTTAGGCAAATGGATGTATCTAGAGGATATCATCCTTAGTGAGGTAACCCAATCTCAAAAGAACACACATGATATGCACTCACTGATAAGTGTAAATTAGCCCAGAATCTTAGAATACCCCAGATACAATTTGCAAAACACATGAAACTCAAGAAAAAGGAAGACCAAAGTATGAATACTTCATTCCTCCTTAGAATGGGGAGCAAAATACCCAAGGAAGGAGTTACAGAGACAAAGTTTGGAGCTGAGACAAAAGAAAGACCACCCAAAGACTGCCCCACATGAGGATCCATCCCATAAACAACCACTAACCACAGACACTATTGCATATGCCAGCAAGATTTTGCTGACAGGACTCTGATATAGCTGTCTCAGTATCTGGCAAATACAGAAGTGGATGCTTACCATCATCTATTTGATGAAACACAGGGACCCCAATGAAGGAGCTAGAGAAAGTACCCAAGGAGCTGAAGGAGTCTGCAACCCTGTAGGAGAAACAACAATATGAACTAATCAGTACTCCCAGAGCTCATATCTCTAGCTGCATATGTAGAAGAAGATGGCCTAGTCAGGCAAATACAAAAGTGGATGCTCACAGTTATCTATTGGATGGAATACAGGGTCACCAATGGAGGAACTAGAGAAAGTACCCAAGGAGCTGAAGGGGTCTGCATCCCTATAGGAGAAACAACAATATGAACTACTCAGTACCCCCAGAACCCATGTCTCTAGCTGCATATGTAGCAGAAGATGGCCTAGTCGGCCATCAATGGGAGGAGAGGCCCTTGGTATTGCGAAGATTATATGCCCCAGTACAGGGGAATGCCAGGGCCAGGAAGCGGGAGTGGGTGAGTTGGAGAGCAGGGCGGGGGGGGGTAATAGGGCATAGCATTTGAAATGTAAATTAATAAAGTATCTAATAAAAATTTTTGTTTTTTTTTAAAGAAATAAAATTGTCCTTTTCATCCAGATTTTCAAGTTTTGTTGAATATAGGCTTTTTTAGTAAGATCTGATGATTCTTTGAATTACCTAACTTTCCACAGTTATGTCAACCTTTTAATTTCTGATGTTATTAATTTTGACACTGTCTCTGTGCCATCTCATTCATTTGGCTAAGGGTTTATCTATCTTGTTGATTTTCTCAAAGAACAAGGTCCTGGTTTTGTTGATTCTTTGTGTAGACCTTATTTAAAAAAAAAAAAAAACTTGGTTGATTTCAGCCCTGAGTTTGATTATTTCCTGCCTTCTATTCAACTGGAGTGTATTTGCTTCTTTTTGTTCTAGAGCTTTCAGTTGTGCTGTCAAGCTGCTAGTATATGCTCTCTCCAGTTTCTTTTTGGAGGCACTGAGAATAGTCATTTACACAATGGAGTACTACTCAGCTATTAAAATCAATGACCTCATAAAAGTCTTAGGCAGAAGGATGGAACTAGAATATATAATCCTGAGTAAGGTAACCCAATCACAAAAGAACACACATGACATGCACTCACTGAGAAGTGGATATTAGCCCAAAAGCTCAGAATACCCAAGATACAATTCACAGACTACATGAAGCTCAAGAAGAAGGAAAACCAAAGTGTGGGTGCTCCAGTCCTTCTTAGCTGGGGGAACAAATGTGGAGCACACATTGAAGGAAAGGCCATCCAGAGACAGGCCCAAATAGGGATCTGTCCCATATATTGTCGCCAAACCCAGAAGCCATTTGGGATGCCAAGAAGTACATCCTGCCAAGAGCCTGATATAGCTGTCTCCTGAGAGGCTCTGCCAGAGCCTGACAAATACAGATGTGGATGCTCACAGCCAACCATTGGACTAAGCACAGGGTCCTGAATAGAGGAGTTAGTGAAAGGACTGAAGGAGGTGAAGGGGTTTGCACTCCCATAGGAAGAACAACAATATCAACTAACTAGACTCCCAGAGCTCCTAGGGACCAAAACAACCAAGGAGTGCACATGGAGGGACCCATGGTTCTAGCTACATATGTAGCAGAGGATGGATTTGTCAAGCATCCATGGCAGAAGAGGCCCTTTGTCCTGTGAAAGCTCAATGTCTCAGTGTAAGGGAATGTGAGAACAAGGAGGCAGGAGTAGATAGGTGGTTCAGAAACACCCTTATAGAAGCAGGTGGAGGGGGGATGGGATGGGGGTTCTGGAGGGGAAACTGGGAAAGGGGATAACATTTGAAATGTAAATAAAGAAAATACCCAATAGAAAAAGAAAAATTTCAGTGAATCAAATAAAAAACAACAAGAGTGGATATTCCTCTTTCTGCTGATTCCCCACCACCACAAAGGGTAATGGCCCCTTTTAAAATTTTGGGTTTATGTAGTTATTTCAAGCTATATTCTCATATCTGAAGATTTGGTGCTAGGAGCATTCAGTGAGAAAGAATATGTAACATTTATCCTTCTGGTGTAGGCTACCTCATTCGAAATGATCAATTAACTCTAAATGATAAGTCTTTTTACCTGAGAATTTCATGTTTTCATTTTTCTTTATTGATGGATAATATTGCATGGTCCAACCATACTACATTTTCATTATCTGTTTATCACCTGAAGGGCATTTAGGTTATTTCTATTTCTTAGTAATTGAACAGTGAGGAACATTGATGAGCAAGTACATGTAAAGTAGGATATTGAGTCATTTGTGGATGTGCCAATGAAGAGTTATATGGTAGATTTAGTTTTTGTTTTTTAGAATTCTACACAGATAGTCCATAGTGATTCCACCAGCTTGTAATCCTCCCAAGAGAGGATAAGTGTTCTCAGTCCCCATATTTTCTTGGGTATTTGTTGGCAATTGTTTTATTATTTTGCCTTTCTACCTAGGGTAAGATGAAACCTCAAATTTGTTTTGATTGCATTGCATAATTGTTACGAAAAAATGAACATTTTAAAGATTTTTTTAGGCATTTTTTTTCTTTTGAACTTTCTCTTTTCAGGTTGTAGGTGCATTTAAGAAACTGGTCATATGATTTTTGATTTTTTTGAGTTCTTTATATGTATAGATATTAATCCTTTGGGAGACATAGAGCTGACAAAGATTCTTTCCCATTATGTGGGCTTCCTCTTACTGGGTGGATTGTTTCTTTAGCTCTGCAGAAGATGGTGAGTTTTATGAAGTTCTACCTGTCATTGTTAGCCTTAATTTAGCAAGTGGAGTCCTAAGTAAAAATTTCTTTCCTACAGGTAGATCATGAACTATCAGGTCTATTCCCTTTTGGAGTTTTGGTATTTCAGGTTTCAGTTTTAGATCTTTGATCCATTTGGATTTAAGTTTTGTGCAAGGTGATAGCTGTAGGTGCAAATTCATTCTGCACATGAACATCAAGCTTTCTCAGCAATATTTTTTGAAGATGCTTTTTTTTCTGTTTTATTTATTTGGAATCTTTGTCAAATATTAGGTGGATGAAGTTAAATTTACTCATGTTTGAATCAGTTTTTTTTTTTTGTCTACATGTATATTTTTTTGTTAGTACCATAATGGTGTTTTTTCTGTTTTGTTTTATTTTTTTTATTTGTTTTGTACTACAGCTCTATAGTACATATTAAATCAGGAATTATAATCCTTTCAGTCTTCTTTTTGCTCAGTATTGTTTGGGCTACTCAGGGTATTTTATGGTTTTATATAAATTTTAGTATTGTTTCCTTTATATTTCATTGAGGAATATGATGGAAATGTTGATTGGGATTACATAGAATCCATAAATAGCTTTTGATAAAATTGTTATTTTCTAGATTATTAATTCTTCAAATCTGTGTGTATGGATTATTCTACACATGTAACAACAATTAACAGATGAAAAAAAAGCCAAGAATTTAAAAGAAAGCAAGAAGGATAATACGGGAGTGTTTTGAGGAGGGAAAAGGAAGGATGAAACCAATGTAATTAAATTATAATTTAAAACAAACAAACAAAAGTAACCAAAGTGGTAAGCAAATAGACTTCAGCAAACAGAAAGAAAGCATATCAGGAATTGAGGGAAAGCTATGTTTAAACATAAAGATAAACAAACATCAAAGGAGTTTCACCATAATATCTATACACTTTAGGATACACTAAGAACAATTGAAAAAAAATTAGCACTTACAGGATAAAAAGAAGCTAATGAATTGATATAGTGTTGGCTCAACAATTAAGGGTACTTGTTTTTCTTCTAGAAGACCCAGGCTCTATTCCTAGCACCCATATGGTAGCTCAAACCCATCATTAATTCTATTTCCAGAAGAGTTAATGCCTTCTTCTATCCTCCATGATCATCAAGCATGCAGATGATATATAGAGGCACATGCAGACAAAACACTTACACATATAAAATAATTTTTTAAAGAAGCTATGATAAAAATGGAAGGCACAGAGAAAGTAATCAACAAAGTTACTGCCCAAAATTTCCTCAACCTATAGAATGAACTAGACATTCAAACCGAAAAAGCAGACTAATGTTGAATAGATATGGTAAGAGAATGTTAAGGGAAAATTCCACCTTTTATTTTAAAGATAATTAACTAAAGATAGTACATTTTAGAACCATTTTGGGAAAACATGGACTAAGAACACAAGTTTCATTTACTCCAAATTCAATGTTTCAATGTTGAAGTAGTTTCAAAAGTTTTAAATTTTTATAGAGCAATGAACTCATGCTTCATGGCAAGTTTAAAATATATTAGTGGATATGTGCAAGATGTGGTTATAGAAAGATGCACTTTTTTACAGAGCCAAAAGATTCTGAAGGTTTTTTTTTTTTATGTATTACTCACAGTTCAAATATAGAGGTGAACAAGGAGTAGCTGATCCAGATGGTAAACTGGACCAAAATAGGTAATTAGCCTCTGCACCTGCAATACTCCTCTTATTCCACAATACTGAAATTCTCATCCACGAATCAGTCTCTGCAGACAAAGCTTCTTAGGAGTTTCATTCACAAGAACAATAAATAGTTCTTTTTTGACACATTCCAGCCTACCCTGAAATCTACAAGGTAGATCAATGTGACCTCATCACACAATCCTTCATCTCTGTTTCCATAGTTCTAGAACGAAGACATGCACAACTATAACTATGTTGAGGTAAAAATGTACACAGTTTGAAATATGGTCTCAAGTGTCCCAGACTAGACTTGAAATTGGTATGTTGCCAAAACAGAATTTAGGTTTTGATTCTCCTGCATCTACATGCCAAGTGCTACAGATATGTACCACTACATCCAGCTAAAAAGACTTTCCTTTGCAAATGTTAAAATATTTATATCAAAATTTACTATTTTTAATATTCCTTTAAAAATATTTTAGTATGGGATTGTATCTTTTGTGTGTGTGTATGTGTATTGTATAGATAAGTGTATATGTGCAAGTGTGCATTACCATACACGCATATGTGGGCACACAGGAAACGTTGACTGACTTCCTCTATCATTTTGTTCCTTAGTCTCTTCATATATGGTTTCTCAACAAACCAGTTGCTCACTGTTTTCTTCCCTGGCTATGTTGATAAGTTAGTTGGAGTGTTATGGTGCTCTTCCAATCCCGCATCCATCACTTCCATCCAGTGTTGACATTACAGATTTATGTAGCATCACATATATTTTAAAGTGGTTTCTGAAGATATCACCTATCTTCTTCATGATTGTACATCAAGCTTTCTTATGGAAGGAGCCATTTTCTCAAGCCTTTGGTGATTTCTTGGCTTTTGTAGTGCTAAGAACAAAATCCTGTGCCTTCTCCATGTTATACAAACACTTTCCCACTGATATTTAAGATCTTATGAATTTTTAAAAATATTTTAAATGACAAACAATGCAGTGCCAAGAATGAACAGAAAACATTCAAAAACTGTAATCCAGTTGATTTTCAAGGACTGCTATCATAAGCTACCACACTCTAGGAGGCAAAGAACAGCAGAAATATGTTATTTTGTAGGTCTAGAAACTGGATGTTCAAGGTTACAGTGTTAGCAGAATCATGTTGCTTTTAAAGGTTTGTGTTCAGGATTTGTTTGGTGTCTGTTTCCTAGTATCTATTATGTACTTAAAGATTTTATTAGGGCTAAGATTGAAAGGAATAGCTGAAACCTCTTCATATATTTATTTTAGTAAATGTAGAAAACATTAGAAGTTACTGACTGTTTCCAAAGAATTCCTGAGTCATTTCCATAGGAAGAAAATGCTGAATATGGCTGTTTCTGATTATTATATAACTTTCACTCATTAGGAATTTGTTTCACACTTTTTGCCTCTCTAGTTTTGTCCTCTTTCCTAAGCAGCAATGTCATGGTGGATTAACCAGAAGAAATGGAGACTTTGAAGATTTGCCATATATACAAAACAAAATGTAATAAAAATTAACAAACTCACTTTGAACTTTAAATGAATTAAATTAATGTATACTCATCAAATAAAACTTAATTTACTTTTATTGTTTAATTTGTATGATGGCATATATCCTGTAGATTAAGACTGTACCTTGCATTGAAATTTATATAATTACTCAGATTCAAAGTTCATACCAGTACATAGTTCAGTGTTAAGAAAGAGTGTTTTGTCTTCATTCAAGGATTTATCTAATCCCACCAATCTCCAAGGTAATTAAAATTCATTTTAAATTATTTTTAGTTTAATTCCACACAGAAATTAATATAATTTTATCACCTAAAATATATTAATATGGCTATATTAATAAAAATATATTCTCTGAAAAGTTATCAAGGGATCTAAACATAGCCATAGTTCAAATATTATTCAAAAAATAGTTAACAGGGAAAAAATAATTCCAAAACAGTTAATCAAAAGAAGGTCAAAAAATACTAAAATTTGAATCCATTTAATCTTCTTTAGTTGTCTTATTGTTCTGGCTAGAACTTCAAGTACTATATTGAATAGATAGGAAGACAGTGGGCATCCTTGTATTGTCCTTGATATTAGTGGAAATGTTTTAAATTTATCTCCATTTAGTTTAATGTCTGTTGGCTTGCTTTATATTGCTTTGATTATGCTTAGGTATGTGCCCTGTATCCCTGATCTCTCCAAGAATTTTAAAGTGAAGGGGTATTAGATTTTTATCAAAGGAATTTTCAGAGTCTAATGAGATGATCATGTGATTTTTTTTTCCAGGTTGGTTATATGGTGAACTATGTTGATGGATATTAAAACTTTTAAATTTTTAAAAATTTTAAAATTTTATTATTTTTAATTTATGTTTTACACTCTATATTCCATCCCCTGCCCCCCATCCACCCTCTGACTGCTCCACATCCCACACATCCTCCCCACCCCACTCCATCTCCAAGTGGATGACCCCACCCCTCCCCCCACCTGACCTCTAAACTCCATGGGGCCTCTAGTCTCTTGAGGTTTAGATGCATCATCTCTGAATGAACACAGAACCAGAAGTTGATGGTTTTTTAATATTGAACCAACCCTGCATACCTGGAATGAAGCCTGCTTGGTCTTGATGGATGATGTCTTTGATGTGTTACTGGTGTTGTTTTTGTGAGTATTTATTAAGTATTTTTGCATCAATGTTCATAAGAGAAATAGGTCCGATGTTATCTTTGTTGAGTCTTTGTGTGATTTAGGTATCAGGATGATTCATAGAATGGATCTCATGGTGTTCCTTCTGTTTCTATTTTGTGGAATAGTTTAAGGAGTATTGGAATTAGCTCTTTTTTGAAATTCTGGCAGAATTCTAAACTAAAACCATCAGGCCCTGGGTTTCTTTTGACTGAGAGATTTTAATGACTGCTTCTAAATTTTTTTAGGAGTTATTGAGTTTTAATAGTTTACCTGATCTTGTTTTAACTTTAGTAAGTAGTATTTGTCTAGAAAATCATGCATTTTGTTAAGTTTTACCAATTTTGTTGAGTACAGGCTTTTGAAGTAAAAGCTAGTGATCCCTTGGATTTCTTCAGTGTCAGCTCTTATATCTCTCTTTTCATTACTGATTTTGTTTATTTATATACTGTCTTTGTGTCTCTTGCTTAGTTTATCTAAGGGTTTGTGTATCTTGTTGATTTTCTCAAAGAACCAGCTCTTGGTTTCATGATTCTTCATATTGTTTTCTTTGTTTCTAACTGATTGATTTCAGCACTGATTTTTATGATTACTTCTACTCCTCTTTGGAGTGCTTGCTTTTTTTTGTCCTTGAGCTCTAAGTGTACTTTGAAATTGCTGTTATGAAGAATTTCAAATTTCTTTATAGAGGCCCTTAGTGCTACAATATTTCTTCTCAGCAATGCTTTCATTGTCTCCCATGAATTTGCGTATGTTGTGCCTTTCTTTTCATCGAATTCTAGAAAGGCTTTATTTATTTATTTATTTATTTATTTATTTATTTATTTATTTATTTATTTATTTCCTGACCCAGTTCAGTTTCCGTGAGTGTGTAGGCTTTCCAGTGTTTCAGTTGTTGTTGAAGTCCAGCTTTAATCCATGGTGGTCTGATAAGATACAAGATGTTATTTCAATTTTCTTTATAGAGGTCCTTAGTGCATGTAACCAACTATTTGGTCAATTTTGGAGAAGAGCTCATGAGGTGCTTTGAAGAAGGTATATTCCTTTGTGATTGTATGAAATATTCTATACATGTCTGTTAGGTCCATTTGGATCAGGATATGTGTTAGTTTAATCTTTTCTCTGTTTAGTTTTTGTCTCGATATCCTGACAATTGGTGAGAGTAGGGTGTTGAAGACTCTCATTATTAATATGTGGGGTTCAATGTACAATTTAAGCTTTAGCAGTATTTCTCTTTCCAATGTGGGTGCCCTTGTGTTTGGGGCATAGATGTTCAGAATTGATTGAGATATTATCTAGCTTGATTTTTCCTTTAATGAGCATGATGTGTCCTTCCTTGTCTATTTCGATTAATTTTGTTTGAAAGTTTATTTTATTAGAGATTAGAATGGCTATCCCAGCTTTCTTCTTGGGTTCATTTGCTTAGAAAACTTTTTTTCCAGCCCTTTACTCTGAGGTAATGTCTGTTTTTATGGATGGAGTTTGTTTCTTATATGCAGCAGAATGATGGATCCTGTTTTCTCATCCATGCTCCTAGCCCGTATCTTTATCTATATTGGTTTGGAGTTTTCTTTCTAGCATTTTTCAAATTTGTTTTTATTGGATATTTTCTTTATTTACATTTCAAATGTAATTCCATTTCCTGGTGTCCTGCCCCCTGGAAATGCTCTATCCAATCTCCCCTTTTCCTGCTTCCATATTTCCTCCCATAAGTATTTTGTTCCCCCTTCTAAGAAGGACTGAATCAGCCATAGTTTGGTTTTCCTGCTTCTTGAGCTTCATGTGGTCTATGAACTGTATCTTGGGTATTCTGAGTTTTTGGACTAACATCCACTTATCAGTAAGTGAATAACATAAGTGTTCTTTTGAGACTGGGTTACCGCAATCAGGATGATACTTTCTAGTATCATCTATCCATCTTTTAAAAAATTTTATTAGGTATTTTCTTTATTTACATTTCAAATTATATCACAAAAGTTCCCTATACCCCCCTTCCCTAAACACCCACTCCTAATTCTTGGCCCTGGCCTTCCCCTGTACTGGGGCATATAAAGTTCGCAAGACCTAGGGGCTTCTCTTCCCTATGATGGCCGACTAGAACATCTTCTGCTACATATGAAGCTAGAGACACAAGCTCTGGGGGTACTGGTTAGTTCATATTATTGTTCCACCTATAGAGCTGCAGACTGCTTCAGCTCCTTGGGTACTTTCTCTAGTTCCTCCATTGGGGGCCCTGTGTTATATTCTATAGATGACTATGAGCATCCACTTCTGTATTTGCCAGGCACTGGCATAGCCTCATATGAGACAACTATATCAGGGTCCCTTCAGCAAATTCTTGTTGGCATATCTAATAGTGTTTGCTTTTGGTGGCAAATGATGGGATGGATCCCTGGGTGGGGTAGTCTCTGGATAGTCCATCCTTTTGTCTTAACTCCAAACATTTTCTCTGTAACTCCTTTCATGGGTATTTTTTCCCTATTCTGAAGAGGAATGAAGAATCCACATATTGGTCTTTCTTCTTCTTGGTTTTCTTATGTTTTGCAAATTTTATCTTGGGTATTCTAAGTTTCTGGGCTAATAGCCACTTCTCAGTGAGTATATATCTAG
>NC_034613.1:56784095-56794647 GCF_900095145.1 Mus pahari
AGTTAGTTGTTATAGTTGTCTCTGGTTGGAGCTTGTTCCTCCTGTGATTCTGTTAGCCTCTGTCAGCNGTCCTGGGAGTCCAGCTCTCTCCTGAGTCTCAGTGGTCAGATTTCTCTCTGCAGGCAAGCTCTCCTCTAACAGAGAATGTGCACAGAGGCCTGGCATTCAGATCTGCCTCCTGGCTGAAGATGTAGACCCAAAACAGGGCCTGTCCCAGAAGATGTGTTGCCTCTGCAGTTTATTCACTCACCTGTACAGATTAGCCACTGAGGGACCCTGGACACAATATGACTCTCTCACCTGCTCTGGCAGACACAGCTCTCAAGGTGGCCATCTTTCCTCTGGTGAGGAAGGTGCCCAGATTTCTGGAGCCTGAAACAGGGTCCGTCCCAGAAGTTAGGTTGCTTCTGTCTGTCCCGAAGCTGTGTAGCTTCTGGGGTCCACACTCTCACCAGCACAGTCTGGAGCCTAAGTGAACTGGAGCAAAGATGGCTCTCCTGCCAGCTCAGGCCTTGAGACTCCTCCTGGTCAGACAACCCTCCTTGGGTGGGACAGGTGCTGGATGACTGGAGCCAGAAAAGGAGTCTGTCCCAGCAGCTGTGTTGCTTCTGCAGGCCGCCCTCTCTGGGGCAGTGCACCAGAGCAAAGATGGCCCTCCTACTGGTTCAGGCTTGGAGACTGCTCCTGAGCAGACACCCCTCCTAGGGCAGGAAATGCCCTGGATTACAGGAGCCAGAAACAAGATCTTTCCCAGAAGCTGTGTTGCTTCTATAGGCTGCCCTCTCCCTGGCAGTGTACTGGAACAAAGAAGGCTCTCCTACCAGCTCAGACCTTGAGACCCCTCCTGGTCGGGCACCCCTCCTTGGGCAGGAAAGTTGCTGGATGACTGGAGCCAGATAAGGAGTCTATCCCAGCAGCTGTGTCGCTTCTGCAGGCCGCCCTCTCCCAGGCCACTCACTGGAGCAAAGATGGCTCTCTTACCAGCTTTCTTCTGGCAGGAAAGGTGCCGGATGTCTGGAGCCAGAAACGGAGTCTGTCCCAGCAGCTGTGTTGCTTCTGCAGGCCACCCTCTCCCCAGCAGCGCATTGGAGCAAAGATCCATCTCTTGTATTCTGTTGCTGATGCTGGCATCTATGGTTCCTGATTTCTTTCCTAGGGTTTCTATTTCCAGAGTTGTCTCACTTTGGGTTTTCTTTATTGTTTCTACTTTTCCTTTTTTGGTCTTGGATGGTTTTGTTCAATTCCTTCATCTGTTTGGTTGTGTTTTCCTGTAATACTTTAAGGGATTTTTGTGTTTCCCCTTTAATGACTTCTACCAGTTTAGTAGTGTTTTCCTGTAATTCTTTAAGGACTTCGACCTCTTTAGCAGTGTTCTATTGTATTTCTTTAAGTGAGTTATTAATGCNCTTCTTAATGTCCTCTACAAGCATCATGAGATATAATTTTAAATCTGAGTCTTGCTTTTAGGGTGTTTTGGGGTATCCAGGACTGCCTGAGTTGGGAGTGCTGGGTTCTAATGATGGTGAGTGGTCTTGGTTTCTGTTAGTAAGATTCTTTCATTTGCCTTTCACCAACTGGTAATCTCTGGTGCTAGTTGTTATAGTTGTGTCTTGTTGGAGCTTGTTCCTCCTGTGATTCTGTTAGCCTCTGTCAGCAGTCCTAGGATTCCAGATCTCTCCTGATTCTCATTGGTCAGAGTACTCTCTGCAGTCAAGCTCTCCTCTTGCAGGGAAGGTGCACAGAGGTCTGGTGTTCAGACCTGCCTCCTGGTTGAAGATAAAGGCCCAAAACGGGACCTGTCCCAGAAAATGTGTTGCCTCTTCAGTCTGCATGCTCACCTGCACAGACTAATCTCTGAGGGACCCAGGACACAAGATGGCTCTCTCACCTGCTCAGGTAATCAGAGCCCTCCTGTGTGGACACATTTCCTCTGGTGGGGAAGGTGCCCGGATGTCTGGAGCTCTAAACAGGGTCTTTCCCAGAAGCTGTGTAGCTTCTGCAGTCCACACTCTCATCTGCACAGACTGGTCTCTGAGGGACCCGGGGCCCAAGATGGCTCCCTTGCCTTCTCAGGCACTCAGAGCCCTCCTGGGCGGCCACCTCTCCTCTGGCGGGGAAGGTGCCCAGATGGCTGGAGCCTGAAATGGGGTCTGTCCCAGAAGCTATGTTGCCGAAGTAGTCTTATCTGGCATCATTGGGAGGGGAGACCCTTGGTTCTGTGAAGGCTTGATGCCCCAGTGTAGAGGGATGCCAGGGCAGTGAGGCAGGAACGAGTAGGTGGAAGGAGTATACCCTCATAGAATCAGGGTAAGGGAGCATGGAATAGGTGGTTTGTAGAAGGGAAACCAGAAAGGTATAACACTTGAAATGTAAATAAATATTATATACAATTAAAAGTTTAAAAAGAAAGAAAAATAAAACAGAGCTGGAAAAAAGCTTGAAGGTAAAAAAAAAGTAAGATGGAGGAAGGCAGATTTACTGGGATAGTTGCACAGAGACAGGTTCAAGAGACAACAAGCAAGACGCAGGTAAATGCAGAATGAGACAGAGAATGAGATATCAAAAAGAATAGAACAGATTCACTTAGTTAGTTTGGGGCCAAGCAGAGCAAAATGTTAAAGTGAAGCCCAGATTGAATTAGTTAGCTTTCAGAGAAGCCAGAACAGCTGAGATGAACCAGCCAGCGTTCTCTCAAATGCTGGACCACCAGACAGACAGCATACACCAGCTGATATGAGGTCCCCAACACACATACAGTAGAGGACTTCTGTGTCTGTGTTCATTCAGAGATGATGCAACTAATCCTCAATAGTCTGGAGGCCTCAAGGAATTTAGAGGTCAGGTAGGGTGAGGAGTAGGGACATCCATGTGGAGACAGGGAGGTAGAGAGGAGATATGGGATGTGGAACAGTCAGAGGGTGGATTGAGGGGGATAGAATATGGAGTGCAAAATATTTTTAAAAAAAGTAGAAGAAAAGTAAGAAACTAACAACTTGAAGACAATTTGATACCAAAGATTTTGGGTCAATAATTTCCATATTTCTGTCATACTTCACTACACCATGTACATTTTCTTTTGAATTCTTTTAAACTTCTAAGTAAGAAGAAATAACTTCACAAACTGTTTTAAAAGTTAGAAAAGGAGATTTATTTTTACCACATTCTGAGTATAGTAAAACAAACAAAGAAAGAGCATCTATCCAGTAATATGCATTTCAAAAGGAGGTGGTGCCTGTCTTTAATTCCAGTACTTGGAAAGCAGAGGAAGGAAGGTCAAAGTGAATCTGAGTCTATCCTGGTATATATAGAAAGTTCTAGACCAGTCAAGTACATAGTGAGACTGCATTTCAAAATGACAACAAACACTCATAAAGTAACAACAAAAAATACTATACCTTCTTTTTTTCTATCCCATTGTTAGAGCAACTGATACCTGAGGAATCAATTTTGAGGATAGAAAGAGTAATTTGGCTCCTAGTTTCTGAAGATTCATTCATTGTATGAGTAGTTCCATGGATAGCTAACCTGTGATGTGGCAGGAAAACCACAGTGGAAAGTGTAGCAAATAAAAGCTTCTTGATTTTCAGGAGTCAGGGAGCAAATACAAAGAGAAAGGATGCAGGGACAACTATATACTCGACAAAGGCAATCAGCAACTAGTAAGATACTTGAATATTGAACTGGCCAACAAATTAATCTATTAAGAAAGTTTGCTGTTGGACAGTGGTGGCACACACCTTTAATCCCAACAGTTGGGAGGCAGAGGCAGGCAGATTTCTGAGTTTGAGGCCAGCCTGGTCTCCAGAGTGAGCTTCGGGACATCCAGAGCTACACACAGAAACCTTATCTCAAAAAAACAACAACAACAAACAAAACAAAACAAAACAAAACAAAACAACAAAAAAGAAAAAAATTGCAGCTACATGTTCAAGTAATCTTTCAAAAGCACTATGATCTGAGGACCAACCAACCTCTAATATATGAGCCTTTTAGAAGACATGTTGTAGACACATTATAGTATGAGTCAGAAATCCTAAGGAGAAGCTCAGCTATAGGCAGATATGGAAAATTAAACAGAAATATAGATAACTATGATTTTTGCTACAATTTAGCCTTAATTTGCTATATTAAAACCAACCACAAAGAAGAGAATAAATCTTAATAATTATTTTAATAATCATAAGAAAGCTTATGCATATAGGAGCACAGACACATGAGGAAATCATAGGGTACAGGGGAGTATTGACCTAAAGAAAGGGTGAGTGAAAAGCCATAAGGAATCCCACTATCTCCCAATCCAATTAAAAATATATTATTGAAGGGATGGTAGAGTACACATGACATAAAAGAAGGAAAAATTATTGGGGGCTTAAAAGATTAAGCTGACATGAGGACTGGGAGATGGGGAGAAGTCAGAGATGGTGAAAGCTAACAAAAGCTCAAAAGCTAAGGGTGGATGGAAAAACCTTGGGGAAACACACTAGTTAGCAGGCTGATATAACACACACACACACACACACACACACACACACACACACACACACACACAAAATGTATTTGTCAGGCTCTGGCAGAGTCTCTCAGGAGACATAAGTTCAAAGGTAGTTCTATTCATAAGAGGACAATCATACTCCCAGAAGACAGAAATCACACTATAATGTACAAAATTCCTCTATGTTTTACAGTTTATGGAGGCCTCAGAGATCTCAAAACCAACATAAACTACAAGCATTGCTATTGGTTACCAACCACAACTACATGGTAAGACCCTGTTGCTAAAGACAGTATGAACTTTTGCAGAAGGATATAAAGAGGTCAATTTCAAAATGACCTAGACATTTTCTTTTTGTTGGCTAATTTTCACAGTTCAGGAAACTGTTAGATAGCCTGCTCTGGTAGAAAATATATCAATAGCTTTATCCAGTACTATATGTTATCCAGACCCTATATGTTACAATATTGATCTGACAGGCAAATACTGGTGCAATAGGGGCATAGTTATTTGGGGATAACTAAACGTGTTCTGATTAGACTTAAAGACTGTTCCACAAGAAGGAATTTTTATGCCTTATCTTATAACCCTTATTAAAAACCCATGGCTGTGGAGGTCATTGTATAGAATATATGGAGGTCCTAAAGTATAGTCCATGCCTGTGGGTCATCAGGTAGAACCTAAGGAGGCCCAAGCATAGAGCCTATTAATTGTTACTTTGTTAAATAATCAAGTTGTCAAATTGTCTTCCAAATATTTGTATAAACTGGGATAGCTCTCAACTATGGTCAGAAAAGTTCCTTTTTGTAATAAACGACAATCAGTGCAGAGATTCATAACTGTCCAAAGTGTTGGGAATAAGAGGTTCTGTGCACTCAGCCATATACAAAGACTCTTTTTCAATCTCTCATTCCTTCACCATGTCTTAGGAAGACATCCTGAAATTGAAAAAAAAAAACTGTAATAGCAAGAAAATAGGCAGACGTTCTGTGAAATCCTTTCTTCTGGAAATGATATGATTGGTTAATTCATGAACTCACAGCAGTTCATAAAAAGTTCTGACTTCCTCACCCCACACAAAAACTATTGCACTAACTACCATGATGTCGTGAGGAATTCTGATATAGATTGCTTGCTTAGAAGTTGTAATATCAGCTGCAATCAAGGACAGAAGAATTTACATATTCTAGATCCACACAGGATCTATAACAATTATAGGGTTAAGAGTCCTGATACAAGAAGCCCAAAGTCACCAGCATTGTTCACACACTAGGGTTCTGCCTGCTGCCAAACCTACCTGCCTGCTATTGTAGCTGACTGCTGGTAAACATTGACTGAAATGAAAGCTGCCAGAGATCAACACTTGAAATGATTCTTGCTTAACCATGATTTCTGTCCTGGTAGAGTAAAAAGATACCTAGACAGATGACTGTTAACAACAATACTTGGGTAACTGCCATATAAAAGATACTAAATAATAAATTTTATCTAGAATGTGGAGAAACCAGAAAATGTATTCATAGTAGGTAGGACCCCTCTATATTGGTTGATTCACACAGAAAACAAACTAGAAATTCCTTAAAATATTAAATATGCAGTTTTCTTAAGACTCACCTGTTTTAGAAATGCAACCACAATAAATAAAAATAGTTTTCAAGTATTTGCCATTAATATTTACAAATTAAAAATTCATACTAGAAAGATAAAAATTAAGAACTCAGTGGCTGTAAACTGAAAAACAGAGAAATGCAATTTGTAAATCCATGTAACTTTCTACTTAACAATTCAAATAAATAAAATGGATTCATGATTTAATATTTTAATCTTTGAAGTCAGTATGTTAAGTGATATCATTTAGAACAAAAAACCCAAATATTACATGATTTCTTCTATATGAAACATTCAGAATAGATCAAAATTTACTAAGGAATTATGGTAGATTGTTGATCTGAGTTGCTGGATTATAGTGTATAGGAAATACAGGAAATGAATGTTAATCTGTTGTGTTTTATTATTAAATGATAATATTTTGGTAATGGTTCTATAAAATATATATATATATATATATATATATATATATATATATATATAGTAAAACAAACTTATTTTTTATTTAAATGTGTAAAGTTCATGTTATGTTTATATACATATACATATCCAAATGGAGTAAAAGGGCAAAACAATATAGATTGCTATGGAAAATTTGCCAACATGCTACATAGCTTCAGTTTTCTAAGTAACCATATTTAATATGCATCATCCAGAAATTAAATGTTCCATAAATCTTTGGAGTAATTCCATGGGCCATTTTGAACTTCTTAATGTGATTTTGTATTGTACAGCTTGAACACATTAACTCATGTTATACCCAGATTGTAAAAACCCCAAAGAGACCACCAGGAACCACTACTCTAATGCAAGCACACAATGTTCTTAATTCAAGCTCAATCTCTGGCCAGAAAACTTCCTGATGCAACAGGACAGGAGATCAACCCCAATGCCTAGAGTTAGGGGGTTTATAAAGCAAAAAAACTGCAAGTAGGGTTTGCCAAGCTTTGGTGTTACATGAGAGGGTAAGAGGGTAAAAGAATGTTCAATCACATCTGGTCAAACCACAAGGAGAGACCATACATCAAAAAGGAGCATCTGGGAGCAGGGCGGGGGAGGGTATAGGGGACTTTTGGGATAGCATTTGAAATGTAAATGAAGAAAATATCTAATAAAAGAAAGAAAATGTATTTTTTTAAAAAAGGAGCATCATGACCTGCGAATGCCTTATGTTTTCTTAGCCCACTCTGTTATCAGCTAGCTGTAGCTTCTTTGTCTATTTTGCAACTGCCATGGGCATTTCATATTATTCTCAGACCCCAAGGGTGGGGGCCATGTCTCTCTAAGGGTAAGTTATCTTAGAATGGAGTCTTGAAAACAAAATGGAGTTTATTCTGCTACCTTAATCCCTACACTCACTACATGTATTTTAGGTCCAGACTATTTCAAGCAGTTTTGTATACACCAAAAATTTGTAATCAAGTCTTAAAAAGAAGCAATGAGTAGGGATACTGCACTAAACGAAGGTACCTATAATTTTGATAACTCTAATACAGTATGCTTAGACACAAACTTCAACTGACTGAAGAAAAATCTTAACTTCAAAATGGAACTATAGATTTTGTTTAAGACAATTTTAGTTGAAAACAAGGAAAAGAAGGTTGTAACTTTAATTTTTTTCAAAACATATTTTTAATGATTCTTAAACCCTTTAACCTCCCTTGTATCCTACCACCCAGTGGAGGTAATGGAAAAGAAAGGATATGGGGAAAGTAGACCTCTTTAGAAAGGTTCTTTGGAGCAACTCCCATCTGTATAGTCTAGAAATTGTCAGTTCAGTTCAAAGATTAGCAACAGCAGCTCAGTGTACATGTAAACACTTTATGGATACACCAGCATTCCAGTTTGGTAGAGTCAAGTTAGCAACAGTGGTGACATGACCTAGCAGAGACAGTCAAGTCTCAGCCTTGGCTCTCATCAGCAAGGAGGAGGGACCAGGAGAAACTCCAGAAGTTTGCTGTGTCTCTCTCAGTGAAGCAAAAGTCGAGAAGACAGGTTACCCACAAGCATTGCACAGCTAGTTCTATATGTAAGCCAAGCTGTCTTCGTCGCTCTGTGGAGTCCTCCACATATGTGTCCTCCACAGGTCTTTGTCTCAGCACATGCCTTGTCCCAGCATATGTGTTGGTCACAATTGACATCACTCTGCCAATCAGCCCTAGTCTTTATAACCAGCAAGAAACTACAGCATACCACTAGAAGTTTTTGGTGCATTTCTCCCGATGGAGTCTTGACAAATGCAGCTCAGCTACACAATGTATGGCAGACCAATACATGTGTGTCATCAGCAAAAAACATCCTTTATCATGTGTCCTTTCACATGCTTGCTTTAGCAGAATATCCTCTCACCTGTGATGTTAGCTAAACATTCCTCCATGTGTTTGCTCCAGCAAAACACCATCTAACCCTTTTCAAAGAACCACGAAGTTATGTTTCCACTTCAGAAGGTCACAAGGAATGCTGATTTCTTCTTGTCTGTACTTTCTGATGACAGTGGGAAGAAAGACAGTGTAAGCTGAAAATATTTCTTCATCTTTTCTGATATAGGATTTACACAGAACTTAGATTACACCATGTAGCCACTGAGATAAATTTCCTTGCAAAGAAATAGTCACTTACAATTCCAGGAGAGAACAGTAGAAGGGAAAAACCATCCTACTTTAGGTAAAGAATTCTATGGCAATTTAATTTCCAAGGGAAATATCACAACAGAAATCCATAGCATCAATTGGCATGTGTGTAGATCACACATATTTGTAGGATATGATATGACTCTTCTATAGCAAGAAGATTGCTTCTGCTAACTAAAGAGGTTGAAAAATATGGTCCTATAAGACAAGTTGTAGTTTTTACTCTTTGATTCTTCCACTGACCAAAATAACCTGTTGTAATGGTATGTATATTCTTGGTCCAGCGAGTGGCACTATTAGAAGATATGGCCTTGTGGGAGTGAGTGTGGCCTTGTTGTAGTAGGTGTGTCACTAAGGGTGTGGGTAAGACCCTCACCCTATCTGTCAGGAAGTGAGTATTCTGCTAGCAGCCTTTGGAACAAGAGGTAGAAATCTCAGTTGCACTAGCCCCATGTTTGCCTGGATGCTGCCATGCTCCCACTTTGATTATAATAGACAGAACCTCTGAACCTATAAGTCAGTCCCAATTAAATGTCCTTTATAAGAGTTGCCTTGATCATGGTATCTGTTCATAGCAGTTAAAATCATAACTAAGACACCTGTTACATATTGTCAATGACTCATAGGCATGAAGAGCTAATAAAATTTCTTTATATCATAATTGATATATGGGAAACAAGAATATCTAATTTTCTTTAAATTTAGACAAGTTCTATAGTTAAATGAGGAATCAGAACATATTGATGCCATTTAGCAATATTTTACACAATAGTTTATTATAAAAATGACATTAACACAAAAATGCTTAATATCTATAGACATCAGAGTAATAAAAATTAAACCTACCTTGAGATTTTTATCTTATAACAGTCAGAATGGCCAAGATCAATAAATCAAAAGATATCTCATGTTGGTATGGGTAATGTGTAAGGGACTACTCATTCATTTCTGGTGACACAGCAAACTTGTACCACCAGTATGGAAAGTACTATGGAAGTTCCTCAGGAACCTGGGTATAGAGCAACTCGGGATCCAAGTATATGACTCATTAACATGTACACAAAGGATTCTAAATCCTACTATAACATGCTAACCCATGATTATTGCAACTTAATTCATAATATCCAGGGGCTCAAAACACACTACATGCTTATCAACTGCCAAATACATAATGAAAATGTGGATTTATTACACTATTCAGCTCTTAAGAAAAATGAAATTTGCAAGTAAATGTGTGAAGTTAGAAAAAATATCATTCTAAGTGAAGTAATACAGATACTAAAAGGTATCATATGATTTCTCTTGTTCATGGATGTTATATTTTAAGTCTTTGATATGTGTGTCGAATTAGGATTAACAGAGTTAAGAAAGCTAGTAAGCATCCATGGCAGTGAGGGTATCTTCTAAGGAAGGGGAAATATAATATAGTGCTATAAAGAGATAAAGGGAAACAAGAAGGTTTAAAAGGGGAGAGGCACCGGGCATGGTGGCACACGCCTTTAATCCAAGCACTGTGAGGAAGAGGCAGGCAGATTTTTCAGTTTGAGGCCATCCTGGTCTACAAAGTGAGTTCCAGGACAGCCAGGGCTATACAAGGAAACCCTGTCTCGAAAAAACCAAAAACCAAAAAAAAAAAAAAAAAAAAAAAAAAAGGTTGGGGGGAAAGAGGGTTTGAAAAAGCCAGATAAAGGAGAAAATACAAAGAGAGAAAACTAACACTAAAGACTAAAGGCCTTTTGACAACACACATGGAATCCTGTTACTGTAGAAACGTATGTATATATATATATATATATATATATATATATATATATATATATAT
>NC_034613.1:56795055-56796157 GCF_900095145.1 Mus pahari
ATGTATATATGTATATATGTATATATGTATATATGTATATATGTATATATGTATATATGTATATATGTATATATGTATATATGTATATATGTATATATATGAATTTAAATGTATCCACTGTATAATTGCGGAGCAAATGACCCTGCTAGATGTCTTATGCCATTAAGTTACACATTCATTGTTTCAATGTCAGAAATTTGTTATATCTTATGGTTTCATTGGCCTTAGGGGTCACATATATGTTCTGATAGCCTGGTGGTTAGCCCCTACTTCTGAAGATATAACTTACTCATGTTATCACACTTGGAAAAATGAATTGATGTCTAACTAGAAGCTTTACCCACACTGTTTCCTGTCCATGTGCTCAAAGGTACTTTGTACATAACTAGAGGAAAAAGTTGCCCTTAGTGTCACCTAGCCAAAAACAGTGCAGTCTATATTGGCAACTTGCCTGTAAAATAATTTGGTAAAGTAAATGGGATTAATGTTGTGAGAGCAGAACAATCAGCCACATTTGATGAAACTGGAAGTCTACTCCATGAGTTGAAACCACTGTGACTTGATATGCCATGTGCCCTAGGGAAAAGCTATTACTCTTATACTAAAAGTATTTAACAGTAAAGTGACTCTTAATGACATATTGCTGTAGGACCCCCTCACGAGGAACTCCCTCGGGTCCTCAGGTCACCTGAGTCAGGGTGCCCTATAAACACGACAGAGAATCCTTCTTGATGCAACCGCACAAGGTACTTTTATTGGCGAAGCTCTGGGTAGACTTGTATTTCCCGCAGGAGACAGAGGAAGTCAACTACGAAACTCAAAAGCTAGGAGTTTTTAAAAGGGTTAGGGTCGAGGAATGGGGAGAATTGGCACGATTACACGTGATTGGCTTATTCAAACATAGCAAGTCAGCAGAATAGTGCTGGCTAGGGAGTCGGAAGTTCCAAAGGGCCTGGGGCTTATCAGGGGTGACCATGCATCTGGGTAATTTACAACTTCAGGCACTTTAAGCTTTCTTTTAATGAGCAAGGGAAGGCAGTTGAATCAACCAAGATAACTCAGTTCCTGCATTCCTTTCTCTTATCTTTGTGGCTAATTGATT
>NC_034613.1:56796546-56869623 GCF_900095145.1 Mus pahari
GGCGCCTGGCTGGGGCAACTGAGATAATTGCCTAGCTAACTGTCAGGCAGAGGAACAGAAGACTCTCAGCTGCCCTTAGAGAACAAAGGCTCTTTACTGGCCACATTTTTAATGATCTGGGGAACAGGTTTTGGGGAGTGTTAAATTTGGGGCTCCACATTGCTATATGCATAGATAAGTGTATCACTCAACCAGATCAAAGCAGATTCTTCTAGCATTGCATAAGAATTAACACAAAGACCCACAACTGGATAATTCTCAGGGATCAAGAGATTTTGAAGCACTCAATACAAAATTAGATGTTTTATCAAACCCCTCCATCCAAAACTTAGGGATCTATGCTGAGGGGGAGGAAGAAAGACTGTAAGCACCAGAGGTCACAGATGAATCCAAAGAGATAGCATTACCTAGATACAACATATCTGATACACTTATGAACTCAGAGAGTTTGTGACAACATGCACCTGACTCCCAAAGTTCAAATGAGATAAAAATGTGGCACTAGGAAGGGGTGGTAGACACAAATTCCAACCCTGTTAAAGAAGATTATTTGTGATTGATACCTCCTTCCAAAGGGAAAATCCATTGTTTTTCAATGGTGTATCATTGAGTATATCAATCACACTCCAGAGGAGGCCTCACATTCAGGAATAGAAGTCTACAACAAAACAAACTTTATGGATATTTTTTGTTCATTTTCTGCTACATTTTCCAGTAGTGACAAGCGCAGCAAGCCCCAGAAACCTGGGCGCTTTCCCAAGGCAAAAGTTCAAGGAAACTCAGTCTCCTGGAATGGTGGCATTTTGTATAATGAATGCTGCAATATTCTTGCTTTAGTTGGAAAACAGATCCATGTGCTTTCCCTTAATACATAGCCATGTTAGATCCTAGGCAGTCAGTCCTTGAGCTGACCCTGGGTCTAGGCACCTAGTCACTGCCCTACATAGGAATTTACCATTCTCTAGGAAGAAGGAAGTTTGTGATTTAAAGAGGAACCAGGGTAGATACTTAGAACAAAAGGTAGCTGAGTTACACCCATACACAAGCATTACAATGGCCTAGGGGGAGGAAGGTGGACTATAGGAACTATGGCAAGGGCATGAAGCCCTTGCCCCTGGCTACTGACTTTAAACTGACTTTAGGTGGAGCTGTTTTTGATCCCAGCTGTTAACACTGAATGTAACCCCAGTTGGTTCCTGCCAGCCCTTCCAGGTTTGCATTCCTCTGTTTTGAGTAACTTCCTTATTTTCTTCTGTATAAATAGTCTGATGCTCAATTTGACAAATGGCATTCAGATACCACACCCCCTTGTGTCTGTGTCTGTTTGTCACCCCACATTCGCAGAATACTCACTCACCTGCAACCAGAGACCCGTTCCATGCAGATCGGGGACCCAAGAAAAGTCCGTCCGCTGCAATGTTGGAACTCTGAAAGTGGTACTTCCTCTGGGGACCATGGGGCTGTCTGCTGAGTTTGAAACCAAGGTAGACCAGCACTGATCGGAAGAAAACTGAGCCACTGCTTCCTGTGCTAGTGCTCTAGCTGGCTCCAGGCATTCCCTGTTCTGTTGGAACAGATGTTGTGTTCCACTCAGCAGTGATCATAAGATCCTGGATGTGCTAGGGCACCTGTCGGGTGGATATTCCTCTGGGTACCATGGGACTGTCCACTGATTTCGGGCCCAGGGTGGCCCACTGTTGGCGCTGACCAGAAGGCTTCACTTTACATCCTGATCATACCTCCTCCCTCCTCTCCCCCAAGTCCCACCATTAAAAAAACTCTCCCCCATTACCCCTACCATTATATTCAGATAAGGGGAGCACACCCTCCCTTTGATACCACCCTACCCTGGGGCAACTATTCCCAACAGGACTAGTCACATCCTCTCCTGAGGCCAAACCAAGCAGTCCACATAGAAGCAAGAGGATTCAATGACAGGGAACAGAGACCAATACAGCCCCTGCTCCACTTGTTAGGGCACCCACATGTAGACTAAGCCACTCATATGCTACAAATGTGTAGGGGGTTTAGGTCCAGCCCCTCTCTGCATCCTCCCTAGTTGCTGGCCTAGTCTCCGTGAGCACAATGGGCCCAGGTTATAACTCTGTAGGTCTTCTTTTGGTGGCTTTAACCCCTCCAATTTGCTCAATACTATCAATTGCTCTTCCACAAGTCGACCTCAGCTCCACTTGATGTCTAGTTGTGGGTCTCTGCATCTGTTTCCATCTGCTGCTGGATGAACCCTCTCAGGAGACAATTATGCTAGGTTCCTGTCTGCAGGCTTAATAGACTATCATTAATACCATCAGGGGTTGGATCTCACATGGGATTGGTTTATTTCCTGAGAGAGAGAGAGAGAGACAGAGACAGAGAGACAGAGAGAAAGGGAATACATGCTTTGTTTGGATGGCTAATGGGTATCTGACAGACTTAGCAGAAGAGAAAGAATATGGTCATGTATAAAAAATTTGTAGGGAGGCAGAGGCAGGCGGATTTCTGAGTTCGAGGCCAGCCTGGTCTACAAAGTGAGTTCCAGGACAGCCAGGGCTATACAGAGAAACCCTGTCTCGAAAAACCAAAAAAAAAAAAAAAAAAAAAAAAATTGAAGTAAAATATTTTTGAATAATTTTAGTAGAGACAACAGATAAATAATACTTCAATTAGAACAACAATGTTAAATACAAATATAATTAAACTTAATATGGAATAATACATTTCCTAGAGCCTATATTATAAACATAAAAAGAACTCTATGCAACACCATTATAACTTTAGCATTTAGGAGGCTATGGCATAAGAATTTTGTGCTAAAGGATAGGCTAGGTAACAGAGTAAGACCCTATCTGGCAAGGAATTAAGAACATTTATTTCTAACCCAGTACACATAAAATATTAGCAGTTCATCCTATACTAAACATAAAATTCAACATAATATTATTATTGAAACATTTTATATTAGGTTTTCGTAATATACCTTCAAATCAAAGTTGTATATTTTTATTATATTGTCTTTTTGTTACTTAAAAGACTTTTTAAACTTAAATGTATTTTGACCATATTTTCTCTTTTCCCAAGTACTTCAAGATTCTTTCTCCCTCCCTCCCCACCAACTTTAAGTTCCTTCCAAAAAACAAACAATAGCAAAAAACAAAAACTCAATACAAAAATAAAATCTCTGAAAATGAAAAAAGAAAGTAAAACATTGTTCAAAAAAAGAAAAAAAGAAAGAAAAAAGAAAAGAAAAGAAAACCCAATCAACAACTGCAGCAGCAAAAGCAAAAATAAAAATAAAAATGAAAACAAAAACAAAAACAAACAACCCCACCAAACTGTAACCAGATAAAAGCGCTCAAAAATAGTCTGTGGAATCTATTCTATGCTGGTCAACATTCCTTCTCCTAGCAGGTATCTGTGACAAATTCAGTTGTTATTTTTTACCCTAATGTCTCAGTTTTCATTCAGTTATTCATTCATTTTTTTAAATATAAGATAATATGATAAACAAAAATATCAATGTAAGTTGGACAAGGCAAACCAACAGAAGGAAAACAGTCAAGAGGAAAAAATAAGAGAAGAGACCCAGTCATTCCCACATTTATTAAGCCAATGAAAACACTAAGCCAGAAGTGCAGGGGTCCTGGTGCATATCCATGAGTTAATGTGTGCTTTGCTCCTGTTTACTTAGAGGGCCTTGGTTTTTGGTTTCCTCCATCTGTTTTGCCTCCTATATTCTTTCTGCCTCTTCTTATTCAGGGTTCCCTGAGCTCTGAAGGGAGGGATTTGATAGAGACATCCCATTTAGGGTTGATCATCCCAAAAGAAATATCTGGCTGTGGGTCTTTATATTTGTTACCATTTGCTGCAGGGGGATGCTTCTCCGATGGTGATTAAACAAGGTAGTAATCTATGAGTACAGCAAAATATCACTAGAATCTTTCTATCATTATCTATCTATCTATCTATCTATCTATCTATCTATCTATCTATCTATCTATTTATTCTATCCATCTTTTCTTTTCTCTTTTTAGACCAATACTACTTGGATTTGTCCTAAATGTCTGGGCTATCTAGTTTCAGAATCTTGGTCACAAAAGCTGTGTTGGTATGAGTTCCATTTTGAGGAGTGGGCCTTAAGTTAGATCAGTTTCTGGTTGGCTACTCCCATAAGCTTTTTGCCACCGTTTTTATAGAAAGTGTTAAATTTCTTTATAGCTTCTTTGCATCAATTACAGAAAGGTAAGGCATCTTATGGATGCCATTGTATATGTTATTGCCTTTCTGTTAGTTTCTTATTGTTACTCTTTCTTGACATTTTCTGTTAGTCATTGCTATCCAGGTACTGAGTGATTCTCTAAGGAATGAGATCAGTGCATAATCTGAGTCTTCAACCATTATTCTTATTCTATGTGTATCAATATAGTTACATAGGTTGACTAGTAATAAAATAAAAGCTCATAAATGCATGAATGCTAGTGATATGAAGTATAGGTTAGTCTATCCTGACTCTAAGCTTAGTCTCTACGTAAAGATTGGAACAGACAGAAATATTAGTTTAATGAAAACTTAAGTATAAGCTTTCAGAATTATACCCAGCATGTGTAGTTAGAATAATTTGTGATATATGCTTGAATATGTTTTGTGTGTTAATAAGACCATGTAGAATCAGATAAAGAAAGTTATGAATGATTTACAATTTGATTATAAAGGTGAAGAAAGAAAAGAAAGTAGAAAGAAGAATGTTCCATTCTCCATATTTTGGGTAGTTCAGTAGTTTGAGAAGTAAGAGATTTTGGTCAAGAGTAAACTGCCTGTGTCTCTCACATTTTACTCTGGCTACTACTTTTCCTTCATGCTAATGACATGATAATTGGCACAGCTGGCTGTGCTTATGAGGTAATTACTATCCATGAAGCCCTGCAGATTTCTCACAAGCTTATTTGAAGGGAGAGGAGTAGGATGACATTCTGGAGCCACTTGGCAGTTCTCTACTTCTTGCCATAACTTAGGCAAAAACATCCAGTTACAATTTTACTCATGGATATGAAAGTAGATTTAAAAACAAAAGAACAGCTGCTTATTATAATTATAATATCTTGGACAATCTTGCTCTTACTTTTGATAATATTCTTCATAAAATTATGTATCGCACAAGTTTCTTCCAGTCTGCACCAGCACCGGGTCACCTAGGGCACGGAGTCGGCGGACACCCCCAAGATCCCTAGCAGACTGCCCAAGAGATCTTAGGATCACTGGTGAGTGGAACACAACTTCTGCTCCAATCCAATCGCGCACTGGTCCTGAGAGAGCACTAGGGAAGCAAAGAACCGGCCTGACCAGGGGCACAAATCCCTTCAGGTCTGTGCCACCACCAGGTCACCTAGGGCTCAGAGTGGGCAGACACCCCCACGGTCCCTATAGGACTTCCCAAGCGACCATAGGATCACTGGTGAGTGGAACACAACAGCTGCTCCAATCCAATTGCTTACAGGACCTGAGACAGCACTAGAGAAGCAGAGAACTGGCCTGACCAGGGGCACAAGTCCCTTCCAGTCTGCACCAGCACCAGGTCACCTAGGGCTCGGAGTTGGCAGACACCCCCACGGTCCCTAGAGGACTGCCCATGTGATTTTAGGATCACTGTGGAGGCAGCTGAGCTCTCTGGAGGAATCTCCACACCACAGGTCCTCTGGATCACGGGTGAGTGGAACATAATCAACTCCAGAAAGTCCAGGAGGGGCTTGTGCCAGCAGGAACAGGGACAAAGCAACACTGCCTGCCCAGAGGTGGGGTTCCTGTCCTGTAGGGGACACCCCTGCCATATCTCTTCATAACCCCAGGGGAGGCCGCTGAGCACCCTGGAAGACTCTCCACACCTCAGGTCCTCGGGATTACAGGTGAGTGGAACACAATCAACTCCAGAGAATCCAGCAGAGGCAGCAGAGCACTCTGGAGGACCCTCCAAACCTTAGGTCCTAGGGATCACAGGAGGAGATTTGGCCTACAGGGAGGGCTCTGACCCCAGGACTCAGAAGGAGGATCAGAGCTCCAGACTCCTGGACACCAGCCTTGCAAGAGGAGAGCTTGCCTGCAGAGAGTGCACTGACCACGGGGACACAGGGGAGAGTTGGATTCCCAGGAGTGCTGACAGAGGATAACAGAATCACAAGAGGAACAAACCCCAGACAGAGACAGCTTGAGCATTAACACCAAAATTTCCAGATGGCGAAAGGCAAACATAAGAATTTTACTAATAGAAACCAAGAACACTGGGAGCCATCAGAACCCAGTACGCCCACCACAGCAAGTCCTGGATACCCCAACACACCCAAAAAGCAAGATGTGGATTTAAAATCATATCTCATAATGGTGGTTGAAGATTTGAAGAAGGACATTAATAACTCACTCAAAGAAATACAAGAGAACAATGCTAAACAAGTAGAAGCCCTTAAAGAGGAAGCACAAAAATCCCCCAAGGAATTACAGGAGACCACTGCTAAACATGTAGAAATCCTTAAAGAACTACAGGCAAAAACTACTAAACAGGTAGAAGAAACACAAATTCCCTTAAAGAATTACAGGAAAACACTGCTAAAAAGCTAGAAGAAACACAAAAATCAATTAAAGAATTATAGGAAAACACTGCTAAACAGCTAGAAGAAACACAAAAATCTCCTAAAGAATTACAGGAAAACCAAACCAAACAGGGGATGGAATTGAACAAAACCATTAAGGATCTGAAAATGGAAGTAGAAACAATAAAGAAAACCCAAAGGGAGGCAACTCTGGAGATAGAAACCCTAGGAAAGAAATCAGGAACCATAGATGTGAGCATCAGCAACAGAATACAAGAGATGGAAGAGAGAATCTCAGGTACAGAAGATTCCATAGGGAACATGGACACAACAATCAAAGAAAATGCAAAATGCAAAAAGATCCTAATTTAAAACATCCAGGAAATCCAGGACACAATGAGAAGACCAAACAAACGGATAATAGGAGTAGATGAGAAGGAAGATTTTCAAATTAAAGGGCCAGAAAATATCTTCAACAAAGTTATAGAAGAAAACTTCCCTAACCTAAAAAAAAGAAATGACCATGAACGTACAAGAAGCCTACAGAACTCCAAATAGACAGGACCAGTAAAAAAATTCCTCGTGGCACATAATAATAAGAACAACAGATGCACTAAATAAAGGCAGAATATTAAAAGCAGTAAGAGAAAAAGGGCAAGTAACATATAAAAGCAGGTCTATTAGAATTACTCGAGATTTCTCAGCGGAGAAAGTTACAGAGACAAAGTTTGGAGATAAGACGAAAGGATAGACAACCCAGAGACTGCCCCACCAGGGGGTTTATCCCATTATCAACCACCAAACACAGACACTATTGCATATGCCAGCAAGATTTTGCTGAAAGGACCCTGATATAGATATCTCTGTGAGGCTATGCCAATGCCTGCCAAATATAGAAGTGGATGCCCACAGTCATCTATAGAATAGAACACAGAGAAGACAATGGAGGAGCTAGAGAAATTACCCAAGGAAATGAAGGGGTCTGCAACCCTATAGGTGAAACAACAATATGAACTAATCAGTACCCCAGAGCTCGTGTCTCTAGCTGCATATATAGCAGAAGATGGCCTAGTCAGCCATCGTTGGGAAGAGAGACCCCTTGGTCTTGGAAACTTTTTACATTTGATATGTAAATGAAGAAAATATCTAATAAAATAATTTAAAACAACAACAACAACAACAACAACAAAATTATGTATTGGTTTCTAAGTTTCTTTGCGTGATAGATGAACTCCTTCCCACTTTCACTAAATAGAATCAACAATTTTGGAAAATTTCAAAATGAGAAGACACAGAAGTAAGCTTCTAAAATATATATATATATATATATATATATATATATATATATATATATATATCATTTTTAAAATATATATATATATATATATATATATATATATATATATATATATATATATATATATATATATATATAGTGATTATATATATATATATCACATTTTTTATATATATATATAAAACACATTCATTAATAAATACTAGTCATTTTATAGGTAATTGAAACCTTCAGAACATGTGGGAAAACACTAAATTCTTAGTTTATCCAGGAATTTCAAGGCTAAAAGATAATTCTGACAATAATTTAAGTTGCACTATAAGAAACTCAAAGAGTTGGCAGGCAGAGGCAGGCAGATTTCTGAGATCGAGGCCAGCCTGGTCTACAGAGTGAGTTCCAGAACAGCCAGGGCAACACAGAAAAACCCTGTCTCAAGAAAAAGAAAACAACAACAAAACAAAACAAAACAAAACAAAACAGAAAACAAAAAAAGAAAAAGAAAAAAAACTCAAAGAGGAATAAAAGATTTTAACAGCTAAATATTAGATTTTACACTAGTAATAAGAAGGGAGTTTTTATTGATTCCCCTTATAAAAAGCTTAGAAAGAGTAAGAATGTTTTCATGAAAATGGCTCATTGTATACTTACAGAAATATATGTATGTACGTATCCATATACTTATATAAGCAAACATAGTATTTAAAAATTTGACCACCATTTTGTAAAGAAATGAATATATTTTAGGAGCCCATTGGAATTCAAACCAGGTTATAATCAAAATACTATATACTAAAATGAGTAAATATTAAAAACAGATTGAGTATATAAATTTCATCTTTTAAAATGAAATGAGAAACATTTTGTTTTTTGTTTTTTTTTTGCAGGCAAACAAGGATGATATCTGAATAAAACCGCTCAACATCAGACGTTCCTTGGACTCATTTACTAAGTATTAATGAGGTTAAGACTTGAATAGATATTTTAGATTCAAAATAATAAGTATATGTTTAGAAAGTAGAATTTCAGCAACTAAAAGTAGGCAGGTAGTTAGGAGTGTTCGTGTAATTCATCTGTTTAAGACCCCAATTATGGACTGATTCATATCTCCTATGCTTAAGAATACATTGAATTAAGTATATATACACATATATATGTATATATGCATATGTATATATGCACATATATGCAATATATGCAGAAATTACTGTAAAAAAAAGACCTTTCGAGATTGTTTAAAACATTTTTTGGTATGTGTATGTGTTTGTGGGGATGGGGTCAGATATGGCAGGTAAGTGTACATGTGTGTGCTCATTCATGTGGATGCAGGAGAATAACTCCAGTTGTATCCTTCAATCTTTTTACAAACTATGAGACAGGACCTTTCAGTAGGTTGTAGAATTCATTGATTTGGCTGGGTCAGTTGGTCAGAAAGCCCTGAATTTTGTCTTGTTTCTTCCCTTGCCTGTACACATGGCTTCCCTGGCTTTTTATGTATAAACTCAGGACCTTAATAGTAAAAAAGGATATTTATTTATCATGTCGGTTTCCTCATTGGAGAAATGCTCAGATATTAGACCAAATCTTTGATGGGAAGATTTGGGAAACTTTTTAGTCTCTCTCTCTCTCTCTCTCTCTCTCTCTCTCTCTCTCTCTCTCTCTCTCTCTGTGTGTGTATGTGTATTCCAGATACTAACCTATTTGAAGGATCACTAATAAAGACTTTCTCTGAATATGTAATAGGCTATCTCTTCAGACTGTTGATACTTTCTTTTACTGTGCAGACACTTACAAACTTCATGTAATTCCACTTTTCAATTATTAGAGTAATTTCCTGTACAATAGATGATATATTCAGAAAACACTCGCTTGTACTTATATCTTAAAGTCTTTTACTCAAGTTTTACTTTTTAGCATTTCCTGGTTTAAAGTTGATTCAAATTGAATTAAGTTTTATCAAGTAAGAGATAATAGATCTCATTTCTTTATTCAATGTGTGAATATCCAATTTTGTTAACATCATTTATAAATAAAGCCTGTCCTTTTTCTAGTGCCTGTTTTTAACATACTTTCAAAAATTAAGAGTTTACAGCTTTGTGAATTTATTTCTGAATCTTCTATTGAATGTTCTTTTGGCCTGGATATCTTATAGAAACTAACAATTGCTACTTCTAAAAGCAATGGTGTTTGAAATCTAAATATTGCTAACCTAGAGAAATCAGAAATTCCAAAGGAAGGATATAAGATAGGCTCCTATTATGCAAGCTTTAAACCAATCGCCAGCACGATTTAATCTATAAATCATGGATAATCTTCCTTAACTTCCAAATTTCCTGAGATCAAACTTTTGAGACAGAAGAACCTGGGCATCTGAGAAGCCTATAACTTACGTTCAACAGTATGACACATATTACCAAAATACCATCCTTGAAATGTTACCCCTCATCTTATATAAATGACAAATGAACAATGCATTAAGAAGCCTTACTTTGAGCTTACTTATAAGTTCTGTATACTATATTGTCTCCCAAGATCACTTAGAACTAGAGTGCAGCAACAGGAGGAAGGAATGGTAGCAATCCCTGCTGATGACCTAATGATACACCCACCCTGTAACTACTAAGAATGATAACAGCTTTATTACCATAGTCTTACATACCAATGTACACACAGTTCCAGCTGATCTAGATTCCCTGGATACCTAGTCAAGGTTATTGGTACCCCATGAGTGCTCTGGGATAATCATATCATGCCAGAAAGAAGAAAGTCATGTGACACAAATTATACAAACATTTTTAACTTTGTTGCAATGATATTTAAAACTAGACTTAATGCTTGAAAACAGTATATGAAATACTTTGTCTTCATGTGTACTTATCTAATATTTATTTTATATTATGACCCATTTTTATTATATTTACACTTTTGTAAAATACCTCAATGAATTTTTGATTAATCACTAATAGGTATAATATAATGCATTTTTACTTGAAAGAAAAACAGTATTTGAGTTAGATTAAGCTGTGTTAGATTGCTTCTTACACTGAAGTGCTTGAGTTCAATATCCTTGTTTTAACTTTTGAGTATTTATGTGGAAGTGAACACTTGTTATTTGTGTCTCTCCATAATGTTGGATTGATACATGTACACATGTGTATGTACACACATGCATTTACATGTGTGCATGCACATGTGTGTGCTGATACACACACATACACACAGAGAGAAAGAGAGAGACAGAGAGGCAAACAGAGAGACAGAGACAGAGAAAAACACACACACAAAAGCTTGACTTGTGTATGTCTCTGTGTGTGCGTGTGTTTTAGATAGTAGTTATACTGACATATATCAGTGCTTTCTGGGTACAAGTCCTTTGCTGGTCCTAGATCAGAGAATTGGACAAGGACACATGGATACTAGCAGAAGTAAGGACAGTTTCTTAAAAAAAAAAAAGGGGGGGGGGACAGACTTCCAAGGAAAATGGAAGCCCAGAGAACGGAGGAAATTTAGAAGCTCAAATGATCAGCTACATTGTACAAAGGCCCATTTTATACTACATTTCATGGTATAGAATGGGCCGTTTGAGGTTACTTACATAAAATATGTTTTCTGGCCCATTTATCCTTTCTTGCACATGGTCTGTTATATACAGTTCTGTATAAAATTTAATGTATCTCATGCTTTATTAGCATTTAAAATTTTTACCCAATGGTGCATTTCATGTTAGAATGAGACACAAGTCACCTCCAGAAATGCCAGGGTGTCACTTTTGGTAGTTACAGGAAGTGTTTTGGTCCTGGTTAGAGAGCAAACAGTTCAGTTTGTCTCTCTGCAAACTATTTTACTTTTTAATGCTGATTTTGTAACCTCTGTGGAAGATTTTCCAGATTGTACATTCCTCCTTACTTTCTCATCTTACTTTCTCATCATTTTGAATTGAACTTACTTTTCAAGGTTATTCTGCATGCTAAAAATTAGATGTGAAAGTTTTGAAGGTTAAGACATGCTCTTTGTTTTTGTATTTTCTTTCTTTCTTTCTTTCTTTCTTTCTTTCTTTCTTTCTTTCTTTCTTTCTTTCTTTCTTTCTTTCTTTCTTTCTTTCTCTCATCCTCCCTCCCTCCCTCCCTCCCTCCCTCCCTCCTTTCTTTCTTTCTTTCTTTCTTTCTTTCTTTCTTTCTTTCTTTCTTTCTTTCTTTCTTTCTTTCTTTCTTTCTCTCACTTTACATCCCACTTACTGCCTCACTTCTGGTCACTCTCTCCCACAACCCTTCCCCCAACCTCTCTTGTCTTTTCCTTTGAGAGGGTAGGGCTACCTTGGGTATTCTTTGACCCTGGCACATCAAGTCTTTGTAAGACTAGGCCCATCCTCTCCCACTGAGGCCATACAAGGCAGCCCAGCTAGACTATATCCCACATACAGACAATAGCCTTTGAGATAGACCTTGCTTCAGTTATGTGGGACCCACATGAAGACTCAGCAATTAGGAGCACTGACTCTTCTTCCAGGGGTGCTGAGTTCAATCCCCAGCAACTACATGGTGACTCACAACCATATATAATGGGATCTGATACCCTCTTTGGATATTTCCAAAGACAGGTACAATGTACTCGTATGCATAAAATAAATAAATCAGAGATATCCTTTCACCAATAATTAAGATGTGGACAAATATTTGTTAAAAAAACATGTTTACAAGCATTTCAATTCATGTAAACTTTCCTGGAGAAGAAATGATAGATGTTTTGAGTTGTATGCATGCTCTTAAGACTTTTCTTCTTAATAATGTGGCAGAATATTTTGACAGACACATGAAGCTAGAATCAGGCACACTAAATTAATGCTAAAATTATGCATAGAATTTGACCAAGTTCTCTATATGCACCCTTATCAGAAGTATTGCTAATGGCTATGTGCAGTTTGGTTGATGAATTATTCAGTTTGATGTCAGTCTTTCTCTGTTTGCCATGTACTTCTGAAACAAAGACTTCTTTGTAACTGTTAAGAATATTCCTTTAGGCACCAATAGAAATATTACTTGGCATCCATAGTCTTCATGCCTTTTTAAAATTGTTTTAATGTTTAAGTAAAGTATGCAGAAACTTCATATTTCTATAACTTTTCAATTATTTATCTTATGCTTTGTAAAGATTTTATAATTGGGTTCCTATAAGTTTGTTCAGTTTCAACCATATATTATTTTAACCTTAGATTACAGTACCATTGTAACAGTTGATTTTAGAGCTGGTGAACTATATTTTAGAAAGCACTGAGTTATAAAACAAAAACAATTACATATACATTGATTCTAGTCTTCATAAATGAAATAGTCACATTGTTATTATTATTGTGTTCCCATTTTGTTTACATAAAATTTTAAGTATCTTTTTGTGTCCTTTGAGCATGTAATATATGCTATTTTATAAAAATTATTGTTTCTATACTATTGTGAAGGAGTTTCCAACTGTAATTTCTCCCTATCAATAAACATTTCTTGCCAACTTTCTAATTTAACTGATGGTTTTCTATTTCTTCACTTGAAGAAAAAAAGAGGAGTGTTCCTCTTTCTTCACATCCTCACCAGCATCTGCTGTCACCTGAGTTTTTGATCATAGCCATTCTGACTGGTGTGAAGTGGAATCTCAGGGTTGTTTTGATTTGCATTTCCCTGATGACTAAGGATGTTGAACATTTATTTTTAGGTGTTTCTCAGCCATTCCCTATTCCTCAGTTGAGAATTCTTTGTTTAGCTCTGTACCCCATTTTTAATAGGGTTATTTGTTTCTCTGGAGTATAACTTCTTGAGCTCTTTGTATATATTGGATATTAGCCTTGTATCAGATGTAGGGTTGCTAAAGATCATTTCCCAATCTGTTGGATGATTTGCATTCTTGTACATGCTGACCTCCAGTTGAACCAGCACCATTTGTTGAAAATGTTGTCTTTTTTCCACTGGATGGTTTTAACTCCTTCATCAAATAACAAGTGACCATAGGTGTGTGGGATCATTTCTGGGACTTCAATACTATTCTGTTCATCTACTTGCTTGTCACTGTACCAAAACCATGCAGTTTTCATAACTATTGCTCCAAAGTACAGCTTGAGGTCAAGGATCTTAGTTAGGGTCATACCAAGATAGTTTATATTTTGTGGCTATTGTGAAGGGTATCATTTCCCTAATTTCTTTCTAAGGCTGTTTATCCTATGAGTATAAGAAGGATAGTGATTTGTCTGAGTAAATTTTATATCCAGCCACTTTGCTGAAGTTGTTTATCAGCTGTAGGAGTTCTCTGGTGGAATATTTGGGGTCACTTAAGTATACAATCTTATCATCTACAAATAGTGATATTTTGACTTCTTTCTTTCCAATTTGTATCTCTTTAACCCCCTTTTGTTGTCTAATTGTTCTAGCTAGAACGTCAAGTACTATATTGAATAGATAGGGAGAGACTAGGCAGTCTTTTCTAGTCCCTGATTTTAGTGGAATTGTTTCAAGTGTCTCTCCATTTAGTTTGATGATGGCTAGTGGTTTGCTGTTTATTGCTTTTACTAATTTTAGGTGTGGGCCTTGAATTCCTGTTACTTCCAAGACTTTTAACATGAAGGGATGTTAAATTTTGTCAAATGCTTTCTCAGCATCTAATGAGATGATCATGTGTGTTTTTATTTTCCCTTTAAGTTTGTTTATGTAGTGGATTACATTGATGGATTTCCATATATTGAATCATTCCTGTGTCCCTGGGATGAAGCCTACTTGATCTTGGTGAATTATCCTTTTGATGTACTCTTAGATTCTGTTTGTGAGAATTTTATTGAATATTTTTGCATTGATACTCATAAGGGAAATTGCTCTGAAGTTCTCTTTCTTTGATGAGTCTTTGTGTGTTTTGGGTATCAGTGTAATTGGGTATAGTCCCTTCTGTTTCTATTTTGTGGAATAGTATGAAGAGTATTGGTATTAAGTCTTCCTTAAGGTCTGATATAATTATTCACTAAACCCAAATGGTACTGGGCTTTTTTGGTTGGGAGACTTTTAATGACAGCTTCTATTTCTTTCGGGGTTATGGGACTGTTTAGATGGTTTACCTGATCCTGATTTAACGTTGATATTTGTCTAGGAAATTATCCATTTCATCTAGATTTTCCAGCTTTGTTGAATATAGGCTTTTGTAATAGGATCTGATGATTTATTTTTGAATTTCATCTGTTTCTGTTGTTATAAGTCCCTTTTCATTTCTGATTTTGTTAATTTGGAAACTGTCTCTCTGCCCTCTGGATAGTCCAGGTATGGCTTTATCTATCTTTTTTATTTTCTGAAAGAACCAGCTCCTGGTTTCATTGATTCTTTGGATAGTTCTTTTTGTTTCTTCTTGATTGATTTCAGCCCTGAGTTTGGTTCTTTCCTACTGTCTACCCCTCTTGGGTGTATTTGTTTCTTTTTATTCTAGAGCTTCCAGGTGTGCTGTTAAGTTGCTACTGCATGCTCTCTCTTTTATTTTTCGAGGCACTTAAAGCTATGAGTTTTCCTCTTAGCACTGCATTCATTGTTTCACATAATTTTGTGTATGCTGTGCCTTCATCTTCATTAAATTATAAAGCCTTTAATTTCTTTACTTCGTTCTTGACCATGTTTTCATTGAGTAGGGTGTTGTTCAGCTTCCGTGTATATGTGGGCTTTCTGTTGGTATTGTTCCTATTGAAGACCAGCCTTAGTCGGTCATGATCTGATAGGAAACATGGGATTATTTCAATATTCTTTTATCTTTTTAGGCCTATTTTATGATTGATTATATGTTCAATTTTGGAGAAGGTACCATGAAATGTTCTATAGATATCTGTTAAATCCATTTGGTTCATAACTTCTGTTAGTTTTACTGTGTCTCTGTTCAGTTTTCACTGCTGATCAATATCCTATAGTGTAAATATACTATATTTTCTTTATCCATTTTTCTGTTAAGAGATATCTATGTTGTTTGTAATTTCTGGTTATTATAGATAAAGTAACAATGTACATTTTTGAACAAGTTTCCTTGTGGGACAATGCAGCATCTTCTGGATCTATCTATCTATCTATCTATCTATCCAGACCACCATGGACCAAAAGCTCAATTTCAACAACAGAAACAACAGAAAGCCTACATAGTCATGGATAATAAACAATTCTGTACTGAATGTTCACTGGTTCATGGAATAAAAAGAAAGACGATCAGATACTGGGTGCGGGAAAAAGACTGAAGCCCTGAGAGCCAGCAAAAAGAATGCAAACAGGCAACATTAGGAAGTAGGAAGTTTGGAACATTCTCCAGAATGTACCAGAGACCAGGAAGGTGAGAAACTCTCAGGACTCAAAAGGGGGGACCTTCGAGGAAATGCCCTACGGTGGGGAAAGGGGACTTGTAGAGACTACCTCCAGCAGAAAGACAGGGCATCAAGTGAGGGGTGGGATTGCCTTCCCACAGTCAAAAACTCTGGCCCACATTTGTTCCTGTCTGAAAGAAATATGGGAACGAAAATGGAGGAAAGCCTGAAGAAAAGAAGGTCTAGTGACAGTTCCAAAGTGGGATCCAGTTCAAGGGGAGTCCCCAAGCCCTGACACTATTACAGAGGCTATGGAATGCTCACAATAAGGGACCTATGATGAATCTCCTCTGGAAGACCCAAAAAGCAGCTGAAAGAGTTAGATGCAGATATTTGTACTCAATTAATGGACAGAAGCTGTGGCTGGAAGAAGCTGTGGAGAAGGGTGACCCTGTAGGAGGACCAGCAGTCTTAACTAACTTGGACCCCCAAGATCTCTCATACACTGGACCACCAACCAGGCAGCATACACCAGCTGATATGAGGCCCCCAACACATATATAGCAAAGGACTGCCAGATCTGGGTTCAGTCAGAGAAGATGTAGCCCCATAATTTTTAATCATGTCAAACTGCTTACCTTTAACCATCATTATTTTCTTGTTTAAGCTTATTCTCTATTTCCTATCCAGACACTGAATGATACAATTATTATGTGAACAGTTTAATAAAAATAGTAAAAATTATTTGAATATGTTCTTAATTAGAATATATTTAATATATATAAAGTTTCTTTTCTTTTCTTTTCTTTTTTCCATTGAAAAGCTTTACAAAGTTCCTAGAAATACAATAACCATCATTTACTTAGTATATGTTTATGTAGTTTATTCCATTTATACCATAACAGTATTATATCTCTGTATTTAGTAAATAGCTATTCGATTTCCTATAGTATGCTTGCTGTTTTATCAAGTATACTGGAATTAAAGAGACAGTCATTTAAATATGTTGTAACATAAGTTATGATATATCACCTCAAGAAAACATTATTGCTGTAGCCGCTGGCAATATGTATAGCTGCCTTTCTTCAGCTAAAAGTATCTCTTAAGACTTTTCAGGCTGATAAAAGTTATCATTTTCCCAAAAAGAGTTTGCATCAGAACATTGATTGCTGCTGAAATGTAAATGTTCATGGGGGATGCCTCAAATGTAGACAATTTAATAGTTATCCCAGATATACAATCTCCATATTAGATAGTTTCTTTATACAGTCTGTGATTCTTGCTCTCAACAAACTAAATATCTAGCATAAAATTTATTTATTTATTTATTTATTTATTTTTTCCCCTTTGGTTTTTCAAGACAGGGTTTCTCTGTATAGCACTTTGTAAATCAGGCTGGCCTCGAACTCAGAAATCTGCTTGCCTGTGCCTCCCAAGTTCTGGGATTAAAGGCATGTGCCACCATGCCCGGCTAAAATTTATTTTTGTATTATTTCTGTTACAACAATACTCTGAAAAACAAGAAAGCATATTGTCAGTGTCTTAGAAACCTTTTACAGTATGTTTCAATTTATATGAAGACCTCAGTTTTATAATGTAAAATGCAGGAAATTGAGATATTAAAACAGAGAAATTTACTGACATCTTCGTTAGTTCAGAGCACTTGAGTAAGTTTCTTTTCTTGGACTGAGAAACAAGAAAGATATATTGTGGTCCACTTATTTGTGGTGACAACATGAATAGTGTACTTAAACGTATTTTTTAACAATATTTCTGGAAGTCTATAATTGGTACCAATAGAGTGGCTTCCTTTTATAGATAATTTTCCTGGTTAGCTCACCATTATTGATCTTTACTTCAAATCCTCACTAATTTTAATATCAGGTGTGGAGGTAGCATGGAAAAATAGCCAGAAGCTGGAAAGAATCCAGGTGTCCCTCAACAGAGGAATGGATACAGAAAGTGTGGTACATTTACACAATGGAGTATTACTTGGCTATTAAAAACAATGACTTCATGAAATTCATAGGCAAATGGATGGATTTGGAGTATATCATCCTGTGTAAGGTAACCTAGTCACAAAAGATCACACATGATATGCACTCACTGATAAGTGCATTTTCACCCCGAAGTTTGGAATACCCAAGATTCAATTCACAAACCACATGAAACTCAAGAAGAAGGAAGACCATAATGTGGATACTTCTATCCATCTTAGGAGAGGGGAACAAAACACCCATGGAATGAGTTACAGAGAGAAAGTGTGGAATAGAGACTGAATAAATGACCATCTAGAGACTGACTCACCTGGGGATCCATCCCATTTACAATCACCAAACGCAGACCCTGTTGTGGATGCCAACAATTGCTTGCTGATAGGACCCTGATATAGCTCTCTCCTGAGAGGCTCTGCCAGTGCCTCACAAATACAGAGATGGATGCTCATAGCCATCCATTGGACTGAGCATAGGACCCCCAATGAAAAAGCCAAGGAGCTGAAGGGGGTTAAAGCCCCATAGGAGGAACAACAATATGAACTAACCAGTACTCCCAGAGCTCCCTGGGACTAAACCACCAACTAAAGAGCACACATGGTGGGACTCATGACTCCAGCTGCATATGCAGCAGAGGATGGCCTAGTCATACATCTATGGGAGGAGAGGTCCTTTGTCTTATGAAGGCTCTATGTCCCAGTGTGGTGGAATGCCTGGGCCAGGTAGTGGCAGTGGTTGGGTTGGTGTTCAGGGAGATGGGGGAGGGAATGGGGGACCGTGTTTTTCAGAGGGGAAACCAGGAAAGGGTGTAACATTTCAAATGTAAATAAAGAAAATATCCAATAAATAATTTTTTAAAAAAGAGTCAAATAAGTGGTATTTAAAGACATGAAGGAGTGGGTCATGTTGAGAGAAAAAAGTAAATAAATAAAACAACCAATAAAAAAAAGGTCAGTAAATTATTGCCTTCACTGTCAGTGCAATTTTTCTTTCCATGGTTTTGTACTATTGCTTTTGCTTCTGATTTTTCAATAATTTTGATAGGTGATATGCTAGGTTTGTGCACAGCTACTAGGTGTTCCCATTGTTGGTGGCAGTGTCCATGCTTTTGGTTTTTACTCTGTCCATTGGTTTACTATTGCTAAGACTGAAATCCAGCCTTGGACAACTGAGAGATGGTAAAGTGTATCTTTGCAATTGTTATTTTTAATTTGCTTGCATTCAGTGAGGAATATATTTTTGTGTCAAATAAGAGAACACTGGACCTTAAAAAACAAACAAACAAAAAGAGCAGATATATTCTACATCTACCATAGTTAGTGTATCTAATGTCATGGTTTAGCAACACAGTGTTTACTTTCATCCTTGATTAACTGATAGCAGAATCACAGAATATCATACTACATATCACTAGTCTGAAAATAAGTCAAAATTCAAGCATAGCTTTTACCAAATAGCTTTTACCAAATGTATACTTTTTCTTTTAAGCTATCACAATATCCAAAAACTCATAAATGGTCACATTATAAATTTAACCCAGTCATCTATTATATTTAAGAGATAGCTAGGCTATAGGAACATAACTGAAAATATGATCTTTCTGTTTGACTTGACGTGGTAAAACACAGTATATTGTATGTAGTATTCAACTCTGCAGAAACCACAAAAAGTAAACAAAATTCTAAGAATACCTGATTAAGAACAAACAAGAATAAATTAGTTTAACCAGAGGAAACACTTAATAAAATAAAAACTAAAGCCAGAATAGGATATAAATTATTATCAAAATGGAATAGAATAAATATTGCAATTAATAATTTTAGTGTGAACAAAACCAAATAATATATGTATAAAAAAGTGATGCTATGATTATATAACATATAAGCACTTTTTAAAATATAACCCACAGCTAAACTAAAATAATAAAATACACTATTGGACATTAATTTAAAAACACATTAGTTATATTAATACATAATGGAGCTTAAGATTAAATAGCTTCCTTTGAAAGAAAAAGAACAGTAAATAAATATAAAAATATCAACCTACCAGAAAGATTTCAATGATGTTAAATGTTTAAACTACAAAAAGCTCTCTCATAAAACATGAAACAAAAGCTGCAAAGATAAATAGACAAGTTCACAATTATACAGAGTTGCTTGAATTCTCTCAGTAGAGAGAAGAGTTTGCTTGAATAGAAAGCAAAGTAACAGAAAATCATAAGCACCAAGCATAAATACCAACAGTACAAATTATTTTCTTCTACTTTCCCATTCTTGTTCTCTGATGACAGAAATGCAGCCTATTTTTTTTTCTTGTTTCACAGGCCTGGTTAATATTTTCGAAGGCATTTTAAAAATTCAGTAAGTTTTAATAGCTTTTCCTCATGTTTATTCATTCTATTTTCTGTTTATCATGCCTTAATGATGCAGCTCATACACAGAGACTGTTTTAAATTCTGAAACTTCTATATTTTAGTATCATTCCTTTGTTAAGGTTGTCTAGGTCGTACTTGCTTCAAGATTTGTGTTTGCTTTGTGAAGCATTTATATAAAATACTTGCAAAATAATTCCAGTATCTATTTTACTCCTGTATTTTCATGACTAACTTTTCTTTTTGGTTATGTTATCACTTCTTGAGATGAATAGGTTTTTTATTTTCAGTATCTTCGCTCATTTTAGTGTTCTACTGTGTGATTCTGAATCAAATTTAATGTTTTCTCTTCTCAAATTTCTCCTTTGGGATAGCATTTGAAATGTAAATGAAGAAAATATCTAACAAAATAATAATAAAAAATGCAGTAAAATACACTGATGGATATATGGGTTCAACTTCTTAACTGGTCCTATGAACAAAGTGGAGTTCTGCCACAAACCATTCTTTCATTTTTTTTTTGTTTGTTTGTTTCTGTTTTAGATTAGGTGGGGTAAAATTCTGCTTTTTATTGCTTTTCTGAAAAAGTATCTTTTAGTTGCTTGGTGTAATTGTTGTCTCAGAGGCTTACTGTTTCTGTTTGCTAACCTCGACCTAGTAGTCGAAGTTTCTAGCCTCCATACTTATAATCTATTATAGGTCTAGAAAATTTTCAGCCTCTGAGACCTACTGCTGAATAAGACCACCTTTTCTAGGTCTTTCTGAACTCTAGTCAGCTGACTCAACTCAGCTCATCTGGATCCAACTCTGCTCCAAGATGATTGATTCAATCTGTCTTTTCTCAGCTTCTCCTGAATTGCTCTGATTGGCATCATACCAACTTTGGCTAATCTTCTGGCTCCTTTTTATTCTCTGACTTGTTCTGTCTTCTTCTGTGCCTAGCTTGTTCTCTCTCTCCAACCGGTCTCTGTACAACTATCTTGCTTCCCTTTCCTCTCTGTCCTCATGAGAATTGGTCATATCCTATTCTGTTAAAACTTTCTCTGACTCATCATTTTGTCTGCCTCTCAATTAGACATCACTTTCAAACATAGGTGGTTGCTTCTATAAACTAACTTTACCTTCATTGTTTAGGATTAAAGATGTGTACTAAGAGTGTGTCTATGTACCAGCGAGAAAGATTAAATGTGTGTACTAAGGGCAAATCTATATTCCAGACAGAGTAGCATGTTGCTGGATTAAAATTCTTCTACACTTCCCAACACCTTTATCACACTAGTATTACCTTGATGTTAAAACCAAATAAAGGCACTGTGAATTGAATCTTGGGTATTCCAAAATTTTAGGCTAATATCCACTTATCAGTGAGTATGTTGTTTTGTGAATGAGTTACCTCTCTCAGTATGATATTTTCAATTTCCATCCATTTATGAAGTCATTGTTTTTAATAGCCGAGTAGTATTCAATTGTGTAAATCTACCACATTTTCTCTATCCATTTCTCTGTTGAGGGACATGTGGGTTCTATCCACCTTCTGGCTATTATAAATAAGGCTGCTATGAACATAGTGGAGCATGTGTCCTTANNNNATGTTGGAGCATCTTCNGGGTATATGCCCANGAGTGGTATAGGTGGGTCCTCAGGTATTATTATGTCCAGTTTTCTGAGGAACTGCCAGATTGATTTCCAGAGAGGTAGTACCAGCTTGCAATCCCCACCAGCAATGGAGGAGTGTTCCTCTTTCTCCACATCCTCCCAGCATCTGCTGTCACCTGAATTTATGATCTTAGCCATTGTGACTGGTGTGAATCTCTGGGTTGTTTAGATTTGCATTTTGCTAATGACTAAGGATGTTGAACATTTTTTCAGGTGCTTCTCAGCCATTCTGTATTCCTCAGTTGATAATTCTGTATTTAGTTCTGTAAGCCATTTTTAATAGGGCAATTTGTTTCTCTGGAGTCTAACTTCTTGAGATCTTTGCATATATTAGACATTAGCCCTTGAAGTATGTAGGATTGGTGAAGATCTTTCCCCCCAATCTGTTGGTGGCTTTTTGTCTTATTGACAGTGTCCTTTGCCTTACAAACTTTGCAACTTTATGGGGTCCCATTTGTCAATTCTTTACCTTATATCACAAGTCATTGATGTTCTGTTCAGGAATGCCCCCCCCCCCGTGCCTGTATGTTCAAGGCTCTTCCCTAATTTCTCTCCTCTAAATTTCAGTGTCTCTGGTTTTATGTGGAGGTCCTTTATCCACTTGGATTGAGCTTTGTACAAAGAGATAAGAATAGGTAGATTTGCATTCTTCATGCTGACCTCCACTTGAACCAGCACCATTTGTTGAAAATGCTGTCTTTTTCTACTGGATGGTTTTAGCTTCTTTATCAAAGATCAAGTAACCACTGGTGTGTGGGTTCATTTCTGTGTCTTCAATTCTATTCCATTTATCTACCTGCATGTCACTGTACCAGTACCATGCAGTTTTTTATCACAATTGCTCTGTAGTCCAGCTTGAGGTCAGAGATGGTGATTCCCCCAGAAGTTCTTTTATTGTTTTATTGTTTTCAATAACTTGGGTTTTTGTTATTCCAGATGAATTTGGAAATTGCTCTTTCTAAATCTATGAAGAATTGAGTTGAACTTTTGATGGGGGTTGCATGGAATAGGTAGATAGCATTTGGTAAGATGGCCATTTTGCTATATTAATCCTGTCAATCCATGAGCATGGGAGAACTTTCTATCTTCTGAGATCTTCTTCAATTTCTTTCTTCAGAGACTTGTAGTTCTTATCATAGAGATCTTCCACTTGCTTATTTAGCTTCACACCAAGATATTTTATATTATTTGTGACTATTGTGAAGGGTGTTGTTTCCCTAATTTCTTTCTCAGCCTTTGTTTAGTAAAAGGCCACTGATTTGTTTGAGTAAATATCATATCCAACTAATTCACTGAAGTTGTTTATCATGTTTAGGAGCTCTCTGGTAGAATTTTTGGGGTTGCATATGTATACTATCATATCATCTGCAAATAGTGATATTTTGACTTCTTCTTTTCCAATTTGTATCCCTTTGGTCTCCTTTTGTTGTCTAATTGCTCTGTCTAAGATTTCAAGCAGTATAAGGAATAGGTAGGGAGAGAGTGGGCAGCCTTGCCCAGGCCCTGATTTTAGTCGGATTAGTTCAAGTTTCTCTCCATTTAGTTTGATGTTAGCTACTGGCTTACTGTCTCTTGCTTTTACTGTGTTTAGGTATGGGCCTTGAATTCCTGATCTTTCCAAGACTTTTGTCATGAATGGGTGGTGGATTTTGTCAAATGCTTTCTCAGCATCTAATGAGATGATCATGTGCTGTTTGCCTTTGAGGTTGTTTATATAGTGGATGCTGTTAATGGATTTCCATATGTTGAACCATCCCTACATCCCTGGGACGAAGCCTACTTGATCATGATGAATGATCCTTTTAATGTGTTCTTGGACTCAGTTTGCGAGAATTTTTATTGACTAATTTTGCGTTGATATTCACAAGGAAAATTGGTCTCACATTCTCTTTCTTTTTTGGGTCTTTGTGGGTTTAGGTATTAGAGTATTTGTAGCTTCATAGAATGATTTGTGTACAGTACCTTCTGTTTCTATTTTGTGGAATTGTTTGACAGGTATTGGTATTACATCTTCTTTGAAGGTTTGATAGAACTCTGCATTAAACCCTGCAGGTCCTGGGCTTTTTTTTTTTTTTTTTTTTTTTGGTTGGGAGACTATAAATGATTGTTTCTATTTCTATAAGGGATATGGGAATGTTTAGAACATTAATCTGATCCTGATTAACTTTGGTACCTGGTATCTGTCTAGGAATTTGTCCATTTCATCCAGGTTTTCCAGTTTCATTGAGTATATCCTTTTCTAGTAGGATCGGATGATGTTTTGGATTTCCTCAGGTTCTGTTGTTATGTCTCCCTTTTCATTTCTGATTTTGTTAATTAGGATACTGTCCCTCTGCCCTCTAGTTAGTCTGGCTAAGGGTTTATCTATCTTGTTGATTTTCTCAAAAAACAAAACAAAACAGTTCTGGTTAATTGATACGTTTAATAGTTCTTTGTTTCCACTTGGTTGATTTCAGCCCTGAGTTTGATTATTTCCTTCCTTCTATTCCTCTGAAGTGAATTTGCTTCTTTTTGTTCTAGAGATTTCAGGTGTGCTGTCAAGCTGCTAGTGTATGCTCTCTCGAGATTCTTTTTGAGGCACTCAGAGCTATGAGTTTTCCTCTTAGGACTCCTTTCATTGTGTCTTATAAGTTTGGGTATGTTGTGCCTTCATTTTCATTAAACTCTAAAAATTCTTTTTATTTCTTTCTTTATTTCTTCTTTGAACAAATTATCGTTGAGTAGAGTGTTGTTCAGCTTCTACATGTATGTGGGCTTTCTATTATTTATGTTGTTATTGGAGATCAGCCTTAGTATGTAGTGATCTGATAGGATGCATGGGATCATTTCAATCTTCTTATATCTGTTGAGGCCTGTTCTGTGAGAAGGTACCATGAGGTCTGTTTGGAGAAGGTACCATGAGGTGCTGAGAAGGTATATCCTTTTGTTTTAGGATAAAATGTTCTGTAGATATCTGTTCAATCCATTTGTTTCAAAACTTCTGTCAATTTCACTGTGTCTCTGTTTAATTTCTGTTTCCATGATAAGTTAATTGATAAGAGTGGGGTGTTGAAGTCTCCCACTATTATTGTGTGCATTGCTATGTGTGCTTTGAGCTTTAGTAAAATGTCTTTAATGAATGTGGATGCCCTTGCATTTGGAACAAGATGTTCAGAATTGAGAGTCCATCTTGATAAATTTTACCTTTGATGAGTATGAAGTGTCCTTCTTTATCTTTTTTTGATAATTTTAGGTTAAAAGTTGATTTTATTTGATATTAGAATGGCTACTCCAGCTTGTTTTTTGGGACCATTCTCTTCAAAAATTGTTTTCCAACTTCTTTACTCTGAGGTAGTGTCTGTCTTTGTCCCTGAGGTGGGTTTCCTGTATGCAGCAAAATGTTGAGCCCTATTTATGTAACCAGTCTGCTTGCATCTATGGCTCCTGATTTCTTTCCTATGTTTTCTATCTCCAGATTTGTCTCCTTTTGTGATTTCTTTATTGTTTCTACTTCTATTTTTATATCCTGAATGGTTTTGTTCAATTATTTCTCCTGTTTGGATGTGTTTTCCTGTAATTCCTTAAGGGGTTTTTATGTTTCCTGTTAAAGGCTGCTACCTGCTTACCTATGTTCTCCTTTATTTCTTTAAGGGAGTAAATTATGTCCTTCTTATAGTCCTCCATCATCATCATGATAAGTGACTTTAGATCCATATTTTACTTTTCTGGTGTGATTATGTGTCTAGGACTTGGTGGGAGAGTTGGGTTTTCCTCAGAGTCCAGCTTTCTCTATAATCTTGTGATTTCGGGATCCTGTGATCCTGAGATTCTGGGTGTGTCAGAATTCTTGGCTGTCAAGCTTCCTCTGAGACCCTGAGATCCTGGGTGTGTTAGAACTCCTGGAAGTGTGACTTCCTCTGGGGTCCATGGGGCTGTCTACTAAGTTTAAAACCAAGGTAGACCAGTGCTGACTGTAAGGAAACAGAACCACTCACTGGTTGGGCAGCATTCCTGTGTCCCTGCTCCTGTTGGTCCCAGACACTCCTGGTGGTGTTGGAACAGATGTTGTTTTCTCTTCACCAATGATCCTAAGATCCAGGGTATGCTAGGGTGCCTGGGTGGTGGAGAGTCTCCTGGGGACCATGGAACAGTCTACTGAGTTTCTCCCAAGGTGACCAGGTGCTGGCAATGACCAGAAGGCTTATTTACATTTCAAATGTTATCTATCCCCTTCTCAGTTTTCCCTCTGCAAAACCCTTATCCTACCTTCTCTTCCCCCCTGCTTCTATGATGGTGTTCCCCCTCCCACCCACCCACTCCCACCTTACTGCCATAGCATTCAGGAATATCTGTAGCTTCATGTTTACATATGAAATGATATCATGCTGTATTTATTGTTCTAGTGTTGGAACTGGATGTTAACCAAATACTATTAGGTCACTGAGTTATATATCCAGGTGTATCTTTCATATTTTTTTCTTTTTTTTAGTAGATATTTTCTTAATTTACATTTCAAATGCTATCCCCAAAGCCCTCTTACCCTCCCCCTGCCTTGCTCCCCAACCCACCCACTCCTGCTTCCTGGCCCTGGCGTTTCCCTGTACCGGGGCATATGATCTTCGCAAGACCAAGAGACTCTCCTCCCACTGATGGCCAACTACGCCATCCTCTGGGACATATGCAACTAGAGACACAGCTCTGGGGGGTACTGGTTAGTTCATATTGTTGTTCTTCCTATAGGGTTGCAAACCCCTTTAGCTCCTTGGGTACCTTCTCTAGCTCCTTTATTAGGGGCCCTGTGTTTGGAAAAGTGAGGCTCATATGAATGAGCCTAATATTTAGCCTCATACTTATCCTATCTTCACCAATATTTTTTCTCATTTCAAAAATTCCAAGACTTCTCCCATTATTATTATTCTTTGTTGCTAGAACATTAGCTATTGTTTAAAAGTGTCTTAGTTAGTGATGAATCTATTAAATTTCCTTTGAGCATGTTTTATTTTTATTTCTGAACAATTTAACATTGGATACAGAACTACTTACGGTATGTATATACTAGCCCTCCAAACATGTGCATATACTATAATTGTATGCGTTTACCTGTATATTTCAGTTAAACATGAATTAAACTCACAAATTTGAAATGGATAAGCATAGTTCACCTCTCTTTTCTAAGCCTCAGAGTTAAATGTCTATTTTCTACTCAGAATTCCAATTTAATGTCTAATTTGATGTCAAGAAAAATGCTCCCCATCCAAGATTGAATTTCTCATTCACATTCCCCTCCCCTCCAGGTATTTTCTTTTTCAGTTTCTTAGACATGAGAGCTATGAGAATATTCCTTACCAATCTCTAATTACAAGGAGTGTAATTATCTATGTTTTCAGATGCTGAATGCTGATAGCCATTCATATATTTGCTCAGAAAATAGGTGTCCCAACAATTGCTCCCAATAAATGAGTGTGTTAGGGACTATGGAGTAGGCATACTCATGGGGAACATTGGACTCCTCAGATTGAAGACTCTCATATGACCCTTCCTGCAATGTACATCTGATATACTTTCACTCAGACTTCCTTTTTTCCTTCTCTGCTCTACTCCTTGAAAACTATGCAACATTATGTAATGGTTCTCACAATCACCCCTCATTCCTTCTTTATTTTATTTCTAATTGTAATGAAATCATGTTGTTTGTCATACTTTAGGATAATGTTGACTGTGTATTTGTTAACTATAACCTTTATTACGTCACACTTTTGAATGGGGTGTAGGTTTTACAAACATTCCCTTATAATATTCTGAATTTATTTTTGTGTCTGTTGTAATATAATTATATGTTGTTTCTCCTGAGAAAAGACCTCCCTATTTAGCTTTAATAAGTTCACATGGTAGTATGTGTCCATATGACTTTTTCCACGAATCATATATATATATAGGCTTCCTCTTCAGTTAATTAACAGTCTCTTTTGATGTACAGAAACATTTAGACTTTATTGGGTTCCACTTGTGAACTATTGTCTTTATTATACATTATTTCATGTGTAGATGCTTTGAATCTTTAGATATGTTTAGAGTGCCCATAGAAGTCAAGAAACTAGTTAGGGTCCTGTATGGGATACTAAAGGAGGAGTAATAGAATGGAGGATATATGAAATAAGAAAGGAGAATAATGGACCTAAAATGGTTAACCATGCTAGAAAGTGGAATGTCTAGTTAGGGAAGAGAGTATCAGCAGGGATAACTAACACTAAAGAAAGTTTAAAAAAACTGTATTGGAACCTATTACTCTATAAACTTTACACAAAACGTATATGCGTACATACAGACAGACATATAGACAGACAGAGAGACAGACAGACATATAAAAAGAGTTTAACACAAATTACACAATAATGGGGGGAACAATGCCTCCCTTAGACACCACTGGGTATCAAATAAATATTCCAATGCAAGTATGGCTTAGCCTTTTTTCAATTGTTGGACAGTCGATCCCAGAAAACACTGCAGGCTACATCATCTATTTTTTGTTTCAGAAGTTGAAGGAAAGACTTTGTTTTTTAAGATACTGTATACTCTATAATCAAATAAAAGTACATGATGAATCAATCTGGTTCAGGCTTGAAAGTTTTACCACTATGCTTACCAAGCTACAGACTCTAGGATCTACAAAGGTCACTGTCTTTAAAAATACTCCTACCAGTACGATAGTGGCCCAATTGTTATGAGACTAACCAAAACATTCTGATTGTATTTAAGATCTACTCTAGAAGACAGGTTATTTCTTGTCATTATTAACTAGAATACAATACTGAAGATGAATATGTCACAGGCTCTAGTACAAAACCTACTAGTGTGTTTCTGATAAGGTCAATGAACATAGAATTGAACTGCTTTCTACACACTTACCTTTGTGTTCATAGATTGGTGTGTTTCTCAACCTTCATCAGAGAAGTTTCTTTTTGTAGTGGATAGGAATGAATGTAGAGATGTACAACTGATTAAGATTCAAAGAATAAAAGACTATGGGTTGATCAGTCAAAAATGGAACATTTGAATCACATACCTTCTTTTACCGATGCTCAATAAGCAATGTGGAAGAAAAGACTGGAAATGTTATAAGAGCTATAGGTAATGGATGACTACAGCAAAACAGAATTTTCCAGACATAACAGGGTACTTGGACCCATGGACTCATAACTATTGTGGCTGCATGTATAAGACCTGTAAAAGATCAATATTGTCAGGAGCCATAATGGGACAAGCTAATAACTAGCAGGTGATCATCCTGAAATGATCTGCTTCGGATTATTATATAATCTGTGACAGGTGTGCCCTTATTAGGCAAGGCTGTAAGGGATTAATTTCAGGAGAGATTCCTGGTATTAATATAATTTCCTGTTATTATTAAATATATATAATAATCACTGAGTAATAGCACAACCCTTTGGAGCAGGCCTCTGAAGATCTATGAAGATGTACTGTTTTGTAATGTTGCTATATAGACAAATAGATGACTTAAGTTTTAATGATGATCCTGTAAGAATTCCTAAAATTATATTTGTGATTGTTAAGCTCTTTTATAGTGGGACTGTTATTAGGTCATTTTCTGATAGTCAAAACTGCAATGAGAAATCTGCCAGTCACTCAGATCACATTCCAAGAGGTTGTAAAACAATTAACCAAAGATCATAAAAAGCGAACTAATGATTTATTATAAGTGTTGGACAGAAGATAAAATATGGACTGGGTTTATCTATATAAAATTTCACTAATAACTTAGTTGTGGTTTTAAACTTTCAGTGAACCTATGGAGCAGAGACAGATGATGGAAGTTTGTGGGGCAATGGGCTATGCACCAACAGTCTGGTCTCAAGTTGAGCTGAGGTCTTGAAGTCCGGTAGGACCTGGTGGTGAAAATTTTCACCTACATGGGATGGAAGGTGTTCCCTCATGTCTCCTGGACCCCTGGTTCCTGTCAAAGTTACCGGTCCCACAGCCCCTAGAGGATAAGCTGTGGCTATAGGTCACGTACACAATGTCCCAAGCTTCTGGCATTCTGGCTAGACTTCTCCCCACAGTTACCTAGCAATAACAAGATAAGTCCACTATAGGAGGGATGGTTTGGCCCCTCCTCGATCTCTGAGCTCTCTCTCTCTCTCTCTCTCTCTCTCTCTCTCTCTCTCTCTCTCTCTCTCTCTCTCTCTCTCTCTCTCTCTCTCTCTCTCTCTCTCAGCTTTTACCTCTCTCTCTCTCTCTCTCTCTCTCTCTCTCTCTCTCTCTCTCTCTCTCTCTCTCTCTCTCTCTCTCTCTCTCTCTCTCTCTCTCTCAGCTTTTACCTCTNTCTCTCTAAGCCTTCACCTTTCTTACTCTCTAACTCTTTCTTTCCCTTTTCCCTTCTCTCCTCTTGGCCATGGTGGTCTCTCTCTCTCTTTTTATTATTATCTCTTCCCCTGCCTTTCTACAATAAAGCTCTAAAACAGTAGACTGTCTCTGTTCATCAAGGCCCACTGTGCTTGGAAGATGGGATAGGCTTTCTTCTAAGGAGCCAATTCTAACCTCCTTCAGAAGGCCTTCCTGTGCTTCATCCATGGACCAGACTAAAGACTCTCACCTGCGTGGGAACCACCCAGAACCCCCTCTCCCCCTGACCTCACTTCCTTTCCCCTCCAGGGCTGAGTGTTATCCTGGGGCCGCTATTGTGTTCTCAGCTCCTCTGCCATATCCAGTGTGGGGTGCCAGAGACTGAGAACCTGGTACTGGGGGCTGCCTCTTGTCCACCCCACTCTGTGTGGGGTCAGTGGCTTCACACAGGCAGATGCCCACCTGGGGCCATGTGGAAAGGTCTGGCAGTCTTCCCACATCTGCCTGCCCAGAGCACAGAAACTCTGGCTGGACGCTGGCTCTCTCCCTCCCCCTTCCTCCCCTATACCCACGCCCCTGCAGATGTACAGTCAGATAATTACTCCTAATGTATATGCATTCTCTATTGTAAACTTCTATTTCAATTTATGATTTGATTTTTTGTGTGAGCTTGTGATGAATTTTATAATATATGGTCATGTGTACTGAAAGATGTTTAAGTGCTTAGGACAAAGAGAAGAATCAAAACTGACCTGAGCATCACAGATGTGAGAAGAACTGATATGAGAGAGGAACTGAGCTGAGGAGAAGGTTTTAGAACACTTTTTAGACAGGACTGAACTCAAGATGAACTTAGAAGTATAGGCACAGCATTGGGAGAAAAGGCGCTGAGAGTAAGAGCATTGCTGTGCCTTCAGAACAGGAAGAAAGAGCAAGAATAAAAGGAGAATGCAGAGTGGAATAACTTAGAAATTATAGGTAACATAAGTAATAGAGCAATGTGCAGAATGGAGTGAGAAAGAGGAAAAAAGAAGATGCTGCAGAGAGCATAAGGAGCAGGTAGACTTCTTTTTACCATGGGACAGAACAGGTCCCATGGTAAGGACAAGGCAGGTTTAGTCTTAGTAAAAGGAACAAAGCTTTTTTTCTTAAAATAAGAATTTAATTCATTTAGCATTAAAAGGGTAGAAGCCTTTTCTTTCTCTATGCAATAAAGATTGGAGCTCATTTTTCATTCAGAATAAGTGAGTTATTACTGCACTGGTGCTTGGTCTTTAGCTCTATATGAACATGTAAGTATGGATGTGTGTGAGAGTATGTAATTGTGAGAATATCTGCATATGTGTGTGTAAGTATGTAATTGTGAGAATGCATACAAGCTGGGCCCAAATGAGGTTGAGTGGAAATGTATAAATGAGCATGCATGAATTTGTATATGAATTTATGTGAGATTATGCATATGCGCTTATGTAAAAGTTTTTTTTTCTTTCTGTGAGTATTATTCCCTACTCCTGGTTCAGTAGAAGTTTATTACTCCAAACTTCCCCCTAGCCTGACAAGCAAGAGGCATCTGAATAATATGGAAAAGGCTATAGTAATTAATCCTTTACTTAATCTCCTGCTGTTTTACAATGAGATGCTAAGTGCCTGAGACTTGCAGTCTCTGGTCTCAGGGCAACACAAAAGGCAGGTTAGCTACAATTGTATAGTAACTTAGACTTAGATAAGTAAACTTTTTATTATTATACAACAACCCTAAATATCTCATAAGACAAAATCTTAACCCTCCACTGAAGCTCGTCGCCCTCTGCTGCCTCAATTAGAAAGGACAAGAAAGAAGAGACTTCAGCCTCCACTGGGCGGGGCCCCTGGTGCAATATAGTCACACTTCCAGCATAGATGAGAGTGGCTGACATAAGTTCTACTTCTCTAGCTGAAGAGCTACTGGCAGTTGGCTGGGAGAGGGTCCGTGCAGTTTTTTTTGTTTGTTTGTTTGTTTTGGTTTGTTTTTTTTGTTTGTTTTGTTTGTTTTTTTTTTTTTTGGGAAACCAACCCTGAGAGGCCATCCCTGCTTCAGTAGATGGCCCTACACTATGCATGTACTTGCAAATCTAAGTGAATTTTAGTTAAAAAAGTATATAGTAGATGAAGTTGGGAAAGAACATACTGTGGAGGAAAGAGAACACATTGGTTGTGAGGAAATGGAAGTGAATTTGTTCAAAACACATTATATGCCCATATGAAATAATAAAAATAGAAAAATACAAAACTCCTAAAAATTATTAAAATTTAGCAAGTAAAAGACATTTAATACTATAAAAAGATCAAAATAATTGTCATTGTTAAAGGTATTAAAATGTAGCAGCAGAGCCAGGCAGTGGTGGCCCACACCTTTAATCCTAGCACTGAGGAGGCAGAGGCAGGCAGATTTCTGAGTTCAAGGCCAGCCTGGTCTACAGAGTGAGTTCCAGGACAGTCAGGGGTACACAGAGAAACCCTGTCTCGAAAAACAAAACAAACAAACAAAAAAAATGTAGCAGCAATATTATTTACTATATTTATACTTAAAAGTCCATTCTGAATAGGCATAATTTGAGTGTTTTTTGGCAAATAATTGTGAATTAACCTAGTGTTAACCAAGTTGTAACCTTGATTGTTGATTCTGTGTTAAACATGGTGTCATTACTATGGCTTAATTTATAAACCCTTTGATGTATTACATGTTGTCATTCATTTAGTACATGAGTTCACTTCCGTTCTAAATAGGATATTAGAATTCATTCATATTCATAAGAGATAGGTTGCTTAGTTTACAATTTTACGTGTCAATGACTATATTTTTACTTTCTTCTGAAAAGATTTAGTATATAGAGATCAAGGCCACTGACTAAGTCATTTTATGAAACATCACATTGATGTATTCCATTGGTAATACCATGTCAATTGGACAGGATCAACAGAAAGTGACTAATACAATAAAGTACTTATTAAGATACAAGCACTTCAATGGGTAGAAAATAAATCCTATTAAGTTTCAGGGTTCTGAAATTTCTGGGGATTTTGATATTTCCAGAGGCTAATAGTAGTTAGTGACATCCCTTCTAAAGTAAAAACCACATTGTTGCACCCATTTTTAATGGACTCATTACAAAGAAGGATGGGTATATATCCTCTGACAGAATCTTTGATGCCTACAGGCCTAGAATTATACACCTAATACTATTGTTTCAGCTTCCATACTTGCTGACCTGGAAGTCTGACAGTTTTGGTTGAGGCCTAAGAAGGAGTAAAGCCTTGGGCAAAGGTCAAGATCGCAATGTAGTTATTGTTGTCACTTGAGTTGTACAATTGAATAAACCCCAGAATATTGGATATCTCACTATGGGAAAGTAAGTACTTCTTTTGAGACAAGGTTTGACTAAATTCTTCAAACTGGTCTTGTGCTATCTTTGTAGTCTACACAGGCTTTGAATTTGCAATCCCCTGCTATTGGCCGTGTATATAGCTAGTATTACAGTTTTGTGTCACAAGACAAAACTTATAATTTGTATTTGAAATTGGTTATATAGGTTCATAACTAAAGTGATTAATCTCTAACATATGGCTCCATTCTCTAGACTGTGAAGCTTTTAGTAGATAGAGCCCAATTTATGGAAGTCAGTCACTAAGGATAGGCTGATAATAGCTATTCATCTAGTCAATGGCCTCTGCCTTGTTCTCTTTTCTGTGATCCATGCCACATGAGTAGACATTGAATTGTTCTCCTGCCACCATAGATTGATTCATTTCTACTTACAAGCACTCATTGAAATAATGGACTGGAACTGTTCTGAAACTTTAAAACATAAGATTCCCTTTCTTGAATTGCATCTGTCATATATTTTATACTACTAATGATAAGATGAACTAATATATGATCTTCATTCTCTTAAGTTCACCCTATTATATAATCAGACACACTTAGAAGTACCCAATTATAAAATGTAACTGAACATTTTGAATTGAAACAAAGAAAAACCAAATATAAAATCTGCTTGAACAGGTGTCTTATAGCTCTTTATAAACTTGTTGCCTAGTGGCCCTTGTTTGGTTTATAGTTTATAAGGGTTCAATTTTTTCCTATTTTCTTGGTAGTTAGAGTTTCTATGTGATAAAAGATGTTCAGCATTTTTCACATATTTATTGATTATTTATATTTTGTGTTTTGAGATTTTTTTCAAATTTTGGTTGGGTTTTGTTTGAGCTTTTTAAGTTTTTAATTTATGTACATCAATACTGTATAGGTGGCATAGATTTTATCATATTCTTTGTGTTGGTTTTTCTTTTGGTTTCTGTCACAGTGGAAAACATTTCAATTTTATGTGAGATGCTGGTCAATACATTAGATTATTTCCTGATCCACTGGAGTGAGGTGTTTTCCCCCCAATTTTCCTACTTATTGAAAATTTTCTTCTATCTTCTTCGATCAGTTGTAGAAGTTTAGGTGTAATATTGACATCTTTGATCCATTTTAGCTATTTTTGTACACAGAGAGAAAAGATCTAGTTTCATTCTTCCATTTGTAGGAATCCAGATTTCCAGCATCATTTATTAAAAAAAGTAGCTTTAACAATGGGTTTTTGTAGTTTCTCTGTTGAAAATAAAATGGACACACCCATACTTACTTCTTTGATTCTTTTCTTTGATCTACATATTTGTTTATGTGCCTATAAAATGATTTATACTATCAAATATCCATAGCACACTCTGAAGTCATGTAGTGTAATACCTCTAGCACTTCAATTTTTCTTATGATTACTTTGTTTTGAATTTTGAATTTTAAGACACCCTCACAGAAACAGAGGGAGAGGGGATGTGATAGGGTGTTTCTCAGAGGGAGGGAAACAGGGAAAGAGAATAACATTTAAAATGTAAATAAAGAAAATGTCCAATTTTTAAAAAGAATATGTTTTTATTATAGTCAAAAGATCAAAAGAATTTTGTCTAAGTTTACATCAAATCAGTACATTACTTTAGCCAATATTGGCATTGTACAGATAATACTATTCTGCTGATCTGAATTTATTGATGATATATTGATATTTCAGTAATGTGTTATCCAAAATCTATGGATTTGCATAATTTTTGTAGACTTTTGTGGGGTTTCTTCTATCTTACATTAATTTTTAGTGAGTTTGAACATTTTTATAGGTTTTAAATTTTAATTTTTACCTATTCAAATAGCACATAAAGCATGACATTTTAAAACAAAAGTTGTTTTCTATATTTGCTCCCCTATTTCCCTGCTTTGTGCCCTTCCACCCATATAACCTCCTTTCCACTCTCATATTCCAGGTGTTCTATTGCTTTACCCACTCTCAATAACCATTTTTCCCCTTTCATGACATACATCTTAGTTTGACAGCAAACACCACACTTACTTACACATGTAGAATTAGTAAAAGCTAGGATTCACATATGCAGGACAAAGGAGGAAGAATTGGGAGCCTTGGGCTAAGGAAACCTGAAGTGTAAGCATAGCTTAAGATCCCATTTTGATGGGAGTCAGGAAGAAAATTCTAGAAAAAATGTATACAGACAGACTCATGAGCTTTTATAAGGTAATAAGATACTCATTGGGAATTGGTCTAAAGGCCCTTCTTATTGCATTCTGACAAATAATTTGACTGAATTCTACTGTGTAATGAAAATTTGACTGAGATTGAAATAAAAAGTAATACAATAAGATGCTTGGTAGAGAAAATTTTAAGACACTCCAATAACAAAGCTGTATTGTTCATTGCTTTTAGTCAGCTCTACCATGAGAGAAAAGATAAGAAAGATATGAAAATATTCAGTAGTGAAAGGAGACCACTATGGAGTATTAAGTCACAGATAAGGAGAAATCAGATGCGATCATTAATTAAATTAGGACTGTTAAAAATAACTTTAGAGCTCTACACTTGTACAGTGAGAAAGGTGTTCTGAAGGCAAGGCTGAAAACTCTAGTTTGTAAAACTGCAAATTCCTTTGAAAAGAGAGTCTGAATTGAAAATCCTGTGAAAGAATTTCCATCTTCAAAACAACCATCGAGGAAAAAGTATTTCTAGCTTCAGCTACCATGGTTTACAAAATCCATTGTTGTTAAAGGAGGTAATACTATATTTAACTTGAAAGAAAACCCTAGCCATCTGAGTTCACCTCAAGGTTCCAGAAAGCCACTTAGTCTTTACAGTGCTTGACAGAGTTCAATTCCTTCCACTGATGCCCTGACATCCTATTGTATAAAGCTGTGAAAGGGAGACAAAAGTTTAAGAGAAGATCCAAGGATATAATGGAAGCTAATACTGAGGGATGTCTACTAATTAAGATACAGTCATAGTGATGCTGTAGCCATCAGAAATAGAGGAATAGAGTCACTCAATCTTGATGGAACCTAAATAATGCTACCAGAGTCCTAAATGCGAGACACTGAAATACAGGAGTTGGTGTTTCCATTCCTAAGTTTTGATCCTTTTTTATTTTTTGAGACAGGGTTTCTCTGTGTAGCCTTGGCTATCCACAATGCTCTCTATAGACCAGGCTGGCCTCAAATGCACAGCATGCACTAACACAACCCATCATCTGACTCCTTTTTGAACCAAACTTTCCCTGCTGTACTACTAGTCTTAAAATTTGGAATGAGACTGCTTATTCTGTGACATTGTATATGAGAAGAATATAACACAAGTTTTAAATTTATGGAGGTAACCACCTATGAGATCATCTTGAATATGAGAAAGAAACAAAACCAACTTTGATCTTTGACTGTGTTGTAATCGCCAAAGATGATAGGGAATTTTGAAGATTGAATGAAAACATTTTCCATTTTATGAGATGAAAACAAGTATTTGAAGTGGAAGAATAGAATTCTACAATTCTATTCTTCCACCAGTCTATTTTGGAAGGGCTAACATGTGGTACAATAATAGCTACTTATCCAGAAATGTATTTACCTTTATTTTTGAAGTGAAAATATAAAATCGTTTAATAACCAATATCCGCCAATAAACCATTAGAAAATATTTTACAAAGAGTAACACATATACAAACAAGATATTTTACAGTTTCTTGACTCTCTTGTACATTTAAAAAATTGTGTGTATAAAACAGAACAACAAAAAAAGGGCAAAGTAAAGGAAATGACACCTTAGTCTCCCAGTCCAACATAAGGGGACAGCCAGAAGGGTGATATGGAACAGAACCAGCATGGATTGGACAGCTGCATAATAAGGTTTAAAACAAAACCTCTGTGGTTTTTTGTTTGTATTTACATTACAATTCAAAACAGTAGCTAAATTATAGTTATGAAGTAGCAATGAAAATAAATTTTTCGTGGTTGGGGTCACCACAACATGAGGAACTATATTAAAGTGTCATAGCATTATTAGGAAGGTTCTCAAACCACTGCAAAAGTGGGATAAGGTCTAAAATATATAAATAACTTGAAAAACTATGGACATCAAGAAAATAAATACTCCATCAAAATATGGGGTAAAGAAAATAAACAGAGACCTTTCAAAACAGAGTAAACAAAAATAGCTGAGAAACACTTAAAAATTCAATATTATTGGCCACCAGGAAAATGCAAGTTAAAACAACTTTGAGATTTCATTTTATTCCAATCAAAATCTCCAGGATCCACAAACAAATTACAACTCATGCTGACAAGGATGTGAGGAAAGAGAACACTCACCTATTCCTTGTGGGAGTGCAAACTTTTAAACTACTATGGAAATCAGCATCAAGAAACTGAAGCTACATCTACCTCATGATTTACTTATACCACTCTTGGGAATATACTCAAATGACATTACATCTTACTATAGAGATATTTGCTCATCTGTATTCATCAATGTTCTATGTATAATAGCTATAAACTGGAAAAAGTCTAGATACCCATTAACTGGTCGTGGCATGTTTTCATGATGGAATATTATTCAGCTGTTAAGGAAAAATTGAAATTGTGAAATTTGCAAGTAAACAGATGAAGCTATAAAAAAAAAATCATCCTGAGTGAGGCAAACCTGATTAAGAAAGATAAGTGTAAGTTTTCTCTTATATGTGAACGGTAGATTTTAAGAATTCCATATGTGTGCTTCACAATCAGAATTGCCATAAAAGTGAAGTATCTATTAAGAAAAAATGATGGAGGAAATTATCTTTTAAGGGAAGAGAAACACAATACAGTGTTATGGAGAGATAAAGGGGAAACTAGAATAGAAGGATTGAATAGAGAAGGAGATGGGAGAGCAGTTAAGGAAGGGAACATGAGAACAGAACATGAGAAGTAACACTAAAGGCCATTTGAAAAAACACATAGAAACTTACTATTGTAGATGTACCCCCAAATTTATACATATACACAAAGAATCAAAATAGTCATCAAATATTAGGGGAAACAATACTCAACTAGAAATATGGTTACATTGTTGACTTACTTGCCAAAGTGGCCTCATGGAACTCCCCCAAGCATCATAGGATATTGACAAAATGTAGTGGTTGCACTCCTCACCTTACTAATGTCATCAAACATGCAGAAGTATAGCTTATGCCTAACTAGTAGCTTCACTCTTATTGACTTGACTAGTTTTCATTTTGATAGAAACTACTCTGAACTCTGAACACTACTAGAAGAATAAGGCAAGTATCAATAACATATATATATATATATATATATATATATATATATATATATATGTGTGTGTGTGCGTGTGATATTGATGATTTTAAATATATATATATATCAACTTAAAACAGCAACCTACTTAGAAGGAATATTGGTGCAATATTGCCGTGAATGCTATAGAGAAAGCCAACTATTTTTTGCCTGAAATTACAGAATACTCCCTAGGATGGAATCCTTACCTGGAACTGCTAAACTGAGCATGGACCTAAGACTACACAGGTCATATTCCTTAGGGGCAAACTAAATGCAATTATTTTGCTAAAGTATCATAGCAATTAGCAAACAATTAAATGACTCCTTCTGTCACCCTTCTATACAAATTAATCAGTGCTTCATTTCATCTTTATCAAAGAAATATCTTGCAGTAGATGGATATTATTGCAGAGACTGACAACGGGACAATGTACAGAAAATGAGATATTTTGAAGCATCTAGTTCTAAGTGGGATGTTTTTCTTAAAGCCTTGAAGGCTTCAGCTTCCAGCCTCCATCTGCTAAGTTAGGTCTAGAATATGCCAGTCTCTGAGATTTACTGCTGAATGAACTCAACCTTTCTAGCTGAGTTATAGTTGAATGGTTCAAGTCAGCTGTTCTGCCTGATACTCCTCTCCAAACTGACTGATTCAATCTGGCTTTTCTCAGCTTCTGACTGATTTGCTCTACATAACAAGACTGCCTCTGAACTACATGTGCTGAACTGTTCAGAATTGCTCCAAACTGAACTGAGCACAACTATAATGAACTAAATTGCTACACACTGAACTCTCAGAACTCAACTGAGCTCTCTCTCACTGCTCTTAAGTAGCCTTTCTTTATTCTCTTTTGAGAGTTGGGCATATTCTATCTCTGATTCATCCTGTCAAGTCTGATTCATCATTTTGTTTGCTCCTCAATTATACATCATTGTAGATTGCTTTTGGTAAAATGGTCATTTTTACTATGTTAATCCTACCTACTTACTATAATGGGAGATCTATCCATCTTCTGATATCTTCTTCACTTTCTTTCTTCAGGGACTTGAAGTTCTTGTCATACAGATNNTTCACTTGCTTGGTTAGAGTTACACCAAGATATTTTATATTATTTGTGGCTATTGTAAAGGGTATTGTTTCCCTAATTTCTTTTGCAGCCTGTTTTTCATTTGCATAATGGAGGACTAAAAATTTCTTTGTGTTAATTTTGTATCCTGCCTCTTTGTTGAACGTGTTTATCAGCTGTAAGAGTTTTCTAGTACAATTTCTTGATTGCTGGTGGGACTAGAAACTTGTAAAACCTCTTTGGAAATCAATTTGGTGGTTTCTCAGAAAAGGGGGAATAGTTCTACCTCAAGACCTAGCTATGCCACTCTTCGGCATATACCCAAAAGATGCTCCAAAATCCCACAAAGACACTTACTTAACTATACTCATAGCAGCTTCATTTGTAATAGCCAGAAACTGGAAAGAACATATATGTCCTTCATATGAAGAATAGATAAAGGAAATGTGGTATACATATACACAATGGAATACTATTCAGTTATTAAAAAGAAAAACACGATGAACTTTGCAGGCAAAGAGATGAAACTTGAGAATATCATAGTGAGTGAGGCAACCAAGAACCAAAAGGAGATGTGTGTTTTGTACTAACTTATAAGTGGATATTAGCCATAAAGTACAGGATAACCATGCTATAATCCGCAGATCCAAAGAAGCTAAACAAGAGGAAGGCTCAAGTTAGGAAGCTTGAATCTCATTTAGAAGGAGAAATAAAATAGTCATAAGATGCAGAGGGAAGGAAGTAACTGGAAGAGAGGGGTGGGGAGAGGGATGGGGGTTCAAAATCAGTTGTGAGGAAAGACAAGCGAGATGGCCAAATGGCCATGAAAATGAATGGAAATCTGCAAATTATGGAATGAGTAGGTGGGGGCATCTCCAAGGTGAGACAGGTATCTGGGATAAGGGAGATACCCAAGAATTAATGGAGGTGACCTTAACTGTGACTTACAACCTGAAGAGGACACCTCTTGTAGCCAGGCAGGAAACCTAGTGGAGCAATAGAGACACCAACTCACGCACAAAACTTTCAACCCCAAATTAATCTTGTCTATAAGAAATGCAGGAACAGGGGATTAAGCAGAGTCTGAGGGAATGACCAAACTATAACAGGCTGAACTAGAGACCCATTCTATGGGCAAACACAAATTCCTAACACTCATACTCTTTTATGCTTTCATATAAGAGCAAGTTGTCCTCTGAGAGGCTCCACCCAGCAGCTAACTCAGACAGATGCAGATACTCACATCCAAAGAGTTAATAGAGTCCAGGGAGTCTTATGGAATAATAGGAGGAAGGATTGTGGAGAAGGAAATTAGTAGGAACTGCACAAGAAGACCATCAGAATCAACGATCCTGGACCTCTGGGGTTCTCAGAGTCTAAACCACAAACCAAAGGAAGTATGTACATGAGCTAGATCTAATTCATGAAGGCTATGGTTTCTAATTGTCTGGAAATGTGAGCCCTCAATAAATGCTTTTGTACATTTTCTTAGTCAAGGTATCTTATCCCAGAATTTGAAAATTAACTATGACACATGGGTACTACATGTCCTTAGGTGATGTTGCTTTCTGAATATCCTTGGGTCTCTTTTGGACTGATTAGTCTTCTTGGAAGCTCACCATGGGGTAGCACACCACAAGAAAGTAAGTTATTTCCTATCTTTCTAATGTGCTTTGGTCTATGTGAATCTGCATGTCTGTGTGGATATAGATGATCTTTCTTAGATCTTTCTTTGATCTTCAGTGATGTTAGGGTACTAGTCAAGATTCCCTTCTTCACTTACTCTCAGGCACATCCAGCCCACCAACACCTTTGGCATTATAGTATATAGTGTCTTCTTGACATTGTCTCTCAAAAATTTGGTTTCCCTGAGGTCCTTTGCAACTCCTTATACTGTGTTGGTCTCAGTGTCCATCAGGGCTCTAGAGCTGCAGTTGCCATTCTTAGCTAAAGAGACTAAGCCATTAATACTGCCAGAAAAGTTGGTGATTGGTTAGTATCACAAAGCATAGTGTGTTGTCTTCTTATCGATGTAACAAAAACAAGAACCAATTTAAGGGAAGTGTTAATAATGATGTATGGCTTCAGCAAGTCTCAGTCTATTATAGTGGAGAAATCATGTCAGGAGTAGAAGTTTGGTCCAAGGAAGAAATGGACAGTGGTAAATGATTTTTTTTTTTATTATACGTACCGTGAACCAGTGAACAGAGGCTAGAATCATAAGTCAGTGTAGAGTAGTTACTTTCCTTACTTTATGTCCAAATAATTGAGAAGAAATTTAAGGAATTCATTTTTATTTATATATTATAATACCACAATTAGTAATGGTGGGGACAACACAGTAGGAGGCAGTTCTACCATGGAAAGGCTTTGTGGTTAAGACTCTTCAGTTCCTAACTTATTTGAAGAATTGGAAGCAGAGTTGGAATAAGCAGTGGACCTGCCTCTAAATCTCAGAAGCCACACCTAAGTACTCTTCTTACAGTTAAACATCAACTCAAAATGGTTCCATACCCTCTCAAAATAGCAATGGCAGCTGTGGACCAGCATTCCATCACACAAATCTCAGAGGGAGTTTCAGACCCAATTCATAATGCATAGAGATTTTCCAGATTACTGGTTCACAGAAATGGAGGTAAAAGCATGAACTCATTGCCAGATGTTCCACTGCTCTCATAAAAAAACAAAAAAAACAAAAAACAAACAAACAAACAAAAAACTCACCATCCAGAAGCAGCTGACTTTAGAGAAGATTGGAAATAATATTCTTTTCTAAAACATATTTTATTGTTTATTTGGCAATTTCACATGATGTATTTCCCAGGCCTCTCAAGTCTGCTCCCCCCACTCCCTTGTGGCCTTTCCTCAAAAGAAACATTTTTAAAATAAGTCAAATTTGTGTTGTTTATATAGTTATTAGACCATGGTCAAACTCCTGATGGCCATCTCCTTAAAGGTTGAGTAGTTCTCCACCCTACTCCTGTAGGTAGCCCTCTATTGCAGAGAGCTACAATTTATCATTTTTTTCTACAATTTTAAAAGAGTTCTCTTCAGTGGTTTCTTGTCTAGCTTGTCACATTTGAGAGTGGAGAGGGGCACAGAAGCTTCCTTATCTTTTATATTCAGTAGGAGCTCAGATCATTGACTTCCACATGATATCTTGTGAGAGACATTCACCCTTGCCTCTGGCATCAATCAGTTCATGCCATACACTTTAGTGTTTTTCAGTGACTGTACAGGCCACAGCAGCATAGACCAGGATCATCTACATGTCCTTTAGTTAGTGGTGACAGAGAGCAAGGACATCAATATATCCCAAGGCTACAGAAGGACCATGGACCCAGACATGGCTCCTGGAAGATATCACAGATATCAACATAACCTCAAGTGGCAGCACAGACTACTCACATCATCATGACCCAAGGACATCAATACTGCCTCATGCTTCAGTGGCACAGACCATCACAGATATCTGCATGGCCTTCAGTGGTAACAGGGGACACTCGGGCACATACACCACAGCAGGACTATATACTTTGCCATGGCCCCTGGAAGCAGCATGGGCCAAGGGTATCAAGATGGTTCAACATAATATGAGTATCACTCTGTTCCTCCATCCTTCCCACCTTTCCATTGGAAATTCAGTCATCACAGTGGCATTGCAAACTTCAGTGCCTTACTCTCTCTCTCTCTCTCTCTCTCTCTCTCTCTCTCTATATATATATATATATATATATATATATATATATATATATATATATATATAAAATTTGGTCCACTGTGGTGGTTTGAATATGCTTGGCCTATAGGAAGTGGTACTATTAGGTGGTATGTCCTTGTTGGTGGAAGTGTGTCACTGTGGGAGGCTTTGGAGGTTCCCTCCTATGCTCAGGCTCCACCCATTGTAGAAGAGATTACCTCATAGCTGCTTGAGGATTCCAATCTTTCTCCTGACTGTTGTCAGATCAAGGAGAACTCTTAGTTCCTTCTACAGCAGCTTGTCTGCCTGGACACATCCATACTTTCTGACATGACATTAATGGGCTGAACCTCTGAAAATGTAAGTCAGCAGTAATTAAATTTTGTCCTTTATAAAAGATATCTTGGTCATGATGTCTCTTCACAGCAATAAATTCCAAACTAAGACACCCACCCACACAACTATATATGCAAATACTAATAGCCACAAGTCATTGGTCTGGCTCAAGATCTCTGGACTCTGAATCACCATTAATAACAGACTTCTTTGATCACAGGCATAGTTTAGGTTTTCATCTTTGAGGTGGCCATGATGTGCTCCTACATCAGGTTCTGTAGCACCAGTTCCTCTGCAAGGTCCAGTAGCTCATAGATGAAGAGGTGTTGGGGTTGACCAACTTGAAGCACCTGATCTGGACCCAGATGGCAGATAGGTTTGTCAGGCCACCTGGGACTCCACCACAGAGGAAATAATATTATAAATGTATTTGAATGTTATTAAGCATATGATTCTCCCTTAATACCAAATTTCTTATATAAAAATATCATATAATTTTATTGTCAAGATAATTGTATGTTAGATTATCATTTCTCAGTCATTTCTTTAGAATAAATTAAAGAAACATTTTTATATTATTCCACTTTATTCTCATATTATATATTCAACATCTCTGAATTTTAAAGTTATGATCATTTATACTCATGAAAATGTATGTTAATTTGTCATTTTATCTCTAATTTATATCTTTAATTTTTATTAGATTTCTGTGTGTGTATGTGTGTGTGTGTGTGTGTTTGTGTGTATGCCTGTATGTATGTATATGTGCGTATTAGGGAATCATTGCCTGGAATATGTTTTAGTCTTACTTTTTATAACATATAGAGTACATGGATTGAAATCAAAATGTCAGATTAGGTAGCAAGCAGTTTTACCCTCTGATTCATCACCTCATTCCTGATAAATTTTGCTATCCTATTACCTTATAAAAATGTTTGCAGTAATGTTTGGAGTGATAGCTTCAGTTACCAATATCTATAGGAATATGTGTGTGTGTGTGCATGCAAGCTATATATATATATATATATATATATATATATATATATATATATATAGCTTCTAATATATAGTATATATATTCCTCTTTCATAGTATGTACTTAAAATGCTCAAACATTTTTGTTATAAAGATTAAAATATTTTTAATATTTTGACATATATTTTTATAACTTATATATTTTATACTAATATAGTCTAACCCTCATGGAGTACCATCATGTGTTTGCAATTTTAAAAATTTAATACATGGCATATGGCATATTACTATTGTTGAATTTTATATTTATATCATCATAAGTTTTAGTGTTTATTTTATAATTTTAATTGCTACTTTGCAATGTATAGGACCATGACTTTTTTAAAGCATCTTCTTAAATCAGCATCTCAGTTTTTCTTATTAAATTTTGAATAGCTTTAATTCTAAAATAAGTTTTGCTGCAAGGTTTCCAACCATGTACTGCATAAAGCAAAATCTGTAATTCTCTGCATGCATATGTTTTTAACATTTTCTCAATCCTACTCTTTGCTTCCTATTTAATATTATAAACATTATACCACATCACATTTGTAGACCAAGATGATTTCTGCAGGTATAAACATAATTTTTCATGAAGTCTTGAAAATATAGAGAAATGAAAATATTCTAATACAAAACAGCAACAGCCTACCTAGTCATCCATTCTCTTATTTATGCATTCATAAGTCTATTATTTTAATGAGCACCACAGGGAGAACACTTGGTAAATTTCCATCTTCTCCTCTCCTATGAAGCAACTGGAAGCATGAAATTCAACCATTTGAGAGTCCTTTTAGAAATACTTGCTCTGGAACAATTAGTTTAAAATTGTAAAGAATTGTGCAAGAGACAAATAGCTGTTTCCCTTTATGTAACACATTGCATTCTTCCAGTATGCTTCTGCACAGAAAGCAAGGTTTTGAGGAGTTCTTGTTTTAGGACTCATTATCTTTTCTTCCTATTTCACTGTGAATTATAATGAGAAAGCCATAGTGGGGTTGTATTAAATTTATTTTCAAGTATGGAAGAGTTGGTTTCTTCAACTGTAGAAAAATAAGCTCACTGCACAATGTATTGCATCTCATGTTTAATTGGAATAGAAGGAGCTGTAAATTGAGGCACAATTCAGTATTTATGCCATAGCAGATATTATCAAGATTGCACAATGTCTAGTTTATAACAAAGGAAGCAAGTAAATGAATCATGAAAATACATTATCTATTTGATCCAATTATTGACTTTTTCATTGGTTTAGAACATTTCAAATATTCATGAATTACTATTCCCCAGCTGAAATTTATTTTTCATTTATTTCATTTTTTTAAATTTTCACAATTGAATATTATATTTATATTCAATTCACCTCTCTCAGCTCTTCCTGTTTCAACTGGCTTCCTATCCAATTCATTATTTTACACACACACACACACACACACACACACACACACACACACACACACACACAAGGTTCCTTTTTTCCAATTCACTTATTTATTCATTTATTCATTTCATATCACAATGCCCCATATTCCTCACGCAGCTCTTCCCCCCATTCCCTCATCTTCTCCACTGAGAGAAGGGGGATACCCCCTGGGGTATCTTCCCAACCTGACACATCAATTCACTGCATGACTAGGTGCATCCTCTCCCGTGAGGCCAGACAAGGTCAGTTAGGGAAGAGGTCCACTGGCAGGCAACCGGGAAAACGCTTGATCCCATTGTTGGGAGACTCACATCTACATGCTACATATGAACAGGACCCTAGGTCCAGTCTATGACTGTGCTTTGTTTGGTAATTCAGCCTCTAGAAACCCACAAGAGTCTAGGTAAGTTGACACTATCAGTCTTCTCATAGAGTCCCTTTCCTCTTTGGGTCCCTCAATCCTTCTCCTGACTTTTCCACAAGATTCCCCAAGCTCCATTTAATGTTCATCTGTGAGTCTCTACATACATCTGATTCCATTAGCTGCTGGGGGGAGCCTCTCATAGGACAGTAATACTAGGGTCCTGTCTGCAAGCATAACAGAGTATCATGTATATTGTCGGGGATTGGTTTTTGCCCCTGGGGTGGGTCTCAATTTGGACCAGTCACTGGTTGGTCATTCCCTAAGTGTCTGCTCCATCTTTGACCCTGTATATCTTGTAGGCAGGACACATTTTCCATCCAAGGTTTGGTGGGAGATTTGCTGTCCTTATCTCTCCACTGCCTGGCTCTAGGTGGTAGCCACATAAGGTGCCATATGCTCACTGCTAGGAATCTCAGCTAGAGTCACACAAATAGACTTCCTGGAGCCTCCCCTGTCTCAGGTCTCTGGCATGTTCTAGAAATGTCCTCCACTCCACCAACCACTGATTTCCATTCTCTTTCCTCTGCTTTCTCTATACCAAACCCCTTCAGTGTTCCCCTCACCATCCTCTTTCCCACCCTGTTCCCTCTTCCATACACCTCCAATATATACTTTATTTCCTGTTCTGAGATGATTCAAATTTCCACCCTTGGGGTATTCTTGTTATTTGACTTCTTTGGGGTTGTGTTTTATAGCTTAGTTATCCTGTACTTTATGGTCAATATCCACTTAAAAGTGAGTACATACCATGTATGTCCTTTCGGGTCTGGGTTGCCTCACTCAGGATGATATTTTCTAGTTCCATCCATTTGACTGAAAAATTCATGATGTCCTTGTCTTTGATAGCTGAGTAGTTTTCCATTGTTTAAATGAACCACATTTTAAATCCATTCTTGGGTGGAGGGACATCTAGGTCGTTTCCAGTTTCTGGATATCATGAATAAAGATGCTATGAACATAGTTGAGGAATTGTCCTTGTGGACATGCATTCTGCAAAAAGAAAATTCTCCGATGAAGTGTGAGAGCTATATATCTTTGGGTATAAAGATAGGTATTGACAACACAGTTGGTTTTCTAAACATGGGTTTAGAAAAGTGGCAATAATAGGTTCTCTTCTATGATCTACCTTACTGGCTATTGGTATTTGGCTAGGTATGTGGTACCAGGCATGTTTTTTCTATTGAATGTGCCTAAAGTACAATTAGATAGCTATTTGTTATACCCAAGACTTAAGTACTACTCATGAAATACTGGGGTTATCTTGCTAGGCATATAAACCATTAATGTAGTTTGTAGGTTTTAGAGATGGATAGGATTATTGATTGCATTTTTTTTTTTACATTGGCATGTTGCACAGTAACTTTAGCTAATATGGATGCTACTCTAATTCCCAAGAAGGAAGCTTACAGTTCAGTTCTAGCTTGTTTCTTCCAATTTTGTCTCTGAACTATGTACTATCTTAAGCAATGAGGTTTTACCTACAAGTTTGAGAGGCAATCAATGGTAATGCCATTAATATACATTATTTCTTTGAGTTCCCCCAGATTCTTCAAATTAACACAAAGAGATGTATATACTATTGCTAGCACTGTGGTTTTGTAATGTAGTGAATGTTTTTTGGATAAAATATTAGCACCCCAAAATGAAAATACACACACACACACATATATATATATATATATATATATATATATATATATATATATATATATATATCAAATTAATATCTTTACATATGGATTTTTTTCTAGATAAATAAAATTTAATTTGTTTTCCTTCCCAAATGAAAGTTAAAACCTTTTTATTTTATTTCGTTCACTTTACATTCCACTCACTGATCCCTGCCCAGTCACCCCCATCCCACTATCCTTCCTCAATTCCACCCTGTGAATTTACTTTGGTTGGTGCTTCTGTTTCTCAGAGCCCCAAGGGTCCAGGTTAGTTAAGTCTGTTGGTCTTGCTGTGAAATTCCTATCTGTCCCGCGCTATCTTCTCGCCAGCAAGAACAACGCGGCACACACAGGATCCTTCTGCAGAAAGGCTTTAATGCATCTTGAGAGGGAGAGCATAAGCTTACAGGAAAGGGAACCCCGACCAGAAATGGCACACCCCTTATATAGGAGAGTGTCTCCGCCTAGGACGTGGCACTCCCTGATAGGCTGCAGTCAATCACACCAGATGACGCATAATGCTTACATAACTCCAGGGACAAGGAGAATGTCAGGCGCCTGCGCAGGACCCTGTTTACTGGGCACGATCACCGGATGTCAGCGCCATCTTGAAATGGAGAGCGCGGGGTGGCTCCCCACACCTATCCCCTTCATGGCCCCAAATCCTTCCCCCCTGTTCATCCATAAGAGTTTCTAAGCTCCAGCAATTATCTAGTGATAGGTGTCTGTATCTATCTAAGTCACCTGCTGGATAGAGTCATTCAGATGACAACTTTCTCCTGTCTGAAAGCAAAACAGAGTATTATTAATAGTGTCAGGGATTGGTGCTTATACATGGGATGGGTCTCTATTTGGGCCAGGTTTTGGTTGGCCATTTCCCTCATCTCTAATCTACCACTGTCCTTGCATTTCTTATAGACAGGATAAACTTTGGGAGAAAAGTTTTGTGGTTAGGTTGGTGTTTGTATTGATGCACTGGGGTTTCTGCCTGGCTACAGGAGGTGGATTGTTCAGGTTCCATATCCGCAGTGTTTTGAATCACAGCTAAGCTAACCCATATTGATTCTTGGGTGTATCCCTTATCCCACATCTCTGCCTCATTCTGGAGATGCTTCCTACCTCCCCATCTAGTCAGTTGCAAATTTCCATTTATTTTCATGGCCATCTGGCCATCTCTACTGTCCCTCCCACACATTGTGCTGATCTCCCTATTCTGTTGCCCATCTCCTCTCCCATCTAGTTCCCTCCTTCCATTTGCCTTTTATAACTACTTTATTCTCCCTTCTAAGTGAGAATCAAGCTTCCTCATTTGGGCCTTCCTTCTTGACTTGAGTCTGTGGAGTGTAGCATAGTACCTGCATTTTATGGCTAATATCCCTTTATAAGTGAGTACACATCATACATGTCCTTTTGGGACTGGGTCACCTAACTCAGGTGTGTATTCTCAAGTTCTATCAATTTGCCTGCAAAATTAATGATGTCTTTGTTTTTAATGGCTGAATAGTATTCCATTGTGCAGATGTACCATATTTTCTTTTTCCATTCTTCAGTTGAGGGGCATTTACATTCTATCCTAAATGTGTAAGTGACTACTCTGTATAAAGCTTTTCTGAATATAGTTAAGCAAGTGTCTCTGTGGGATGTTGAAGCATCTTCTTGAGTATATGCACAGAAATGGTATAGCTAGGTCTTCAGATAGAACTATTCCCAGTTTTCTAAGAAACTGTCAAATTGTGTTTCAAAGTGATTGTATATGTTTTCATTCCTACCAGCAATGAAGGAGTGTCTAGCTTGCTCCACATCCTAGCCAGCATGTGTTATTACTTGAGTTTTTAATCTTAGCTATTCTGATGGATGTAAAGTTGTTTTGCTTTGCATTTACCTGATGACTAAGGGCTTTGGACATTTCTTTAAGTGTTTCTTGGTCATTTGAGATTCCTCTGTTGAGAATTCTCTGTTTAGCACTGTAGGTTATTTGGGTTGTTGGTTCCTAATAAGTTGTTTACATATTTTGCATATTAGCCCTCTCTGAGCTACTGATTGGTGAAGATCCTTTCCCATTTGGTAGGTTGCCAATTTGTCCTATTGACTTTGTACTTTGCCTTACTAAGTTTTTGTTTCATAGGGTGCATTAGCAATTGTTGATTGAGCCATTAGGAAATTGCCTCCTGAACCAATTCATTCCAGATTATTTTCTACTTTCTCCCCTGTAGTGCTCTGCCTGCAGAGCCACTGTGGATCCGAACCGGAGCGCGGGAAATCCTGAAAAAGGAACAGGGCTGCAAAGGAAAAATGGGGCCNTGNCAGGGTGTCTGATCAAAGCCCATATTTTATTGTTGGAACTGGCTTAAATACAAAGAAGAATTCCCAGCATGCCCCTGAGTCCTCTGAAGTTGCCACGGGGTTCTCGCGATGATGGGGGGCGTTCCAGCGGCGGCGGTCTGGCGACGGCGGTCCGGTCCTGCGACGGTGGGCGATCCTGCGACGGTGGGCGGTCCTGCGTCGGTGGGCGGTCCTGCGACGTTGGGCGGCACTCTGGTATTCCTGCTGGAGGAGGAGTGGTTAGTGGGGGTGGTAGGCACCAACACTCCCCCATTAAATTTAATGTATTCAGTTTCATGTTGAAGTCCTTGATCCACTTAGATATGAGTTTTGTGCAGAGTGATGAATATGGATCTATTTACTTTCTTCTATGTGTACACATCCAGTTACATCAACACCATTTGTTGAAGATGCTTTCTTTTTTTTCCACTGAACAGTTTTGGCATCTTTATCAAAAATGAAGTGTCCATAGGTATGTGGTATTATTTCGCAGTCTTCAGTCTGACTCCCCTAATCAATCTCTGTTTCTTTACCAAGAGTATTTTGTATTTTTTTTTTAAATCACTGTTGCTCTGTATTACTGTTTGAGGTCAGGGATAGTGCTTCCTCCCAAATTTCTTATTGTTCAGGTTTATTTTGGGTATCCTGGGTGTTTTGTTTTTCCATATGAAGTTGAGAATTTCTCATTCAAGGTCTATAAAAATTGGAATTTTGGTGGGGATTTGCACTGAATCTGTAGATTTCTTTTGGTAAGATTTGTCATTTTCACTATGTTAGTCATAGTTATCCATGAGTTTGGAGATCTTTGCATCTTCTGAGATCCTCTTCAATTTCTTTCCTCAGGTACTTGAAGTTCTTATCATACAGATCTTTAATTTGCTTGGTTAGACTTATGGCAAGATATTTTATATTATTCATGACTATTATAAGTGGTATTGTTTTCCTAATCACTTTCTTGCCTTGTTTATCATTTTAGGAAGAGGGCTACTGATTTTTTTTAGTTAATTTTGTATTAAGTCACTTTGGTGAAGGTGTTTATCAGCTGTAGCATTTTTCTGGTAATATTTTGGAGGTTGCTTATATATACTATCATATCCTCTGCAAGTAGTGATATTTTGTGCTCTTTCTTTCTAATTTGTGTTCCCATTGATATCATTTTGTTGTCTTACTTTTATGGATGGAATTTCAAGTACTATTGAGTGGGCAATCTGGTCTTGTCCCTAATTGTAATGTAAGTTTTTAAAAGTTTTTTTTTCTCCACTTGGTTTGATGTTGCTTATTGGCCTGCTGTGTAATAGTTTCCTTATGTTTAGATATATGCCATGCATGCATGATCTCTCTAATATTTGTAAGGTGAAGAGGTGTTGGATTTTGTCAAAAACTTTTCAGAATCTGAATGAGCTGATCCTGTGATTTTTTTTCTTTCAGTTTGTTTATATGGTGGTTTGTTTTTATGGATTTTCATATATTGAACCATCCCTGAATCACTGGGATGAAACCTAGTTGATCATGGTCTATGGGTTTTTCAATCATTTTTACTGTCAATCATCCAGTCTCCCTCCCTCTTTCTTTATATTGCCGTGCTTACCCCTTCCAGGTTAAAACTTCTCTTATTTGCCCACTCAGAGTACCTATCTTACAATTCTTCTCTCTGGGTCACTTTCACTAAGGTGAGAATTTTATTTTTATGATCACTAAGCTTTTGAAGCCAAAGTGATTGCTTCTGATGTCTCATCCTTAGTCATAGCTTTAAAAAATGTATTGAAATCAAACATTTCTCTGTATGGATTTTTTTCTTTCTTCCATCCTAAATTATGTCTGAGTGGTTTCCAAATCCAGCCTCAGCTGTCACATTTATGAGAAGATTTTGAATTCATTTGAATCCATCCCATTAGTACTTAACATATTATGTATGTTTAATTGTATTTATAGATATTTTTCATGTGAACCCTAAGGTCTTATCATCTATTTGGAATCAATGGTGTTAAAACACTAAAATAACAAAACAAAACAAAACAACAACAATAAAAAGGTAAAATAAACTTTTGAGAGACCCAAGGCTTTCTTCAGGAATGTGATTGGTTGAGGTTGTGGGAGTAGAAAGTATCCATATACCTCATGTCTCAAAAAATAAATCTCTCACAGAGATACTACACCTTGACAGTATATTGCATCAGTTGTAAATTTTTTAAAGCTATCTTGATCTAGGGATTACTTTTGTTCTTCATTTTATACGATCTGGCATTTTATGCAATTATAGATGTTTTACCAACAAGAGTAATATTGACACATAACCAAATGTAAAAAGCTCTGTGTTTTTTTTTTTTTTTTTTTTATTAAGATTCTTAGGGGCGTGGGAGTCAAATCATTTTGATTCTCAAGAACTAAGTCAACAGTATTCAAGGAATTTGGTAAAGAAACTTCTTTTAAAGCAAAAAAATGGTAGTAGTTGGAGGAAGAATGGAACAGTGTTTCCACATGATTTAGATAAGTTTACAATCATATTATTTTGTTGGAGGAAACTTATCAGTGACTCAATACCTTAAAATTATTGTTTTGGAGGGGGTTTATCTCTTTTTTCTTTCTTTAATTTATTTACATTCCAAATGTTGCCCATCTTCCTCATCTTACCTCAAAGAGTTCTTCATTCTATCTGTCCTCCTGTTTGCCCCTGAAAGGGTGTTCTGCCCTTCACCCCTCCTCAATACCCCCTTCCTTTGGGCATCAAGTCTCTACGATATTAGACATATCCACTCCCACAGACCAGACAAGGCAGTCCTCTGCTACATATATGCCAGGGGCTACTGACTAGCCCATTATGCTCTTTGATTTGTGGCTTAGTCTCTGATAGCTCTCAGGGATCCAGGTTAGTTGACATTATTGGTCTTCCTATGGGATTGTCATCTCCTTCAGTACTTTCAAACCTTCCCTTAACTTTTCCGTATGTGGTCACAACCTCAGTCCAATGTTTGGCTGCATCTATCTTAGTCATCTACTGGTGGAGCATCTCAGAGGAAAGCCATACGAGGTTCATGTCTGCATGCATAACATAAAATCAGTAAGAGTGTCAGGGTTTGGTGCCTGCACATATGATGGATCCCATGTTGGGTTAGTCATTAGATAGCCTTTCCTTCAGTCTCTGCTCCACTTGTCCCCATGCATTTCTTTCAGAGAGCTAACAATTATGGGACACATATTTGAAGGTGGGTTGGTGATCCCATCACTCCACTGGGGACCTGTCTGTCTACTGGAGGTGGCCTCTTCAGGTTCCATCTCCCTATGGTTAGGCACTTGAGCTAAGACCATCTCCACTGAGCCCTGAGACCCTCTCATAGCCCAGGTCTTTGGAACTTTCTAGAGGTTCCCTTCACCCCAACTCTCACAGCTGCATATTTCTACTCAGTTTCCTGGTTCTCTGGGTTTCTCTCCTGTCTTCCCCCATACCTGATCCTGCCCTGCCTTTGCCCTCCCCTCCCCTTCTCCCACCATGTCCCCCCTCACTTTGTTTGCTTTGATTATTTTGCCCCCCCCTTCAAGTGGAATCAAAGCATCATCATTTGTTTTTTCCTCCATGTTTAACTTCGTAGGGTCTGTGGGCTATATCATAGATACTCTAATTTTTGACTATATTGCACTTTTTAGTGAGTACATACCATGCATGTACTTTTGGGTCTGAGTTACCTCATTTAGAATGATGTTTTCTAGTTCTATCCATTTGCCTGCAAAATTCATGATGTTCTCTTTATTAATAGCTTAATAGTATTCAATTATGTAAATGACTCACATTTTGTGTATCCATTCTTTAGTTGATAGATATCTGGATTGTTTCCAGCTTCTGGCAATCATGAATAATTGAACATGTTATGAATATGAACATAGTGGAGCATGTGTCATTGTGGTATGGTGGAATATCTTATGGCTATATACTCAAGAGTGGTATAGCTGGGTCTTCAAGTAGAAATATTTCCAATTTTCTGAGGAACCTCTGTGTTGATTTCCAGAGTTTTACCAGTCTACAATCCCACCAGAAATGGAGAATTGTTCCTGTTTCTCCACATCATCATCTACATGTTACTCTGGGGTTTATTGAATGAGTTACAGGCAGTTGCAAGATATGGAGAATATAAGGTGTTCTTAACTGCTGTGCCATTTTTATAGCCCCACATTTTGATAATTTAAAGAGTCACTGAACTATTTTTAACTTCTTATTGATTCTTTCTGAGTTTCACACATGCATGCCAGTCCCTCATATCTGCCTTCTTCTCTTGCAACATCCCTAAAATAACACACACACACACACACACACACACACACACACACACACACACACACACACATACACATACACATACACATAAATAAGCAAATAAATAAATCAAAACAAAGTATAGAAGACATCTCATTACGGAAGCTGTAGTATAACAGTGTGCCTCACAGTATATCCCTCTGTCCATTTGCAAATATTCATTGCAATGAATCATTGGTTTGTTTTGAGGTCTCTTGCTTCTGTGACACCATAAATACTGAATCCTCACCAGGACTTGCTATCCTGTGTCATGGATATTGTGTAGTTTTGGATCAGCAGGACTGGTCCTTTGATGTGCTTCAACAGTTCACAGATGATATAGATTTTGGGGTGGGTCAGTTCAGAGCCCTGGATCTGGGCCTTATTGGTAGCTGAGTTAGCTGGTCAGACCTCTGGTTCTCTGTTATCTGTACTACCAACACAAGCTCTCCAGTATTGCTCCAGATAGGCAACCCAATGCTGCCATCAGCAGAATGCAAGGTCAGTTCTTCCTCACTCCTGCCCTAGAGCCTGGCTCACCTACACCCATACCTCCAGAATCAGTTCCTTCATGTCAAGGTGCAAAGCCCACTCTCTGAAGTATTACAGATGGCTAAGGGGATGGGCCAACTTTCCTGCACTCAAAACCTCAGGGCTGGCTCACCTTTGACATTAGGGCCAGCTCCCCTAGGTGGCATGGAGCAGATGAGGGAGAGCTTCCACCCTTGCCCTCTCCACCTCAGGACAGACATAGGAGTGGTGGGCCAGTTCCCATGCCCATGGTGCAGACTCACCTGCACCCCCTCCACCAGGGACTTCTCTACTGTGCTGCCAAAGTGAGAGTCAGGGTCTGCTCTCCCAAGTGCTACAACCAATGAGAAGGCAGTAATAGCTCTACTGCTCTCATGCACTCAGGGCCAGCTCTCTAGACTACTGCAATTGCCCAGGATCAAGGGAGAGAGAGCATCACTCCGGTGCCCAGGGCACCAGACAAGTAGCAGGGCCAACTTTGGCTCTCTCATGATCTCTTGGCCAACTCTCTCAATTGCTGCAGGTAGAGAAGGGAGAGGAGGGAGGGCATCACCTCTGTGCCTGGGCCACTTCACAGCAAAGGAGTGGTGGCTCCAGTCCTCCTGCAGTCTAGCTCTTAAGGCAGATTTGCCCATGTTACCACCAGAGCCAGCTCTGCTCTGCTGTCCAGACAAAGTACAGGGACTACTTTCCCACTCTTGTGACTATGGGGCAACTTTTCCCAATTGTGCTGCCCAGGTGAGATTCGGGGCCTTCTTTCTGGAGTGCTACCACCAGTGAGAGGTAGGTTCAGCACTTTAGAGCACTATAGCCAGTGAGAGATGAGGCCAATTCTGCACACCTCCAAGACATCATATTCCCTGATGGCTTCCCAGACCAGGGGCATCCCTATGATCTCTAAGGTAATATGAGCCACGAATACTGACATTGACCCCTGCTGCTGAAAAGCTACTATAGACTCAGACATAGCCCTTAGTGGCAACATGGGTTGGGACTTCATCATGGTTTCAGGAGTCAGGGTTGGCTACTCATAACAGGATACTCCCCTCCACCCTCATGTCCCCAGTTACACTTCTCTTTATAATACTCAAACTGCACCTCATCTTTATCTCCCATTAGTACTTGCACAGTGTAGTATCTCTTGCCATGTGAAGGCCTTGTGGCTGGTGAGCCTCTAGACTTTACAGCCCATCCAGTTGGCATGGTGCTAGCGAGGTATATAGCTAACTTCTTCTGACATTGAACTTTTAACATGTTGAAAATTATAAAACTGTGGAACTTTAAGACTTTTAGGATATGTTTTATATATTCATATTTACATGACACATTGTAGAGAAAGAAAAGTTATGATTGAAAGTGATGTGTTTATGTGTCAAAGTCGACAAGCAAATTAAAGATTATAATTAGTTTCAGTTGTCTATGGGCCACACCAGGAGAAAAGGAACCACAGATGAAGTAGCTGTCTCCATCAGAATGACTTGTACATACATGTTTGGGTTGTTTATTTATTCATTTTTGTTTACTAATTAACAGGGAGCAGCCCAGCCTGCTGTGGGCAGAAGCATCTCTCAGCAGGTGTACATAAACCAGCTTTTCTCAAACTGTGTGTTGTGACTCCTTTGATGGGTCAAACAACCCTTTCACAGGGTCATGAAAGTGTTAGTTCCAAAGATGGGAGGAGACAGACCATCCACCAAAATCATCATGGCCAAGTTAATTAAAGCAAGCAGTTAATTAAAGCAAACTTTTAAAAATTTCTGTACAAGGGCTGTCTCACCTTAATGTAGCACCAGATATGAGGAAGACATGGGTTAAATTGAGCTCAGAGACAGAGGGCTTCCAAATGGGGTAAAATAGGTGGGGTTATAGGATGAGGACAAAAGAGGTGGTCAAAACAAGGTAACAACAGATAGTTATAATAAGGTAAGCATAGAGGCTCATATAACCCTTAGAAACAAAGGTAGGGAGTGAGTTGGTTATAAATAACTTTTTGAAACAAAGACAAAATTGCTATTCCTGGAACATCCAGTACAGAAAAGGTTACAGATGGGGCATAGACTTAACCTTGAGAAACAGAGGTTTAATTATAAATAGCAATGAATATAGTTGCCTTTATTTTTTATAATGTGACTTTTAAACCCAAGATAAAAGCAGGCTGGTTCTTTATAAGACCATTGAAAAACACAGATATTTACATTATGATTCACAACAATAGAAAAATTACTGTTATGAAGTAGCAACCAAAATGATTTCATGTATGGGAGTCACCAAAACATGAGGAACTGTATTAAAGGATCACAGTATTAGGAAAGTTCAGAACCTCTGACATAAGCTTTGTAAGAAATGTAAATGAATATGATCTTGAGGGAAAGCAAATAAGTAACATTTATTAATGTTCTCTGTTTCATTTGCTGCCCTTCTGGAGTTCTTGCCCCAACTCTCCTCAAAATTTAATGAACATTTTCCTTCCTAAGTTGGTCAGTGCTTCATCACAGCAACAAAGATGCAAATTATAGCAGTTAGTTAACATATGCACAGTTTAATAATTTTTATATGGTAGGGTTTATCCATAATCAGAATGCTGACTAAAATAACTGTGCATAACATTAATGTTTTCAATGACTAGATTTGATATGGTCTTCTATTTCTACTTCAGTCAGTGTTACTTACTCATCATTATTGGGCAAATAATCCATCTTCATACTGCTATTTCCTAGATAGATTTTAGTTATAAGTTTAAACTCAAAGAAATACTCACAAAACTGCTTTATTCAATCTTATCTGTTACTGCTTCCCATATTGGTTCCTGTCTAACTGTTAAGTGGAAATCTCTTTGCCTTTGTTTTTATATTTGATCTCAAGTTTGGTTTTATACGCATATTATAAATCTACAGTATTAATTTTAATAGTTATTTTATAGAAAGTGACAATGAAATATAATTAATAACATCTAGTTTATCATTTGTTAATGAAAAACTCCCTATCATAATGTATGGTAAGTGCTTTACTTTTATTACTCAATATCATTTTTTCTTAAATGAATTTCTTTTTTTAAATTTCTTTTTTATTAGGTATTTTCTTTATTTACGTTTCAAATGTTATCCCATTCCCTAGTTTCTCCTCCAAAAATCCCCTATCCCTTCCTTCCTCCCTCTGCTCACAACCTACCCACACCGGCTTCTTGGACCTGCCATTCCCTTTCACTAGGACATATAACATTCACAGGACCTAGAGCCTCTCCTCCCATTGATGGCCATTCTCTGCTATATATGCAGCTAGAGTCATGATTCCCACCATGTATTTTCTTTGATTTGTGGTATAGTCTCAGGGAGCTCTGGATATTCTGGTTAGTTCACATTGTTGTTCCTCTTTTGGGGCTTCAAACCCCTTTAGCCCCTTGGGTACTTTCTCTAGCTCCTTTATTGGGGACCCTGTGATTTGTTCAATGGATAACTCTAAGCATCCACTTCTGTATTTGTCAGGCACTGGCAGAGCCTCTCAGGAGACATCTCTATCAGGCTCTTATCAGCATGCTCTTGTTGGCATTCACAATAGTGTCTGGGTTTGGTGGTTGTTTATGGGATGGATCCTTAGATGGGGCAGTGTCTGGATGGTCATTCCTTCAGTCTCTGATCCACACTTAGTCTCTGTAACTCCTTCCATGGGTATTTTGTTCCCCTTCTAAGAAGGAGCGAAGTATCCAACCTTTGGTCTTCCTCCTTGAGTTTCAAGTTTTTTTGTGAATTGTATCTTTAACTGAATTTCTAATACATAGTAAAAAAAAATGTATTTAGAAGAGAAATCTGTATACATCTTCCAAACATGAAAAAATTCAACAGAATTACAAAATTTTGTAATACAGATTAAAACATAATCAAATTATCTTTCCCATGGAACTGAGAAAAATCTACTTAAACAGGGAGAGTTATCTATCACAATGAACATTACTGAGTTTGTTTCAAAAGGCAATTTATAATTCCTAAAAACATTTTCTACAGAAATGTGCATTCAAAATGTATAAATTAATTACTGAAAAGAAGGAACCTGATTCAATTTAAAAATACATTAAGATTTAGAATAAATTATTATTTATTCTCTGAAGAATAATACACAACTCTTAATTTTTCATTAGTAATCTTAACATAGAAAATCAAGAGTGTATAAAATCATCACCAAACACACATATTTAGCCTTTTCAATCATTCAAACTGCTCTATCATACATTTATTATCTATCTATCTATCTATCTATCTATCTATCTATCTATCTACATGTCTACCTGTCTGTCTGTCTATATATCTATCATATGTATTAGGGAGACAAAATGGATTGCTAATTTAATATTAAATATTATCATACCTGAGTGTAGGGCTATTAGCCAACCAATGAGTGTCAATTTTAATGTAGTTTCCTTGGGTATCTATGTTATTTAAGTTCATGAAATTAACTAACCTCAAATTCAGGTAGTCAGTTACCTCACTGAAAACTTTTACAAGTTTAGCTTTTCCACTTTATTATTTGAGTTTGTTGAGTACAAATATTATTATTTACAAGTCACATTAATTTTAGATTATTTTTTAATACAGAATAATAAATTTTAATAATCAATCCCTTAGTCTCAAGAAGATTCTATTTGTCACTAAATTTACCAAGTTATAGAACACATGTTATATTGGTTTCATTATAGAATGGTCAATAATTATGTAGGCTATATGGTGTGCTTTAGAAGGCTATCGAGGCATGGGTACCTATTAGGCAATTTCTGAATTGCCAATACTACGCAAAAAATATCAAAATGAAACTCACTATGAATAGGAATGAAAATATATTTACTGTGTCAGTTTAGTAGTTCTGGGTCATATTTTATAATGTGGAAAAAGCAAAAATTTAGTGGTATATTCAAATACATGCTTAGACACTTCTGTTCATTATAGGAGTTAACCATCAGTGTGAAAGGGCAAGTTGATAAATGGAATAAAGTATTTGTACATTATGCATAATCTAAGAAGTAAAATTACATAAAACCCTCCAGATTAAATAGCAATAAAAAATAACATCTAGACAGCAAGCACAAGACTTAAATAAGCCATTTTCCAGGGAATATATACAAATGTACCAATAGTCCTAGAAAGAGATGTGTCTGGCTAGGAGTGAGTTTCAGGAATTCCTCAGTTACAGAATGAGACTGAATTAAAAGAAAAACAACTAAGCAAATAAAGGAAGCATAATAAAACTGATGCAAATAAAAGGAAGAATGGACATTGACCAGAGATGTAGGACAGAAGCATGAAGTTATTCTTAAATGAGATACAGAATCATTCATATGGTATGAAAATAACTTATGTGTTCTGAGGTAAAATGTTGTACACAGAATGAGCAATATAATGGCATATGTTTATAAATGATGCGAGATAATTTTGCATTATGAATTTTTACCTCAATAAAAGAACAGAAACTTTGTTTTTCAGTGGTATTGATAATGTAATTCTTTCACTACCATTAAGCAATCATCTTTTTCACTGATTGGCCTTATTTTCTACAGTTTTTCTTAATCTTTATTAATTTCCATGCCTTTCTTTTACAAATTCCTTTCTGTTGTTTATAATTACTGAAATGCTCGAATTTTTAAATAAAGCTCTTTTGACAGTATATGTTCTCTGGTACGTTTTTGTCCTTTTTCCTTGCTTGGATGCTGTTTTGCTTTTCAGATCTCTCTTGTTGAAGTTTGAAGCTGATATTTTTCTTCACTAATGAATTAGCACAGTGGAGATAGTTGAAACACGCTTCTAAAAACAAGCATTGTATACAAAGTATGGGTTGAATATCATCTATGCAAGCTGACTAGAATCAGGACTTATTGAGGATTTAAGAATACCCCATACTTTATAGTATTTGCATCTGTTAATAATATTGAAACAATATCATGCCTAGTAGAAGAAAAAATGAACAAATAGGAAATAATAGCATAATTATAATAAGTATTTTCAATTTTGGCAGAGCTTTGTGATAAAATCACTAATAGATACATGCATATATATGTATATGCAATTATGTCTGAATATATAATAATACACTTGAATAACATGACATATATATGTACAGATGTATCTCATATGGTCCTATATGTGCATATATCACATATAATAAAATTGTGAACATCTAAATAAAAAGATAAGAAAAGTATTAAGCCTAGAGGGAAGGATAGTAGGATATGAAGGGGGAAATGTGAAAATCTGGGTTTGAATATTTAGCTGCAAAAGTGGGAAGAAGACAGTACAAATGGAGAGGAAGGCAGGAGGGATAAAGAAGGCTATATGAAAAAAAGAGAAACATTAGTCTGTGCTTATTTAAATATAGATGTATATGCATATGTATGTATATGTATATGTACACACACATATATGTATATATATATGTATATATATATGAATGATGCTTTTTGTATGTATGTAAATAGAGCTACATCTTAAATTTAATGAAGTTATAATAGTTGGGTTAATGATGCTTCCCTTAAGAGCCACAGACCAAGGAATAAAACCCAAGTGTCAGACATTGGAAATTTGAATTTGAATTGTTAATGAGGTGATTTAAAGTGGCTCTTAATATAATATAGACTATTGATATTGTTTTTGCTTGATTCTCAGAACTTGAATTTAATAAATACTTTATTGCTGAAGACACCACACAGTTAAGAAGTAGGACTTGGAGGAATATAGCTTGCATGATATGGAAGCCTTCTTCTTATGGACTCTCATAGTATCCAAAGGTGTTATCATTTAAATTGGTATCTTTGAAACTGGTTAACTGTTCTTCTAGATCTAAAGCCTATAATCCACAATGACCAAACTGGAAAGATAGTGACAAGGTTGCCATAGTGTCACTTATATCTTGGGGTTAACAAAAAGTCATCTAATTGGACTTAATGGCCACTCAATGGGAAGAAATTCTTTTCTAGTTATTGCCAATTAATCATGATAGCACTAGCTTATAATCAAAGAAGCTTCTATTTACGACAAATGAAGAACATCACAGAAAACCACAACTTATCAAAGTACAGAGAAGAATTTAGAGGTAACAAACCTTAATTGAACAGGACAAATCCATCACCTAAGGCTCAAGTATTGTAGATAACTATGGAGCATAAATGATTATAAGAGGCAAAATAACCAGAAGTCTTCTCTGAAATTGTATCTTCTCTATATTACAGGGAAAATACACTCATAAAACCTTAATAACATGAACACCTAAGTAAGACAAGCACAATGACAATACTGGTTGTCATGCCAAGATCTATAAGGGAACTCTAATAAGGCTATACCCCTAGATTAATTAATCATAACTGAGAGTGGGAGTAAGACTTCATCAAGGTTGAGCTCCCTAATAAGTTATCCAAACCTGAAAAGTCAACCCTAAGCATACATGCATATGCTCAACACTAAATAGATTTAGCAGACTGTATGTTTATATGTGTAAATGTGTATGAACATATGTGTACATATGTGTAACAATAATTATAGGCAAAATGTCATGAATTTGAAGAGTTGTGGGGGACAACTTTTGAGGATTAGAGAGAGAGATGAAAAGGAAAGTGTTATTTATGTATGAAATTTCCAAAAACAATTATAAAAAATAAAGTAAAAGATCATGAAGTTAGTTGATAAAAGATGGGCTTACTTTATCCTGAATGAAAGTTCTCTTGGATGTCCAATTTCTAATTCCTGAACCAAATAATTGGCAATAAATTAATAAATAAAGTACAAAAGAAAGAGAAAGAAATAAAAATAAATGAAACGATTCCTAATGATATTCAAGTATACTCAAAGAACAGTATTTTCTCCAGTCATCATCAGATAGGTTTCCTCTAGCAGCAGATGGGAACAAATGCAAAGATGCAGAATCAGACACTATTCAGAGTGTGAGTTGGAGTTCTCCATTGGATTCCCTCTTTTCACAGATAAGGGAACCCTACAAAAGTGTGAGAGGAAAGGGTGTATGACTCAGAGGCCATGGAAGACACCAGGAGAAAATGGTTCAATGAATCAACTTAGCAGAGCTCACAAAAGCTCATGGCTATTGAAACAGCAAACACAGGGATTTGATCTATGCCAGGTCCTCTGTGTATATGTAATGGTTCTTAGCTTGGGATTTTTTTGAGACTAACAGTGGGAGTGGGTGTGTCTCTGATTCTTTTGCTTGCTCTTGAGAATCTTCTTCTTATTGAATTGCCTGTCCCAACCTCTAAATGTGGACTTACTCTATATTGTTTTGTTCGGTTTTGCTTTTCTGTCTTGGAAGTCTGCTCTTTTCTGAAGAGGAAACAGAGAGGGAGAGATGAGAGGGAAGATAACTTTGGTAGGAGGAATAGAGGGAAAAGAAACTGGGTGAGCTGATTGGGATGAACTATAGGAGAGAAGAATCCATTTTCAAAAAGGACAAAACAACAAACAAATAAACAAAAAACATGGAATTAAAAGGGAAAGGAAGAAAACAAATATAGATGCAGATACTCAGCCTACCATTAGACTGAGCTTTGGGATGCCAATGGAATAGTTAGGGAAAGAACTGAAGGAAGTGAAGGGGTTTGCTACCCCATAGGAAGAACAGCACTATCAATCATCCAGATGCCCCAGAGTTCCTAGGGACTAAACTACCATCCAAACAGTATACAAAGAGGGACCCATGGCTCCAGCTGCATACGTAGGAGAGAATGACCTTATCAGGCATTATTGGGAGAGGAGGCCCTTGGTCCTATGGAAGATTGAAGCCCCAGCATAAGGGAATGCTAGAGCAATGAGGTGGGAGTGAGTGGGTTGGTTGGTGGGGGAACACTCTCATAGAGGCAAAGGGTAGAATAGATGGGACACGGCTGGGGGTGGCAGAAGGAAAACCTGGAATAGCAACATTTGAAATGTAAATAAATAAAATACAATAGTAAATAAATAAATATAAGAAAAAGGAAAAGGGCCCTTCCAGTCAACTCCAGCACTAGGTCACCTTGGGTGTAAATCAGCAGACACCTCTCCACGTGATCTTAGGACCACTGGTGAGTGGAACACAACATTGGTTCCAATCCAATCGTGTGGGACCTGAACTAGTATCAGGGAAGGAGAAAACCTGCCTGGCCAGAGGCACAAGTCCCTTCTGGTCAGCACCAGCTCTGGATCACCTTGGGCACAAATCAGCAGATGCCCCCACAGTCCCCAGAGGACTCTCCACATGATGTTAGGATCAGTGGACCACAACATCTGATCCAAACCAATTGTGATGTACCTGTGACAGCAGGAACTAGGACACAGGAGCCCTGATTGGTACTGGTACACCTTAGTTTCAAACAAAACAGATAGCTCCATGGTCCTCAGAGAAGACACCAATTCCAGGTACTGTAACATGCCCAGGATCTTAGGATAACAGGATCCCAGGATAACAGGAGATTGGTCACACCAGGATTTCAGGGTCTCATAGAAAGCTTGACTTCCAAGAACTCTGACACACCCAGAACCTCAGGTTCACAGCAGCCCACAATCAAAGGACCACAGAGAAAGCTGGACTCTGAGGAGCCCTGAATCAACTGGGATTATAGGAAGGAAAGGCTCAATCAGGTATATTGAGGGCAGTAAGCACTTGAGATAATCAGAGGCACATAAGAACAGAAACAACAAAAACCAAGGTTACTTGGCATCATAAGAACCAAACTCTCCCACCTTAGCAAATCCTGGATACACCATCACACCAGAAAAGCAAGATATAGATCTAAAGTCACTTCTCATGATGATGATAGAGGACTTTAAGAAGGAAATACAGGAAAACACAGGTAAATAGCTAGAAGCCCTTAAAGAGGGAACACAAAAGTCCCTTAGAGAGTTACAGGAAAACAGTAAAAAATGTGGTAAAAGAATTGAACAAAACCATCCAGGATCTAAAAATGGAAGTAGAAACAATAAAGAAAACCCAAAGGGAGACAACTCTGGAGATATAAATCCTAGGAAAGAAATCAGGAAAACCAGGTGCAAGTATCTGCAACAGAATACAAGAGATGAAAGAGAGAATTTCAGGAGCAGAAGATTCCATAGAAAATGGACACAGCAATCAAAGAAAATGCAAAATGCAAAAAGATCCTAGCTCAAAACATCCAGGAAATCCAGGACAAAATAAGAAGACCAAACCTAAGAATAATAGGTATAGATGAGAATGAAGATTTTCAACTTAAAGGGCCAGTAAATATCCTCAACAAAATTATAGAAGAAAACTTCCCTAATCTAAAGAAAAAATGCCTATGAACATAAAAGAAGCCAACAGAACTCCAAATAGACTGGAACAGAAAAGAATTTCCTCCTGACACATAATAATCAGAACAATAAATGCAATAAATAAAGATTGACTATGAAAAGCAGTAAGGGGAAAAGGTCAGGTAATATATAAAGGCAGATCTATTAGAATTACACAGACTTCTCAACAGAGACTATGAATGCCAGAAGATCCTGGACAGATGTTATACAGACCCTAAGAGAACACAAATGCCAGCCCAGGCTACTATACCCAGCTAAATTCTCAATTACCATAGATGAAGAAACCAAAGCATTCCATGACAAAATTAAATTCACACAATATCTATCCACGAATCAAGCCCTTCAAAGGATAATAATGGGAAAACACCAACACAAAGACAGAAAATACACCCTAGAAAAAGCAAGAAAGTAATCTTTCAACAAACCTAAAAGAAGACAGCCACAAGAACAGATTCCCAACTCTAACAACAAAAAATAATAGGAAGCAACAATTACTTTTCCTTAATATCTCTTAATATCAGTGAACTCAATTCTTCAATAAAAGGGCATAGACTAACAGACTGACTGTACAAACAGGACCCAACATTTTGCTGCTTATAGGAAAACCATCTCAGGGACAAAGACAGACACTACCTCAGAGTGAAAGGCTGGAAAACAATTTTCCAAGCAAATGGTTCCAAGAAACAAGCTGGAGTAGGCATTCTAATATTGAATAAAATTCGACTTCCAACCCAAAATTATCAAAAAAGACAAGAAGGGGCTCTTTATACTCATCAAAGGAAAAAATCTTCCAAGATGAACTCTCAATTCTGAATATATATGCTCCAAATGCAATGACAGCTGCATTCATTAAAGAAACTTTAATAAAGCTCAAAGCACATGTTGTACCTCACACAATAATAGTGGGAGACTTCAACACCCCACTCTCATCAATGGACAGTTCCTGGAAATAGAAACTAAACTGAGACACATTGAAATTAACAGAAGTTATGAAACAAATGCATTTAACAGATATCTACAGAACATTTTATCCTAAAACAAAAGGAGATACTTCTTCTCAGCACCTCATGGTACCTTCTCCAAAATTAACCATATAATTGGTCACAAAACAGGCCTCAACAGATAAAAATATTGAAATTGTCCATGCATCCTATCAGACAACCATGGACTAAGGCTAATCTTCAATAACAACATAAATAATAGAAAGTCAACATTCATGTGGAAGCTGAAAAACGCTCTACTCAATGATACCTTGGTCAAGGAAGAAATAAGAAAGAAATTAAAGACTTTAATGAACATGAAGCCAAAACATACCCAAACTTATGGGACACAATGAAAGCATTCCTAAGAGGAAAACTCTGAATGCTGCCAAAAAGAAACTAGAGAGAGAATACACTAGCAGTCTTACAGAACACCTAGAAGCTCTAGAATGAAAGGAATCAAATTCACCCAAGAGGAGTAGATGACAGGAAATAATCAAGCTCAGGGTTGAAATCAACCAAGTGGAAACAAAAAGAACTATTCAGTCAACCAAATCAGGAGCTGGTGATTTGAGAAAATCAACAAGATAGATAAAACCTTAGCCAGACTAACTAGAAGGCAGAGGGACAGTATTCTAATTAACAAAATCAGAAATGAAAAGGAAGTCATAACAAGAGAACACAAGGAAATCCAAAGCATCATCAGATCCTACTACAAAAGACTATACTCAACAAAACTGTAAAACCTGGATGAAATGGACAAATTCCTAGACAGATACCATGTACCAAAATTAAACTAGGATCATATTAATGATCTAAACAGTCCCATATCCCCTAAAGAAATAGGTAGTCTTTGATAGTCTTTCAATCAAAAAAAAAAGCCTAGGACCAGATGGGCTTAGTGCTGAGTTCTATCAGACCTTCATAGAAGACTGAATTCCAATTCTTTTCAAACTATTCTACAAAAATAGAAACAGAAGGTACTCTACACAATTCATTCTATGAAGCCACAATTACTCTGATACGTAAACCACATAAATACCCAATAATGAAAGAGAATCTCAGACCTATTGGCCTTATGAATATTGATGCAAAAATATTCAATAAAATTCTCACAAACCAAATCCAAGAACACATCAAAATGATCATCCTTCATGATCAAGTAGACTTCATCCTAGTGATGCAGGGATGGTTTAATATATGGAAATCAAGCAATGTAATCCACTATATAATCAAACTCAAAGATAAAAATCACATGATCATCTCATTAGATGCTGAGAAAGCATTTGACAAAATCCAGCACCCCTTCATTATAACAGTTTTGGAAAGATCGGGAATTCAAGGCCCATACTTAAACATAAGAAAAGCAATATACTGCAAACCTATAGCTAAATGGAGAGAAACTTGAAGCAACCCAATTAAAATCAGGAACTGGACAAGGCTACCCACTTTCTCCCTACTTATTCAAAATAGTACTGGAAATCCTAGCTAGTGCAATTAGACAACAAAAGAAGATCAAGGGGATACAAATTGGAAAGGAAGAAGTAAAAATATCACTATTTGCAGACAATATGATAGTATATAAGTGACCCTAAAAATTCCACCAGGAAACTTCTTAACCTGATAAACAGCTTCATTGAAATTAAGTCAAAACAAATCAGTAGCTTTTCCTTACACAAAGGATAAACAGGCTGAGAAAGAAATTAGGGAAACAACAACCTTCACAATAATCAAAAATAATATAAAATACCATGGTGTGAATCTAACTAAGGAAGTGAAAGATCTGTATGATAAGAACTTCAAGTCTCTGAAGAAAGAAATCAAAGATCTCAGAAGATGGAAAGATCTCCCATGATCATGTATTGGCAGTATTAACATAGTCAAAATGGCTATCTTGCTGAAAGCAATCTACAGATTCAAGGCAATCCCCATTGAAATTCCAACTCAATTCTTCAGAGTTAGAAATGGCAATTTGCAAATTCATCTGTAATAACAAAAAACCTAGGATAGAAAAATCTATTCTCAACAATAAAAGAACCTCTGGTAGAATCACCATGCCTGACCTCAAGCTGTACTACAGAGCAATTGTGATAAAAAAATTGCATGGTACTGGTACAGCGACAGACAGGTAGANCAATGGAATTGAATTGAAGACCCAGAAATGAACCCAGACACCTATGGTCACTTGATCTTTGACAAAGGAGCTAAAACTATCCAGTAAAAAGAAGACAGCATCTTCATCAAATTGTGCTGTGTCAATTGGCAGTTAGCATGTAGAAGAAAGCTAATTTATCCATCCTTATCTCCTTGTAGAAAGCTCAAGTCTAAGTGGATCAAGGAACTCCACATAAAACCGGAGACTCTGCAACTTATAGAGGAGAAAGCTGGGAAAAGCCTCAAAGATATGGGCACAGGGGAAAATTCCTGAACAGAATAGCAATGGCTTGTTCTGTAAGATTCAGAATCTACAAATGGGACCTCATAAAATGGCAAAGCTTCTGTAAGTCAAAAGACAAAGTCAATAAGACAAAAAGGCCACCAACAGATTGGGAAAGGATCTTTACCAATCCTAAATCACATAGGGGACTAATATCCAGTATATATAAGGAACTCAAAGAGATGGACTCCAGAAAATCAAATAACCCTATTAAAAATACCTTAAACTACCCTAGATACAATTTCAAAACACATGACACTCAGGAAGAAGTAGACCAAAATGTGGGTACTTCGGTCCTCCTTAAAATGGAGAACAAAATACCCATAGAAGGAGTTACAGAGACAAAGTTCAGAGCTGAGACAGAAGAAAGGACCACCCAGACAGAGACTGCCACACCTGGAGATCAATCCCATATACAACCACCAAACCAAGTCACTATTGCACATACCAGCAAGATTTTGCTGACAGAACCCTGATATAGCTATCTCTTGTAAGGCTATGCCAGTGCCTGGCAAATACAGAAGTGGATGCTCGCAGTCATCTATTGGATGTAACACAGGGCCCCTATAGAAGGAGCTAGAAAAATTAACCAAGGAGCTAAATGGGTCATCAACCCTACAGGAGGAACAACAATATGAAGTAACCAGTACCCCCACAGAACTGTGTCTCTAGTTGCATATGTAGCAGAGGATGGCCAGGTCGGCCATCAATGGGAGGAGAGTCCCTTGGTATTGCAAAGATCATATACTCCAGTACAGGAGAATGCCCGGGCCAGAAATCAGGAGTTCATGTGTTGGGGAGTAGGACAGGGGGAGGTTATAGGGAGTTTGGGGGATAGCATTTGAAATGCAAATGAAGAAAATAAGTAATAAAAAAGAATAAAAAATGTAAATGAAGAAAATATCTAATAAAAAATGAAAAAAAAAAGAAAAAGGAAAAGGAAGAAAACAAATGCCAAATTCTTACACATATGCAAGAATATATGGAGAGAGAGAGACAGAGAAAGAGAGAGAGAGAGAGAGAGAGAGAGAGAGATGTATATATATGTATCTCTCTCTCTACACATACACACACACACACACACACACACATATATATATATATATATATATATATATATATATATATATTTGTGATGATAACAAATGAGATCATCATATATGAAATTCTCTATTGCATCACTAATAGTAATGTGCTAACAATATATTAGTAAATTAGATTGCTTTGTAAAAGTTATATATAAATCTATTTTAATTCCATCAGAATAAAATTCTTATGGATATATTATATCAAATAATTTCCAAGACAATAATATTAATAGAAAAATTTAAAACCACATGCAACACAAAATTATTTCATCTATGATTTGTTCTGCTGTGAGAATTTATATGGAATTTGTGCTGATACATGCCTTTCATCCTCTAGTATATATGTCTCAGAATAGAATTGATATATAACTGTTTAACTTTGGAGGAATAGTTAAAACTGCATTACAAACTACTTTCAATGTTTCACTCTCTCCACAATGTATATAGAGTATAATTCTCTAAAATGCAATGACAATTATTATAGTCTGACACGTGTTAGTATGAGATAATAACTCACTGTGCCTTTCATATATTTATGTGTTAATAAGGCATATATGGGCAGGTGAGAGAACAGTTCAGCAGATAAAATCATTAGTGGCATAACTCTGTAGACCTAAATTCAATCCCTGTAATCCACAGTGCAAAGCAAGATTTGATTTCCAAAAGTTGTACTCTGATTTCAACATGTGCATTGTGGTTCATGAACATCCACTTGAACACCCACCCACACCCACACACATACACACACACACCTCACATAATATGTACATTATATATGCATAATAATAAAAAGTAAATTTTAAGTAAATAAGCCATTTTTATAAGTCTTAGAAATAGTTAAGTCTGTGCCTACAAATGTTATACATATAACAGAGTTTTAATTTTAAAATGACAAAATTTAAACATATTCTGAATGTTTAGTGAAATAAATTCTGATCATTTTTTCTGTGATTTGATGATACTAAACAATCTAGCTAATAAAGAAGCTATAATAGAAAGTAAGCACATCAATATTCTGATGATGGTTATCTTTGTGTGATATAATTGATGGTAAGTGGTTTCCTTTTTGATGGCTTGTTCTTTGTTATAAATTATCTAATTTTCCACAAACTTTATATTAACATAATTTGAAAAAAACAGAAATTACTGCAATGATTTTTCAAATGTTTGTAAATATTCATTTGTCCATGATTGTGATAATTAAAACTCATGAATAATGAGACAAGCTCAAACTACAGTCTTTCATCATGGGAAACACTATCAGGAAAGTTGAATCAAAGCTGTTAGTATTTTCTTGAATTATGAATGGAGATTCACTGTAGACTCACATTGTGGATGAAGATACACACACACACACACACACACACACACACACACACACACACATGTATACAGTTGAAAAGCCATAATTAGATATTTAGACACATGTAAAACATGGAGCTATCCTTACAATAAACCAAAAAATACTTCCATTGACAATAAAAGTTCCTGTCCTTTTGAAATCATTCCTTCTCTTACTGGAATCTTCAGTCAGTCAGCAATCAGCTGCTATTGTACATTAGTTTGAAATTTCTATAATTTCTGGAAAAAATCTATAGAATGAATATACTTTTACATGGCTTCTTTAACTTACAATTTTCAAAAATTATTTATTTAAAAATTTATTTATATATCCAAATATAGTCCTTGCTGTTGAGTAGAATTTCAACTCCATCATATAGGTAATTAGAATTTATTTATTTCATTCACCTGCTGATAGAATTTAGGTTCTTGCTGATAAAGTACCAATAGTATTTTGTATTTATACAGTCTTATTATGAAACAATCATTATTTCTGAATAGTTACTTTTAATATTATATCTTAGATGAGATCATGAAACAACAAATTAGAAAAGAGGCATAAAGTAAAAAATAATGAAATATGTATATATTGTACACATTAGTTAAAAATATATATTAGTCTATGGATTATGGCAAAATTATTAACATGAGATACTAACAACAGTTGAAAATGGGTAAAATACATACAGGAACTCATTTTTCTTATTTCTTTTCAAGAGCAAGTGTTATGTCAGTCAAAAGAAATAAGAGGATGCAATATTGTTCATTTAGAAGTAAAACAGAGTGAACAATAGGCAAAACAATGGCAATATATTAACAATACCTATGATATTGATATAACCCAAATATTTCCTAGTGGGGAAATGTTAAGCATAGTCTGGTAATTATCTGCAAAAAATGATATGTAGCCTAAGAAAGAAAGAAAGAAAGAAAGAAAGAAAGAAAGAAAGAAAGAAAGAAAGAAAGAAGG
>NC_034613.1:56869923-56873801 GCF_900095145.1 Mus pahari
GGGAGGGAGGGAGGGAGGGAGGGAAGAAAGAAAGAAAGAAAGAAAGAAAGAAAGAAAGAAAGAAAGAAAGAAAGAAAGAAAGAAAGAAAGAAAGACTATACACACTATAACAGAAATGGACTTTGAGAACTTTGGAGAGTTCTTGATGCTCCCTTTTAAAGGATATTGGAAGTAACTGACATTGGGCTAGGACAAGGAAGTACGTTCAAGATCTTGATCATCTTGATAAGTCCCTAAATATGATGAGTCCTTTGTTTATGCCTTGCTTGTTCCTTGACTACCTTGTCCTTGACCTGGCACTGATTCTACTCTTTACAGATACCTAGAATGATATAAAAGCAAATTGGGAAAAAATAAGTTTACTTCAGCACTTTCTGGAGTCATGTTATAGTGTTGTCTAATTGTCTTTTCTTTCTTTAATCCTCACTTACTCCCTTGAGACACTGTTGGATGACTGAGCAGGCTTAGTAAGAGAATATATCCTAACTTAAATGAGCCCTGTTATAAAATATAAATTCTATCTGATTTTACTTGTTAAGGGTTAGATTGGGTGGGTAAGAATGGGAATAGTTGAATGGGTAGTGTTTCAATATTGTAAGATGAGGTATTTTCTGAGGATCAAGCCCACCAGAATATGAATATAATTAATATTAAAATCTTGAATGTGTTTAACTCTATAATGAATTATAGAAGTAACAAGACAAATATAAAAATTTTACATTTAAAATAGGTAAGGTGCTAAAATGTATACTACGTGTTTTCTAAATCATAATTAAAGGGTATTTGAAAATAAAATGAAGCACACAACCTCAAACATACGTATTATGACTTTTAGAAATAAAAAGACAAAACTTGTCCAAGGGATATAAGAAATAAAAGTAAAAGTGATAAGTGATCTGTGATCTTCAATAGAAATTTTTAATATTATCAAACTGCTTTTTGTGTTAGCTTTAGATTCATTTTTGATTGGTGCATATGACTATTTATGTAAGTGTTTGTATGTGCACCATGGTTGTGTCTCAGGCCCGTGGAGATACAAAGAAAGCATCAGATACCCTGGAAATGAAGTCACAGGTGATTGTAAACTATCATTTGAGTGCTGGGAACTGAATCTGAATCTTCTGTAAGGACAGTAAGAGGTTTTTTTTTTTTTTTTTTTTTTTTTTGTTGTTGTTGTTGTTGTTGTTGTTGTTGTTGTTGTTGTTGTTTTTCGAGACAGGGTTTCTCTGTATAGCCCTGGCTGTCCTGGAACTCACTGGCCTCGAACTCAGAAATCCGCCTGCCTCTGCCTCCCAAGTGCTGGGATTAAAGGCCTGCGCCACCAGACCCGGCTAGGACAGTAAGAGTTTTTAATATTTGAATCACTGCTCTGTCCCCTAAAAATTGTTTTTTATTAAAAATAATGTTGGAAACCATATTATCAGAAGCAAATTCCAACCTGTACAGTGGAGAAATATTTTCTCATAAATACATAGAAAGCACTGAAAGGATTTTACATCCCACCAAAGAAATACATATCAATGTTTATTGTTTTTTATTCACAATGGAGTGGAAATGGAACCAGCCTAGATGTCCACCAATAGATGAATAGTTAATCAAAATGTGGTATATATACAAAATAAAATTTTAATTTGACCATAACACACATGTATAACATATGTAGGAAAATTGGCCAAGTTATAAAACAGTAGGTCTTACTATTGTCATTACTTCAGATCCCTGGCATTTTTAGAAAGGACCTAGTTTGAGCTGAACTGTAACAGTTTGGTTACGGTACAAGCTTTATATAACAAGCTTTGTTATTAAATGCTAAACTATGATTATATTATTTTTCATTAAATGTTTGTTTTTTAAATACTTGAATTAATATGATTTATCTAGAACAATCATCGGAACTTAGGGTACTTCAACACCAAATGGACAAAGATCCCTATTTTTATATATGTCAGGTTATAAATGATGAGGAAAAAATTAAATAGAACAGGTTAACAGAGTTTTATAATCAGGAGGACCACATTGCATATGTATATTCATCCACTGCTGAACAGAATACGGAAAATGGCCAAATAGATGGAGCCATATTTAAAAATATAGAGAGACGATGGTGTAATTAATTGTGTAGTAATCTGTAATAAAAATTCAGCATGGTAAAGTAATAGCTTTTTTTTTGTTAGATATTTTCTTCATTTACATTTCAAATGTGATCCCCTTTCCTAGTTTCTTCTCCAAAAATCCCCTATACCCTCCTCCCTTCCCCTGTTCCCCAATCCACACATTCCTGCTTCTTTGCCCTCGCATTCCCCTATACTGAGTCATAGAATATTCTCAAGACCAAGGGCCTCTCCTCCTATTGATGGCCTACTAGGCCATCCTCAGCTACATATGCAGCTATAGCCATGAGTCCCACCATGTGTTTTCTTTGATTGGTGGTTTAGTTCCAAGGAGCTCTAATGGCTTTTTTAAATGGCATAAAAAAGTCAAAGAGTGCATGCCAGCATCTAGGAACATCAGCAAATCCAGAAAAGGTAGGACAGAGTCAACAGGGAGAACACAGTAGTAAGACATAGATTTCAAAAGGTCATGGGAGGTTTCACAAGATACTGGATAGAAACCTTCCTTCCTACTCAAAGTAAAAGTGAGAGTCATTTAGTAATGAAATTTCATCTGATTCCTTTAAAAGAAATCCTCTTATACATATATTAAATAAATCTAAATTGAACTACCATATAAAAGATGAGACAATGACACAACAAGACATCCTATACTACCAAGTAAAACTTCCAGTACCAGCAATTGGTTACATCGTGTTTAATCATTGGCCAAAGGAAGCCCCCACATATCACAGGCTCTTGGTTCCTCTAGATAATCTAGTAGTAAGGTCCTGTTTCTAAAAACAACTTAGTTATGTCTCAAGCTGGTGTCTAACTAGAAACTTCACCTTACTGACTAGTGTTTATGGTGCCAAACTTTGTTAATACCTAGAAACAGCTACCTCATGTAAGACATACTGTTCTCATTACTTCAGTACTGACTTGTTCATAGTTTATTCTCAGCAAAACAGTTAGTGGTCCTCTTTAATTTTTTTTTGTAAAATATACTTTCTCATCATTTCTCTCCCCCCCTAACTCCATCCAGATACTCTCCAGTTGTCTATGTAACCAAACTTTATGTTTACCCTCCCTCTCCCTCATGAAAAACAAAAACTAAAAGATACAAGAATAAAAATCAAAACATAGGACAAATAAAAATAAAACCCCAAAAGCAAACAAAAAACAAAAAAGGCAAAATTAAACAAAATGTTTATTTAAAAAAATACTATTGAGTTCATTTGGTTTTGGCCAACAATTCCCTGGCATGCGACTGATGCACCTAGTGACACTCCTTTGGAAAAAAACTAATTTTCTCTTTGTCAGCAGATATCAATTACAAATAGCTTCATGGTTAGTAGTGGAAGCCTATGTCCCCTTCTCATTCTCAGTGTTGGGACTCCATGGAGCTCTACCCTGTGTACACCTTATGCATATTGCCATAGTCTTTGTGACTTTATATGGCTTCCTTTGCGTATCCATCAGATTTGCCTTTTGCAATCTTTCTGTGTACTTCTCTACATAAATCCCTTAGCCTCGAAAGAAGGGCTTTCATGAAGACATTTCACTTTGTACTGGGTGCTATAAAGTCTCTCAGTCTCTGCACATTTTCAAGCTATGAGTCTCTGTGTTAATTCTCATATACTGTAAGACATAAGATTCTCTGATGTGGGTGAAGTGAGGCACTGATCAACTGGTACAATATTACGTCATGGGAATCTTTTAATAGCTGCGTTTCTTTAGCCAAACATATCTTATATAATAGTCTCTTCACATTTATAATGATCTTCC
>NC_034613.1:56874335-56874939 GCF_900095145.1 Mus pahari
GGGGGAGGGGTATAGGAAACTTTCGGGATAGCATTTCAAATGTAAATACAGAAAATAGTAATAATAAAAAAGTTCAAAAGAAAGAAAAAAAAAGAAGTTGGTGAGGAACACTTAATCAGAACTAATTCTTTAAAAGCTTGAGTTATTTTTATTTAAATTTAAAAAATATTTATTGAGCTCTTGCATATCTTTCTGCATATGAATGTTGACATGAGTCTTAATATTGCTGATAATAGCATATATTATTTGCCACTTTTCAGAATCAAAACAACTTATATTGCAGTATACTGCTTCTAGTATACGTTAAGCTCACAAATTAAAAGCATGCATTCTTTTTTTTTCCTTGTGTAATTTAAGTCCTATCTTAGTATGTTGAGGATTACTTTACTGGGTTTAAACTTGAGTAACTACACACATAGGGCTTAGCACTTATTCTTTAATATGTTTATCTGGAATAATCTGGTTAAATAATGTGTGTGTTGTTTAACTGAAATAAAGCAATCTCAACTGTATTTTAATAACATTTTCTAATCCACAGAAGAGTACTGAAAAGATTATTTTCCACAAATTTGAGGAAAGGAAATATCTAAATAGTTATAGAAAA
>NC_034613.1:56874950-56884353 GCF_900095145.1 Mus pahari
GTACCCCTCCTCAGGCAGGGAAAGGCTCCGGATGCTGGATCAGGCCTCAGGCAGGTAAAGACACCGGATGCTAGATCAAGCATGGGGACTGGACCCGGGCGAACAACCCTCCTCAGGCAGGGAAAGGTGCTGGATGCTGGATCAGGCCTGGGGACTCCCCAGCGAACACCTCTCCACCTCTCCTTGTGCATGCAGGGAAAGGCGCCGGATGCCCAGTCAGACCTGGGGACCAGTCCAGGTCGAACACCCCTCCTTGGGCGGGGGAAAGGCGCAGGATGACCGGAACCAGACATGGGTTCCTTCCCAGATGCTGTGACTCTTCTCCAGTCCGCCCTCTCCCCGGCAGTGCACTGGTACCAAGATGGCTCACCTTCCTGTTCAGACCTGGAGACTGCTGGGCAGACACCCCTCCTCGGGCGGGGAAAGACACCTGATGCAGGATCAGGCCTCGGGCAGGTAAAGACACCTGATGCTGGATCAAGCCTGGGGACTGGTCTCAGGTGAACACCCCTCCTCAGGCGGGGGAAAGGTGCTGGATGCCGGATCAGGCCTGGGGACTCCCCAGGGAACACCTCTCCACCTCTCCTCAGGAGGGCGGGGAAAGGCGCTCCCTCACCAACTTCTTTGTGTCATTAATTTTTTTTTTATTCCTGCATACCTTTTTTAATTGGTTAGGTGCTTGAATTAAATCACTGATCAACACTTCTTTTAATAAACGTATAATGGCATATTTATTGAGCTCTTGCACATTTTTCTGCATATATATTATTATAAATGTGAAGAGACTATTATATATGACATAATGAGGGTGGATAAATAATACTATATAATTAATCAAAGCCCACAGAACTTTAAAGTAAGGATGCTTAATGACAGAGTGCTTTTCTAGTGATCAAAAGGCCTGAGTTTCATCTTTGTCAATCCTTAGTCATGGGCACAGAGAGAGAGAGAGAGACAGAGACAGAGACAGAGACAGAGACATAGAGAGATACATAAATTTGCATAACTAAGAGTACTTTATATATGCAAAATATATAATTCCTTTATATATATGCAAATTAAAACCATTTACAAGACAGAGGGAACTAATATGAGATGCCCATTACACAGAATAATTGCACTATATTAAGGACAGAGTGCTCCAAAGTCTCTCACTCTCCAGTTGTGGATCTGTGTGGGAAATCCCATTTACTGTAAGAAACAGCTTCCCTGATGAGGGTTTAATGATACACTTTGTAATTGATGCCAACTTTCAGAAAGAAAATCAGTTTTCTCCTTTGGAGAGTACATGAGTATATCTATAATACTACATGGAAGGCTCTTTGCCCAAGAGTAGTTGGGTAACACAAAGCTAACTAATATGTTTTGTCATTATAACAATATTTAATTTAAAGTCATTGTGGTGGTGGGAATATGATTGTCCCATGGGAAGTGGCACTATTAGGAGGTGTGGCTCTGTTAGAGTAGGTTTGGTCTTGTTGGAAGAAGCACATCACTGTGGGCATAGGTGTTGAAGTTGGGTCCAGTTCTTCCTCTCAGCCCCATGCACCTGGAAATAAGACTCAGAATCAAAGGACATTTACAAATACCTTGGTCATATAGGTAGGCTCTTCTCTGACAAAAATGTCCCATTTATTTTAACCTACATTCTGCTACATGGCTAGTTATCTGTGTTTAGATATCATGCATCAGTCTTCTTATATCTTCTCTGGTGAATCATTTCCCACCTTGGCCTATACCAGAATTTGTTCTGCCTTGTAGATGTACCACTTTCTATTTCCTGCCTAAGCAATAGGCCATAAGATTTATTATTGAGAGGTACCGCATACATACATACATACATACACACACACACACACACACATACATACAATATTCTTTCTACAGGTGGGTCTTGTAGGGCTCCTATGCTCAAGCTTTACCCAGTGCTGAAGAGAGCCCTCTTTCCTGACTGCTTGCAGAAGATTTTCTCTTTTTAACTACCTTCAGATCAAGATGTTGAATTCTCTGTTCCTCCAGCACCAAGTGTACCTGCATGCTGTCATGCTTCCCACCATGATGACAATGGACAGAGTTTCTGAAACTGTGAGCCAGCACCAACTAAATATTTACCTTTATAAGGTTTTCCTTGGTCATGGTGTCTCTTAACAGCAACAAAACCCTAAGATAGTCATGATCTAGTGTCATATACTTGGCCTCTTTGTCACTGACAACTATGGGTTCCATCTCATGAAATGGGCCTTAAATACAAATTTTAAAATGTTATTGGGTACACCATTAGCATTGGTACCAAGTTTGTACCAGTATGTCTAGCCTTAAGTGGGAATGTCTTTTCCATTATAACTTTAAGAGCCTTTCTTTGTCCTGTGCATTCAGTGATTTAATTATTTTTTGTTATTATATGTAATGGGGACTATCTGTTCTGGTCCTGTCTACTGTTCCATGAAATTTTTATACCCTGATGTCTTCTCTTCTCTTCTCTTCTCTTCTCTTCTCTTCTCTTCTCTTCTCTTCTCTTCTCTTCTCTTCTCTTCTCTTCTCTCTCTCTCTCTCTCTCTCNTTCTCTTCTCTTCTCTTCTCTTCTCTTCTCTTCTCTTCTCTTCTCTTCTCTCTCTCTCTCTCTCTCTCTCTCTCTCTCTCTCTCTCTCTCTCTCATATTGTTGTTGTTTGTTTGTTTGTTGTTGTTGTTGTTGATATAGGAGATCTCTTTATAGCTTGTTTTTGCTTTCTTGCTCTTTAAACTAAGCTGACCTTGAACTTGTCAGCTATTTGCCTCTGCCTCAGAAGTGCTGGGATTTCAAAGGCTTGCACCACCACTGCCTAGTTCAGGATATCTTTCTTATAATTGGGAAATTTTTCATCTATGATTAAAAAATAAATATATTTTTTGTGACTCTGATATGGTTTTCTTCTTCTTCCTCTATTTCTCTTACTCATTTGTTTGCTCTTTTCTGATATCCTGGATGTTTTATGCCTGGAATTTACAGTTTTTAGGTTTATCATTTTCTTTTACTGGTCTATCTATTTCTTCTATCTTGTCTTTATGCCTTCGAATTTCCCATTTCAATTTTTTTAATTTTTTGATAAGTATCACCTCTGAGATTTTGTTTGACAAACTGACTTTATCATATCCAGTTCTATTTTAGTATATTTTCATTAGTGAGTCTATTGTTTTGTTAAATTCTATTTTCATGTCTTGAATTATTTTTCTTCTTTTATTAAACTATTTTCAGGGATATTATTAAGGCATTTATTTGTATCATCTTTAAAGTCCTTGAAGATATTCATAATTGCAATTTTGAAGACCTCATTTCGTACTTCAACTAAATTGCTTTCCTCAGTGCCCTTCACAATGGGGTTGCTAGCTTCTGGAGGAAGCATAGCGTCTTAGTTGTTCAAGTTTTTGTTTTTGTAGTTGGTTCTATGGCATTATGACATATGATGTATAGATATTTGATCTTGTCCTGTTTGGGTGGGTATTGTGTTCATTGGTGGAAATTGCCTATTCTGAGTTTGAGCCAAGTGTGGCAAAAGTGGGTTCAGTGAGTATTATGTAAGCGTGGTGGATGTAGAGAGCTATTATGAAGTTTAGCAGAATGAAAATGGGCTAGAAGACTTCTATAACATCTACCAACAGGTTTCTAAAAGATCAGGCTTACCTCTTCTGAGGACTTATATGTTTCAGCTCCTGCTATATGAAGTACAAGAATGAGAACTTTGTCACCACATGACTGATTGTGAATATGTTCCTGTGGAAGAGTAGAGGTGTGTGGCACTTCAGTGTGAGCTGTGAGTACCCTACTACCTTGTGCTCTTGAAGAAGTGTGCCCAAGTTATTCACTATGCTTCATTCTGATTCACTGTCATCCACCAAATGGTTTTAACAATAATAAATTTCAAGCTTACATATAAGTATTGGGGAAAATGCACTGAGTAGCTACATATAAACATTTCTATTAATTCATTTCTTTTGAATTTTTAATTTGAGAATTTATAGCATTAAATTTAGTAGTATAATGTATAATTCTCCCAGTTTTAACATATTTTCAAATGCATTTTAGTAGTGCTATGTAAATGTCACTTTATTTTCTCTGATGATGATGAGCTGGAACAAGGCTGTGTGAATACATGGTTTGGGCTGAGCCATGATCATTTATTTATCTGTTCTAACTATCCCTAAGTCTAGGTCTAGAAGATTCTAGCCTCTGTACAATACATTCTTGCAAGCTAACTGAATCAATCTGGCTTCTCTTGGCTTCTACTGAATTGCTCTGCTTGACCTGTATAATTTTGACAATACGTTCTAATCTGGTTCCTTCTCTGGCTTGTTCTGCCTTCATGTGTGCTTTACTTGTTTTCTCTTTTCTACCTGTCCAAATACAACTATCCCAGAAAAACTGCCTCTCCCCATCTTTTTTTCTCTTTTCTCTTAATGAGCTTAGTGTTTACTAAGTGTGTGTGTGTATGTGTGTGTGTGTGTGTGTGTGTGTGTGTGTGTGTATTCTGTCTAAATCATACCGTAATTCAGGATTTGTCTTCATTCCTCTTGGATCATGTATTTGAATGTGACCCAAAACATGCCAGAGCAGCAATGTAGCTGCATTAAAATTCCACTAGACTGCTGTTTACATAACCTACTGATTACATATGCTAAGCAAATTTTCTACCTTGAAACCATAACCCATGCTCATCACAAATAATCAGATATACAACATTCCATCTCTTCAAAAAGAAACCTCATATATTTTGTAGTCACTCCCTAGTCCCTATTCCTTTTACCTTTCAAAACAATTTATCTACTTTCAATCTCTACATGTTTTCCAATTGTGAATAGTATGTATAAATAGAATAATAAAATATGAATTAGTTTTGTACTGTTTCTTTCTTTTTGCAAACTGTTTCCAAAGTTCCCCTGTGTTGTAATATTTATCATTACTTGTTTTCTTACTGAATAATACTCATTTCTTATGTTCACTGAATTTTATTAATCCTTTCCTTACTTATACTAGATTGAATTAATCATGCTTTAAGAATCTTGAAAGATAATTTCTAACAACACTCATTTATAAGTATTTATATTTCTGCATGTTGTCATGTATGTGAGGTACATAGGAATATAATTCATGAATCATATGATAATTCTCTATTTAAACTTTGGGGGAACTGCAATATAGTAATTTGAAGCAGATATAGAAAATATTGCATTATTATCAAAAAAAGTAAGAAGGGTCAAGTTTCACTACATCCTCACTAACACATGTTTTTGTATATCATTTTAATATCTATCAATATCAATGGACTCAATTCGCAAATAAAGAGACATAATATGATAATATGTGTGTTGAAAACATTGCCATTTTAATATAGGTAATGCTCAGTATTATAAAATAAATAATATATTTGAAAAATAAAAAAGACATAAGTTAACAGATTGGAAACACAATGAGGATCCAGCATTTTGCCACATACATGAAACACATCTCAATGATAAAGACAGCCACTACCTCAGGAAAAAGTCTTTCAAGAAAATAGGCCCAAGAAACAAGTGGGAGTTGCCATCCTAATATCCAATAAAATAGACTTTCAACGAAAAGTTATCAAGCACAATGAAGAAGGACACGTCATATTCATCAAGGGGAAAAAACACAAAGAGAAAGTCTCAATTCTGAACATCTATGCCCCGAATGCAAGAACACTCAAATTCATAAAAGAAAATTTACTAAAGTTCAAAACACACATTGAATCCCATACAATAAGAGTGAGAGACTTCAACAACCTCAACAACCCACTCCCACCAATGGATAGGTTATTGCAAAAGAAACTAAACAGAGGCACAGTNAAACTAATAGAGGTTATGAACCAAACGATTTTAACTGATATATACAGAACATTTCACCCTAAAACAAAGAATATACCTTCTTCTCAGCACCTCATGGTACCTTCTTCAAAACTGTCCATATAATCAGTCACAAAACAAGCTTTGATAGATACAAGGAGATGAAATTAATCCCATGAATCCTATCAGATCACCATGGACTAAGGATAGATTTCAATAACAGCAAAAACAGCAGAAGCCCACATACCCGTGGAAACTGAACAATTTTCTACTCAGTTGATCCGGGAAGAAAGAAAGAAATAAAAGACTTCCTAGAATTAAATGACAAGAAGACATAGTATACCCAAACTTATGGGACACAATGAAAGCAGTGCTAAGAGGAAAGTTCATAGTACTGAGGGCCTCTGTAAAGAAATTAGAGAGATCCTACAATAGCAACTTAACATCACACCTGAAAGCCCTAGAACCAGAAGAAGCAAATACAACCAAGAGGAGTAGAAGGTAGGAAATAATCAATTTTAGGACTGAAATCAACCAAATAGAAACTAAGAGACCATTGCAAAGAATCAACAAAACCAAAAGCTGGTTCTTTGAGAAAATCAACAAGATATTTAAACTCCTAGCCAAAGTAACTAAAGGGCACAGAGACAGTTTCCAAATTAACAAAATCAGTAATGAAAAGTAAGACATAACAACATAAACTGAGAAAATTAAAAAAAAAAAACTCATCTAACTACAAAAGCCTATTCTCAACAAAACTGAAAAATCTAGATGAAGCAGATAAATTTCTAAATAAATACCATATACAAAAGTTAAATCAAGAGCAGGTAAACTATATAAACAGGCTCATAATCCCTAAGGAAATAGAAGTCATTAAAAACTTCCCAACCAATGGGTGGGTGGGGAAGCAGGGGCTGGGAGGGGATATAGGGAACTTTCGGGATAGCATTTGAAATGTAAATAAAGAAAATAATAATAATAAAAAAATAAAAATAATTAAAAAAAAACTTCCCAACCAAAAAAAAACAAAAAACAAAAACCAAAAAACAAACAAACAAACAAACAAAACCCACAGGGCCAGATGGGGGAATTCTACCAGACCTTCAAAGAAGAGCTAGTACCAACACTCCTCAAACTATTCCATAAAATAGAAGCAGAAGGAATACTACCTAATCCATTCTGTGTAGATAGAATTACTTTGATTCCTAACCTCACTAGGATCCAATCAAAACAGGAATTCAGACCAATCTCGCTAATGGATATTGATGGAAAACTACTCAATAAAATTCTTGAAAACCAAATTCAAGAACACATCAAAACCAACATTCACCATGATCATTTTCATTTTAATGAAAATCCATTAAAGTAATCCACCATATAAGCAAAATCAAAGGAAAAAATCATGTGATCATTTCATTAGATACTGAAAGAAAACATTTGACAAAATACAACACCTCTTCATGTTAAAAGTATTGGAGAGATCAGACACATACATACACATAAAAGCAATATAGAGCCAATACCAAATTAAATAGAGATACTTGAAGCAATCCCACTAAAATCAGGGACAAGAGAAGGCTGCCCACTCCCCCCGTATCTATTCCATATACTATTCAAAATTCTATCTAGAATAAGACAAAAAAAGAGATAAAAAGATACAAACTATCAATGAAGAAGTCAAGGTATCACTATCCCTAGATGATATGATAGTATACACAAGCAACCCCAAAAATTCTACCATAGGACTTCTACATCTGATAAAAATCTTCAGCCAAGTGACTAGATATAAAATTAACTCAAATAAAAGAGTATCCTTCCTTTATACAAATGATAAACGGGCTGAGAAAGAAAATAGGGAAACAACACCCTTTGTAATCAACACAAATAATATAACATATCTTGGAGTAATTCTAACCAAACAAATGAAAGATCTGTATGAAAAGAACTTCAAGTCTCTAAAGAAAGAAATCAAGGAAGACCACAGAAAATGAGAGATCTTACATGCACATGAATTTGTAGAATTAACATAGTAAAAATGGCCATCCTAACAAAAGCAATCTACAGATTTAACACAATGCTCATCAAAATTACAACATAATTGTTCAAAGACATCGAAAGAACAATTCTAAAATTAATCTGGAAAATAAAAACAAAACAAAACAAAAAACCCAGGACAGTGAAAACAATTCTTGATGGTGATAGTGGGAGAATCACCATCCCTGACCTCATACTAAACTACATTGCAATGGTGACAAAAACTGCATGGCATTGCTACAAAGACAGGCAGGTAGATCAATGGAAAAAATTTGAAAACCCAGAAATAAAACCACATATTTATGGGCACTTGATCTTTGACAAAGAAGCCAGCAATATACAATGGGAAAAAAGAAAGCATCTTCAATAAATGGTGCTGGTCTAACTGGCAGTTTGCATGGAGAAAAATGAAAATAGAACCATATTTGACACCTTGCACAAAGCACAAGTCTCAGTGGATTGAGGACCTGATAAAACCAGATACAGTAAATCTTATAGAAGAGAAAATGGGAAAGAACCTAGAATTCATTTGCACAGGGGGACATTTCCTAAACCGAAATCAATGGCTTAGGCTCTAAGATCAAGAATTGATAAATGGGATCCAGTGCCTTTCCCCGCCCGAGGAGAGGTGGGGAGGTGTTCGCTGGGGAGTCCCCAGGCCTGATCTGGCATCCAGCGCTTTCCCCGCCTGCCCAAGGAGAGGTGGAGAGGTGTTCGCTGGGGAGTCCCCAGGCCTGATCCAGCATCTGCCTTTCCCCGCCCAAGGAGGGGTGTTCGCCCTGGACCAGTCCCCAGGTCTGACTTGGCATCTGGCGCCTTTCCCCCCCGCCTGCTGGAGGAGAGGTGGAGAGGTGTTCACTGGGGAGTCCCCAGGCCTGATCCAGCATCCAGCGCCTTTCCCCGCCCGAGGAGGGGTGTCTGCCCAGCAGTCTCCAGGTCTGAACCGGAAGATGAGCCATCTTGGTTCCAGTGCACTGCCGGGGAGAGGGCAGACTGGAGAAGAGTCACAGCTTCTGGGAAGGAACACGTGTCTGGTTCCGGTCATCTGGCGCCTTTCCCCCGCCCAAGGAGGGGTGTTCGAACAGGACCAGTCCCCAGGTCTGACTAGGCATCAGGCGCCTTTCCCCACCTGCCAGAGGAGAGGTGGGAAGGTGTTCGCTGGGGAGTCCCCAGGCCTGATCCAGCATTCAGCACCTTTCCCTGCCCGAGGAGGGGTGTTTGCCTGGGACCAGTCCCCAGGTCTGACTCAGCATCCAGTGCCTTTCCCTGCCCGAGGAGAGGTGGAGAGGTGTTCGCTAGGGAGTCCACAGGCCTGATCCAGCATCCAGCACCTTTCCCCGCCAACCCGAGGAGAGGTGGAGAGGTGTTCTCTGGGGAGTCCCCAGGCCTGATCCAGCATTCGCCTTTCTCAGCCCGAGGAGGGGTGTTCGCCCAGGAACAGAAAAGGTGAGAGAGTCATATTGTGTCCAGAGTCCCTCAGTGGCTAGACTGTGCAGGTGAGTGAATAATCTGCAGAGGCAACACATCTACTGG
>NC_034613.1:56884364-56892928 GCF_900095145.1 Mus pahari
AACTAACCAGTACCCCCTGAGATTGTGTCTCTAGCTGCATATGTAGCAGAAGATGGCCTAATTAGCCATCATTGGGAAGAGAGGCCCCTTGGTCTTGCAAACTTTATATGACCCAGCAGAAGGCAAGGCCTGGGCCAAGTAGTGGGAGTGGGTGGGTGGGGGGCAGGGTATAGGAAACTTTCGGTATAGCATTTGAAATGTAAATAAAGAAAATAATAAAAAAATAAAAAAACAAAGAATTGATAAATGGGACCTCATGAAACTGAAAAACTTAACAGCAAAGGACATAATCAATAAGACAAATCAGCAACCCACAGAATGGGGAAAAATATCTCCACTAACCCAATCATATACAGGGCTAATATCCAAATTATATAAAGAACTGAAGAAGCTAACCTCCAAAAACCCAAATAAGTCAATTAAAAATCGAGTATAGCACTAAACAGAGAATTAACAGCAGAGGGTTCTTAAATGACTGAGAAGCACTTAAAGAAATGGTCAAAGTCCTTATTGAAATGAAAATCAAAAAGATCCTGAGATTCCACCTTACACCAATCAGAATGATTAAGATCAAATTCTTAGGTGACAGCACATATTGGCGAGGATGTGGAGAGAGAGGAATACTCCTTCTTTATTGGTGGGATTACAAGCTGGTAAAAGCAGTATGGAAAACAATTTGGAGGTTCTTCAAAAAATTAGAAATAGTTCTACCTGAAGATTCAGCTATACCTGTGGGGAGCCGTCCTCACAATCTCCATGGCAAGACGGTGCTGGCATCCGGTGTTCTAACTGGTAAACAAGTGGTCTGCGCATGTGCCGGGTAAATTTCCATCCCTTGTGCCCTGCCTGTCCCGTGGTGTCATCTGGACCAATAGTGAGCAGCCAACCAGGGAGCTACACGTCATAGGCAGAGAACATTTCCTATATAAGCGAGAGGGTTTTTCACCTCGGGGTCTCCGCTTTCCTGTAGCTTATGCATTGCCTCTCGAGATGCATTAAAGCTTTACTACAGAAGGATCCTAATGATGTGTCGCGTCGTTCTTGCTGGCGAGAAGGTAGCGGTAGCGCGGTACAATACCACTATTGAGCATATACCTAAGAGATGCCACACCATGCCATAGGGACATGTGTTCCACTATGTTCATAGCAGCCTTATTTGTGATAACCAGAAGCTGGAAACAACATAGATGTTCCACAACAGAAGAATGGATGCAGAAAAGAGTGGTTCATTTATATAATGTAATACTAATCAGCTATTAAGAAGGAGGACATCATGAGTTTTGCAGGGAGATGGATAGAACTAGAAAATATCATCTTGAGTGAGGTAACTCAGACCCAAAATACATGTATGGTTTGTATTCACTAATAAGTGGATATGAGACAAAAAGAAATGCAGAATATCTAGGATACATTCTACAGAACCCAAGAAAGTTAATAAGCCAAAGGGCCCAAGTGAGGATGCTTCAATCCTACTTGGGAGGGAGAAGAAAGCAATCTCTGGGGGCAGAGGGAGAGAGGAACCTGGGTGTGGGAGGAGAGGGGAAGGGGAAAACAGGAACATTATGAGGTACTGGGAGGCAGGGAACAGGCATGAAGCCCTGAGGGCCAGCAGGATGAATGGAAACAGGCAACCTCAGGAGGTAGGAGGTGGAGATGCTCAGGGCTCAAAGGGAGAGATAGATGAAATGCCCAACAGTGAGGAGAGGAAACTTGTAGAATCTACCTCCAGAAGAAAGAGAGAGCATCAACTGGAAGGAGGATTGTTGACATCCCACAGTCAAAAACTAACCCAAAATTGTTCTTGTCTAGAAGAACTGCAGGGATAAAAATGGAGAAGAGACTGAGGGAAAGGAGATCTAGTGACAGGCCCAAATTGGGATCCATCTCAAGGGGAGGCTCCAAGGCCTGACACTATTACTGATGCTTACAGGTAGGAGCCTAGCATTGGCTGCTCTCCAAGAGGCATAACAAGCAGTTGAAAGAGCCAAATATAGTTACTTAGACCCAACCAATGGGCAGAAGCCTGGGACCCCTGTGGGTAAATTAGGAAAAGGCTGGGAGAAGCTGAAGAGGAGGACAACCACATAGGAAGACCAGCAGCCTCAATTAACTTGCACCCTTGAGATCTCTCAGACACTAAGCCACCAACCAGGCAGCATACACTAGCTTATGAGACCTCTCACACATACACAGCAGAGGACTGCTGGGTCTGGACTCAGTCAGAGAAGATGAGGCCCCAGTGAGTGGGGAGGTCTGGTGGGGTGGTGCATGTGGGTAGAGATGGCTTTATTCAGTTCCTTCACCTGTTTTCTTGTGTTTTCCAGTATTTCTTTCAGTGAGTTATTGATATCCCCCTTAAAGGACTCGATTATCTTCATGAGATAGGATTTTAGGACCTATTCCTGATTTTCAGGTGTGTTGGTGAATTCAGGGCTTGCTGTGGTGGGAAAACTGGGTTCTGATGATGCCCACTTATTTTGGCTTCTGTTACTTAAGGTCTTGTGTTTGCCATTTGCCATCTGGTATCCTTGGTGTTTGTTATCTGCGTGACTGTATGCAGTCTGCCTTTTTTGTCTCTGGGATGCTTCAGGTTTCCTGGTAGGCTTGTGGCCCTGGTTGTATCAGATCACCTGTGGGGCTTTCCAACTGGGGGCTCTTCACAGGGACAGAGAAGCTGCTGATCTGTTGCCCTGGCTGCAGTAGATCTCCTGGAAGGCCTTCAGAACGTCGGTTCTTCAGGGAATCAGTCAAACTGTTGTCCAACTGTGCTGAGTGCAGCTGATTTTTCAACTGCTCTGAGTGCAGTGGGTCCTCAAGTATGTATAGGCTTAAGGAGTCTTCAGGGGAGCAAATGAACTAGGGCCTGCCCCAGCAGCAAGGGCCAGGCAGAAGGGCTTTATTTGCTTTTCCATCTCATTTTTAATTAAGTTTATTTATTCATTTTATATTCCTATTTCAGCCCTCCATCTCCTCCCAGTAACCACTCAAACAGATCCTCATCCATTCCACTCTCTCCTTCTCCTTTGTGAATGGAAATACCTACCTGGGGCTTAGCACCTCATAATAGCACCCCCCCACACACACACACACACACACATCAAGTTGCTGCAGGATAGGTGCATCCTCTCCCAGAGACCAGACAAGGCAGACTATTTAGAATATTAGAGGCACAAGATCCACAAGCATGCAGTCAGTCAGGCAGTAGATTCAGGGATAGCCCTTGCTCCAATTATTGAGGGACCTGCATGAAGACTAAGATGCTCATATGCTACATATATGCAGAGGGTCTAGATCCAGTCTGAGCTCACTCTTTAGTTAGTGATTTAGTCTGTAGGAACCCCAAGGGTCCGGGTTAATTGACTCTGTTGGTCTTCCCGTGGAATCACTGTTGTCTTTGAGTACCTCAATCTTTATCCCAACTCTTCCATTAGACACTGCGACTTCTGTCTAATGTTTGGGTGTGAATCTCTACACCTCTTTCCATTTGCTGCTGGTTGGGGCTTTTCAGAGGACAATGATGTTAAGTTTCTATCTGCAAACATAACACAATATCATTAATTGTACCAGGAATTGGTTCGTGCCCATGGGATGGATCTCAATTTGGAACAGACATCGTTTTGACATATCCTCCATCTCTGACCTATCTTTGTTCTGCACTTCTTGTAAGCCAGACACATTTTGGATCAAGGGTGTTGTGAGTGCATTACTACCCTTATCCCCCCACTGGGAGTCCTGCCTGGCTAGAGGAAGTGACCACTTCCGGATCCATATCACCCACTGCTAGGAGTCTCAGCTAGGGTCTTCCCCACAGATCCTCTGGGGCCTTCACCTATTCCAGGTCAATCTTAAAATTTTAAGCATATTCTATTTATTCCTATGAACTTTTATCTTTGGGTTATAGTATTTGCTTTGTAATATTTAATTTATCAATTTATTTAAATAAGATAAACATTTTGTTTTATACTTTATTATGGCTAAACAGTAAGAAAAATGTGTTAGGAGGTTGCATGGGAATGAGTGTTAGATGTGGTCAAGATATATTTTAACCATTTATAAAATTTTCAAGCATAAATAAAAAATATTATTTAAATAACTTTGTCATCAATAACATACCACTAAAATTTATATCAGAAAATTAGATTAAATACCATTCAAAGACTTCTTAAAAGGAAAATAATCATCTTTCATTTTTCTTCTGTAAAATGATCATTTTATGTTATCTTACTTTTATTAATGACATGGAATACTGTACAATGTTAATTTAGAACAAGTGTTAACAGCAGAGTAAAATATGTACTGAAATGAGATGAAACTAATGTTTTAAGGTGTACAATTTCTTTTTCATAAATCATTCACAATCTTGTTAGTAGCTGGTGTCATGATATCAAAGCTGACTTTTGTGGAATTCACATTCCTTTTCTAGAAATAGACTATCATACAAGGCTCCTTTGGGACAGTTTTCTTTTATGTTTGTTTCTTGTCTATTCAAATATCACTGAAAGTAGGTAGATTCAAATAAATATAGTTTAATTTACTTCAATCACTATATAAGCTTTAAAAAGTATATAATATTTATATTTGTATTATTTTTATCAATCTTCTCCTTTAATTGTTTTTCAAGATTTGTAATATTTACTTTGTTAAAGACTACATTTTCAAAATAGAAAGTGATTGTGAGTGTTTACTATGTTTTTTTTTTTTTGTCTTACATGAGAACAGTAATACTAATCCCAGAAAGGACATCTTACTTGTTTAATAAATAATATTTTGTTGATAGATTGAGTATAATAAGTATAAAACAAAGTCAATGTCTTGGAACATCATTGTTTGATTAATACATAACCCACACAAAAGAGTAAGAGGCCTCTGTTATATAGCAGAAGCAGAGAAACTTTATTACCGGGGTCAGAAAACATTTTGGTGTGTGTGTGTGTGTGTGTGTGTAAAGAAATATTTTCAGGATGTGTGTCCTCTGCTCTAAGTATTACATTATGCCACTGTAGCCTAATTTTCTCCTACAGCACAAAACAAGAGTATGTGCATTAAATGCTTATAGACAAAACAGATGTAAAGCCAAATGTTATCTGTGGTATGTATAGATTTTTAGTTCTCAATATAAATTTATCACAGATTTGTACTGCCAGAAAGAAAAAATACTAGTTATATTTGAATGTCTTTCCTTACTTCCTTCTTTAGTACTAGAATTCCCCATTATTAATTGGTCATTTAGTTTCCTAAAACAAAATAGGTTTTACATTTAGATATAGACATATTTATTAATCTTGTCAATAGGATATCAATATAAATAGAAAGTATGTTTCTGGATGTGACTGTAAAAATAGAAACTACATCCATATTTTTTTAACCTTCTTTCTTCTGACTAAAGTGTAACTACTGGAGCCAAAATATAATCAATCACCAAAATTTGAATTCTTAGTAGCTGGGCATGATGGACATTCCTTTAATCCTAGCAATGAGTAGATGAAGGCATGTATCTATGAGTTTGAGGCTAATATGTTCTATATAATAAGCTCTTCCAGCCAGGTTGTTATGTGTTATCACAGATATTTATTTCAAAAATTCATAGGCTAAAAAGACTGCTAACAACTTGCCTTTCAATGAAATAAATAACAAATAAAATAAAATAAAATAAAAGTTCACCTGAAATATTGGCATTGGTCCTATAACATGACTAAGCAGATAAGGATGCTTTCCGCCAAACCTGACAATACGAGTTGGATTAGTGCCTACGTAGTAGCAGCAAAGAACAGAATTCTGCAAGTCATCCTCTGACCTCTGTGGCATGCTAGTGTATGCACACAAAAATAAATAAATGTAAATTATGTGTCTCCTAGCAACTTCAGAAACTACACTCATAAAGACTCACCAATGTGACTGCCTACACATGAACAATAGTTATGCCAAAGTGGACAGTGAAAACCCCAAGAGGACTCAATCCTACACAAAGCTCTACAGGCAACAAAGAACACCGAGAATGAGAAAAATAGTCTTCTACAGGGAAGAGCACCTCAATTAGTTATTCAACACCAAAAGGTCATCTCTATAAACACATGCAAGTAACATCATAGAGACTGAGTAGGTTGTACTCATATATTTAGGAAAATATATTAATGATAAAAGAGGCCACAAATTTAAAAGAGAGAAAGAATGTATAGGTGCATGGGAGGAAAGAGAAAAGAGAAAAGAGAAAGAAAGTATTGCATATTTCTTAAAGCCAGGACAGGCATCGAAAATATGCTCCTGATAGATGTTTTTTCACAAAATTTGGTATGCCTTAAATGCTTGAGACAACACTAGAAATGGACCACAAATTCTAGCTACAGATGAAAATAGAAAGGTAATTTTTTCTATTCAATTCTCAGTTCACTTTGTGCTGAGTATATGATACATATAATAAACTATAATAAATCTCCTAGGGAGAAAATGGCTTTTAAAGTACTATTTTTATTTTAGTTCACAAAATGTCTTTCACTGTTAGGGTTCCTTAACAGTACAATAAAATACAAAATAAAACCTGGTGTCTTAGGTGACTTTGAAGGCAAAAAGAAATTCTGTCTCATAAAAATAATCCACATAAATGAAATAGCAACATAATCAATCATTACTATAATATTTTAGAATGATGTTAACCTGATGTTGTAGCTATGAGGCAGAAATGATCATTTTCAATGCAGAGCCTAGTAGGATTACTAATTTCTTTAATATAGAAATTAAATTATAAAATATTTTATCTTAGATTTAAATTTTAAATTCCTATATGTAGCACAGACAAATTTTGTAATATTGGGCTTACTTTATTATTTGAATGTAAAATTAAGATGATTTTTAAAAAATAAGTAAAGCCTTTAAGAGTTTCTCTTCATTTGAGGAAATAGAAATCAATATATATATATATATATATATATATATATATATATATATATATATTCATATTATTTTATGTTTTTAACCTTTGAAAACTCAATAGTCTCCAAAGGAATATATTAAGAAGAAGACCTGGCTACTGTTTGAAATATTATGAGATTATTGTTATTAGCCTGATAATAAAAATTATCTATAGAATATCACATTTTATCCTTTTGAGGAGTCCTAGTTATAGTCTTTTATATTCCCTTAGCTCCTCAGACATGATACACCAAGTTGCTATAAACATTTGTTCTGATTGGTAGGAATCCTAATTCATTCCTAATTCATAATATGGAAGCACAGCTACTAATACAAAGAATAAGTCTAAGGAAACCATGCACAAGGCTCATAAAGAAGACAATAACAATGAATTAAAATTTTCCTTTCTTCTTTGTTAATCTAAGTTTGAATCTACTCTCTTTCATCTTAACTTAAAATGTCACAGAAAGGGAAAAAGTGTCAAGATTGCTAGATTATAGCTATTACAGTCATTTTGGGGCAAAATGTCCATTCATGGTTGTTTGTGCAACCCTGACTATAATCAAACACACAGACTAAATAGCCCATATCAAAACCATTTTATATATAATATGAATCAGAAGTGTTTTCTTACTTTTCTATTATCATGACAAAAACACCATAAACAAGATGACATATAAAAATAAGTGTTTTACTTAGGGCTGGCTTACAGTTTCAGAGGGTGAGTCCATAACCATCTTGCAGGAAGCATGGAGGGAGGCATGCTGTATGGCACTGGAGCAGTAGCTGAGAACTTTTATCTGATCCACAGCAGGTAGACAGAGAGAGAAGAATGTGTGGGTTATTGAAACTTCAAAGCCCACCCTCAGTGACACACTTCTTCCAACAGGGCCACATCTTCTAATCCTTCCCAAATTATTCTACGAACTAGGGACAAAATATTTATGTTTAGAATGATGTGGGAGACATTCTCATTTAAAGCATCACAAGAAAGTTCTTTATTCCACTGTCTATGGCAATAATTAGTAGATAAATTACTATATATGCCCTTAATTGTTTAATAACATTATAAAAGCTTTTTATAAATACATAGAACTATATCCACATGGATCTGGCTGGTTTAGTTGGCAACATTATACTGTTTCATTTTTTTCTCCTTCTACATTATTTTCACATTTTATAGTAGATTTCGAGTTAATATAAATCAGCCAGTGGTGCTCTTCTTTTTAAAAAGTCTTTAATTTAACTAGGTATAGCTCATTCTGACCTTGATATTAGATTCAACTTGTTGAGTTATATAAAACTGTAGGATTTTTCTTTGATTGGGGATTAAATAGAGTTTGCATAAACTTCTAGCTCAATTTGGAAAGAATTAACATGTAGTCAGTGTGAGTTATTGAATATAGGGTCACAATGTACCTTTCCATTTATTTAAGTCTAATATAATTATTGTCTGCAATGCTTTATCATTTTTATTTCAGAGAATTCATGTCTCTTATTAAATTTATCCACAAGTACCTTGAGGTCCTTATAGTATTATAAATGGTATAATATGAAATTTTCATTTTCTATTCTACTTTAAGATTTTATTTGGAACTATGTGTAGAACTAACAGTGAAACACATACTCGGTAAGCAATTTCTCAGTGGCCTACATTT
>NC_034613.1:56892939-56918422 GCF_900095145.1 Mus pahari
TTGAGTTAGGATCTTTTTGCATTTTGCATTTTCTTTGATTGTTGTGCCCATGTTCTCTATGGAATCTTCTGCAGCTGAGATTCTCTCTTCTATCTCCAGTGGCCTACATTTCTACCCCTGGGCTATGATATTACAGAGAAATTCAGTTATTTTTGTACATTGACAATTTGCTCAATTTACTCTGGTTGGGAATTCTTTACACAATTATTTGAATCAAGTATGTATTCTAATAATATCTTTAAGACCACAATAATTTTTTTTCTTTTTTATCCAGATAATACCTCCACAGATACTATTAAGTAGAATTAATGAAACATATCTTTGTTTCTGTGAGTACTCATTTTAAGGGTCAACCTTCCACCATATTGTATATTACACCATATAGTATATTAGCTATAAACTCTATATTTTTATAGGTAAAGAGTTTGGTGAACTATTCATTCAAATATAACAGGGAATATTTTACTCTGCAGGATAGCAAATAGTTCATTATTAGGCAATCATTTCTGTTGATAAATTGTGAAGGAAACCATAATTCACATTCATATACAAATGTATCTGACTGTAGTTCAAAGGAACTTTAAAAATAAGTGTTGCAGTTTTGCGAATGGGTTTAGTCAATTTCTATTCTATACTCATTTGAAGAGATTGATTCTTTTTTGTTCTTTTGATGTCTGTAGAACTTCTTTTGTTCCTGAGAGTCATACTTCATTTATTCTTTCTACTTTTGGTATGGTTATCAGGGCTTAGAAAAATTTATTAATATCTTTAGAGAACCCCTGCATGTATCAGGAATTTTTCCCCGTTTTAGCAAATTTTGTATTTAATAAATACTTGATCTTAACTTTTTTCCTTATTTCTACTAAAGGTTTAATGTAAACTTTTCCTTGCTTCAAAAACTGAAACCTAGCTTAATGATTTATACATCCTTTAATTCTGATATCAGATATAAATTTTGCTTTAATAGTATTTCATACATACCTCAAATATTCTGATGTGATGTATTTATCATACATTTTGAAGTTCTTTCTAATTTTCTTGTTTTACAGCATATAATTTACATGTATAGTTGAAGAACCATGATTACAGTTCATGTTTAGAACTCTTTTTATCTTCTTAATCTGAAATTCTTTGTACATTATGAAGTAATGTTCTTTGCCTCACTTTCTACTTCTGTTATGCACTATTGTACTTTGTCTTTATGAGTTGTATTTCTCCTAACACTGGTATAAAAGGAGTCTTATTACAATAGTTGTCCTTTTATGATGAAAATATTTACATGATATAATTTTAATTTTAATCATGTAGCATTCATTATAATTATTTAATTTTAAAGAATGTATAGAATTATATTGTACACATATATTGCCTTTTGTGTATTTATTTATTCATTGATGTTTTTACCTTTGTTGATTAATTTCATATACATGGATATCCTGTACTATGCTTCTAACAACATTGAACAGATATTTATAATGTCTATAAACCACTAATTTTAGCCTTCAAGAAACTAAAATCTGTTGCCCCAATAAGTAAAATACAGATTTCCACTCAACCTCCAGTTATTTATAGTAAAGTACAAGTTTTTCCTGAGTTTTCCCATTGGGCAACTGCTTCCTTGCTAAAGCTGTGTTCCACAGATTTTCACTCCTTGAACAGTTTCAAGATTGAATTTTTGCTTTTCCATTGAGTGGGATCATTATGTTTCATTTTCATGGATTCTGATTGTGAAATCTTTCCCAAACATAGAGCCTGGATGAACATGGACGTTTTTGTTTCCTTCTGTCAGTACTCCCGATTTTAGCTGTCTTTCAGAAATAGTTTTGTCCATTTTCATTGTTATTTGGAGTGAAAAATCAAATCCAATTTCAATCACAATATGACATAAATGTCACTCCAGCCAGGAAATTTTAATTTACTGATTGCAAATATTTTACTATTGTTATGTTTACTCACACTCTATAAATGAATTCAATTATATCCCATTTGATACCTATTATTATACTATATGAAAATGATAGCAAAGCCAATAGCTTCTGTAAGCTTTTATTAAATACATTGGATAAATCTACTCAATAACTCATTAATAGCCTAGTTACACCTCTTGAAGCCCCCTTCATCATCAGATGGGATCTCCACTCCTCACCTGCAAGCTCACAACCTGAGTCCTCACTCCCTCCATCTGTCACTGCCCTCTCAGCAAAGTCCAAGTTCTGTTTTAGAACTACCTTCTCAAGACTGTGAGAAGTAGTTGCTGTTATTGTCACTGTTTACTTTACTTTTGTTTTGAAAAATTATTAATTTTGTAGAAAATATGTGAGAGTAGCATAGTACATAGTTTTTGTTTGGTTGTTTATAACTATCCTTGACAATTTCTCATTGTTTAGACGAGGCTGCCTTGTCATTTGCTGTCTAGCCACTACCTTGCAAGTGCTGGAATTAAACATGTAGGCTACTGCAGCTATGTTTAAAGTTTTTTTTCATTTATTCATTTGCTTTTTTTTTTTTTGGTTCATTTGCTTTTGTTTTATTTGAAGAATGTATCACTATTAGTTCTCCAGAAACTTCATTAAATCATTAACGTTTATAATACTGTTTATTATAATAAAGAAAAAAACAGGGCCCAATGCTGCATTCACATGTAACTTCTATTTTCTTTTTTTATCTAGGAAGATTCATTCCTTGTTTCAGATTTTAGCACCTTGACCCTCTTAAAGATTACAGGTCATTAATTTTGTAAATCTGAGAGTTCTGCTCCTCAAGTGTCCTGAAACATTTAAGTATGCATTCGGTCATTCTCAGACTCTTTGGGCTGTTACCACACTTAGATGCATAACAAGAGTATTATGCTGGCCCTTATTTCACATAGGGAATGATTTTCCACTATTAAAAGTGAATATTATATTGTATTCACTGAAAGTCTTGAAAAAAACATTATTTGGGTGATCAATTCAGAATTCATGACACATACTTAGGAACTTATTTATTTTTATAGCCTTGAAACAAATTTCACTATCTTTGTGCTTACTGGTTTGTTTTCTATTTACCTATATTGTGATATTACATGTACCATAAGATTAGTGACTTGACTAGAAATGCCATAATATCTGCAATGGCTAATTGTGGTTGTCACCTTGACATACATGAGAAGAGGGAATCTTAACTAAGTAATGGCCACATCAGAAGGGTTGTTATTAGCACCTATTGAATCACACAAATTGAAAATTGGAGGAAATTTTGTTTAATGACTTCAACAACTATAACGTTTATTGCCCTTTTTTGTGATCACCCAATTAATAACTTCTACCTACTTTTTTGTTTCAAGATAAAATAAAAGGCTCAGTTAAATGTTACTTGATAAAGTTTACATATCCTTCATTTGAGGCTTTTGATGTTGTTAATTAATTAATCAGTTTAAACATGGTCTCATTATGTGGTATAAGCTGACATTTTACTTGTAATGATCCTGTTTCATGCTTCTGAAAGCTGGAATTAGAAGTACTCACTATGCCCAGAAAATAGAAGCAATGTTAGGCAATCTGATATAATTTGCTTATGTGAATGTGGTGTATGTGTGTGTGTGTGTGTGTGTGTGTGTGTGTGTGTATGTCTGTGCATGTGGTTTGTGTGTATGTATGTGCATGTGTGTGTTGGTTTTTGAAAGCATAGTACAGTTCTTTTTATTGGTAGTGAAAAATGTATAATTCAATTTTTTATTTTGTTAATTTCATATATACATATTATGTGTATTGATCAACCCATTCCTATTCTCCCTTTTGGTTTCACACTCATCTTCACCAATCATTTTCTCTCTCAATTTCAAATGCCCTGTTTTAAATCCCAATGAGGCTAATTAGTGCTACCAATATGTGTATTAATCTAGGACAATCTAATTGAGCTGTGTAGCACCTGAGCATCCATATCACTGAAGAAAACTGACTCTTGCACAACAGCCATCACTAAATTGTCTCTTTAGCTGGGGTAGAGGCTCTGTATCTTTGGGACTGTCTCCCTCATCTATGCTGGAAATATTTCTTGGTTGAACTTGTATAGGTCTTGTGCATGCATGTCTAGTATATAAACTACTATAACTTTGTGTGTCCAAATCCTGTCATGTCCTGAAAACACTGTTTCACTCTAGTCATCAAATACCTCTGATTCATACTCTCTTTTCCTACTCTCCTCTACCATAATCCTTGAACTTTGGAAGGAGGATACAGTCTGACATAGGTGTCCCATTTAGGGCTGAACACTCAACCATCTCTTATTTTCTATACCTTGTCCAGTTGTAGGTATCTGTGAATTCACATCTATCACAAAAAAAGCTTCTCTAGTTAAGGATGAGATATTTATTGATCCATGGGTATATGGTATTTTAACTTAGGCTAAGACATGAGCAATAAGAATCAGAATTTAGCCAGAAGCTGGAAAGAACCCAGATGTCATTCTACAGAAGAAAGGTTACAGAAAATGTGATACATTTACATAATAAAGTACTTCTCAGCTATTAAAAACAATGAATTCATGAAATTGTTAGGAAAATGGATAGAACTAGAAAATATCATCCTGACTGAGGTAACCCAATCGCAAAAGAACACACATGGTATACACTCAATAAGTAGAAACTAGACCAAAAACTCCAAATAATTAGGATACAATTCACAGACAACATGCAGCTCAATGAGAAGGAAGAGCAAAGTGTGGGTGCTTTGGTCCTTCTTTGAAGGAGAACAAAATACTCAGAGGAGCAAATATGAAGAGAGTGTTGAGCAGAGACTGAAGGAAAGGTCACACAGAGACTGTCCCACCTGGGGATTCATCTCATATATTGTTACCATCCCCAGACACTATTGTGGATGTCAAGAAGTACATGTTTAAAGGAGCCTGAGAGGCTCTGCCAGAGCCTTACAACTGCAGAGGTAGATGTTCACAGTCAACCATTGGACTGAGCATGGGGTCCCCAATAGAGGAGTTAGAGAAAGGACTGAAGGAGAGTTAAAGTGGTTTGCCATTTCATAGGATGAACAACATCAACCAACCAGATTCCCCCAGAACACCCAGGGACTAAGCCATCAACAAAGGAGTGCACATGCCCCCAACTGTATATGAAGCAGAGAATGGCCTTATCATGCATCAATGGGAGGGTAGGTTCTTGGTCCTATCAAGGCTCGATAGATGCCCCAGCATAGGCAAATCCAGGGCGAGAAGGTAGGAGTGGGTGGTTGGGTGAGGAGGAACATCCTCAGTGAAGAAGGGGGAGAGAGGATGTGATATGGTGTTCTGGGATGGAGGGTAATTTGGAAAGGGAATAACATTTGAAATGTAAATAAAATATTCAATAAAAATATAAAAAAAAAACAATCAGAAGATAGTGACTTGCGAACTAACTTTGCTGAATCATTTGCATTTATTTAATTGCTCTGCCCTGAGCAATTAAGTCATATTCTGAATAATTTCTAAATTGGAACATCAAATTATACTTAAAGTTTGTGTTTATAAAGTTATCTTTGGGAAATAATTTTAATACAACTAACAGCAGTTAGTTTTTATAAACTGTCAACATTGGTAAATGCCTGCCATTGGAAGAAGAAAATCCTAAATTTGCAAATTGCAATTGGGCCTTTCTTTGTTGAAAATAGTTGTAAATGCAGCTCATGTATACTCTCCATCAAAATGTGAAAGGATTCTTTTAATGTTTACAAGTTTCTTCACTAAAATGTTTGTTTCAAAATATCTACATTTCTCTTGTCGGTGCACATAGTTTTCCCACTCACCAAATGTTTGGCTATTTTGAATGAGCTTTTTTATGATCTTTAATTGTGTTCTAGCCTTCTTTGTTTCTCTGTGAATGATGCATAAGCTTGGGAAAATGTGGATTTCTCGGTGCACAAAACACAGAGATTCCCAGAGTTCTCAAAGCTTCGTTACAATGCCTATTTCAGTATGGCAATGTGCCCAAAGGGCTGAAGGCTCAAGGATGCCTTTGAAAGGAAAAGCCTAGAGAAACCAAAGAAGAGAAGAATTAGATTGCAATTTAAAAAGGCTTCCAGTTTGATCAGTTACACTGTGTGTACCTGTGGTCAGAATCCACTGAAAAGCTGAATAATCTGAAGTAGTCATCAGTTCTTATCTGGTCAATCCAATCACATTAGTCACAAAATAGATGGCATTCAATCATTATTAAAAAGACACCTAATTCAGACCCACTGAAATTTATTCTTAGGAAAATGTCACTTGAAAAGAGCTTCTGGGAGCTGCTGTGAGAAGAATGACAAGGAAAGAAGACTCTGGGAAGCTTCAGTCTTTTCCACTACAGGGCCATCTGTTAGTTAATAGCTTTCTCAAACTATTTTCTGCATATGTACTGTGCCACAATCTTTTTCTTTCTTACCACAACTAATTAATTTTTAATGCAGTAATAGCTTCTCCTCTTAGTTCATCCCCTTAGATCACCGAGTTTAATGGCTCTGGATGTGCTGTCTTCCTCGATAAGAAATCATATTAAGGCTGATTTGGAGCTTATAGTTTAGAGAACAAGAAGTTTGGCTTGAATTGGTTTGTTCCCCTCAGACGCATAGCTTGCCTTCTCTCTTGACTGGCATTATTTCCTCCATTTGTACTTAGAATTCTCTCTGCTGTGACACACAAAGGCTAAGAAAAAGGATATTTTTTTCTGGTCTCTTAAACACTATTTTCTTTAGCAGATCAGAGAACCATGGAATGTCAGAGCTGAAAGGAAGTCTTAGAATTCATACACTTATCCTCATGCTCTACCAAAATGTGAAGAATTTTACAGAGAAAATAATTGAAAGCTATGTTGGCTCAAAATGTGAATGTCTTGTTTTGTTCCTGTTAAGGAATTTATGCTTTGTTCCTGGGGTGTCTATGTCAGTTTTCCATTACCACATCAAACACTTGAGATAAATAAAATTTAATGGAAGAGAGATGCATGTTGGTTCATGATTTCCAGAGGACTTAGTTCATTATTAGTTGGAAGGGTTGCATCCAGGCCAATCACGGAAAAGAATATAAGAATAGAGCAAAGATGCTCGAATCATGTTGTTTTGGTAATAGAGGGAGAAAGAAAGGAACCTGTGTCTGAATACACCCTTTATAAGCATGCATAAAATGATTTAACTTTCTTCAGTTTTGTCCCATGTCAAAAAGTTTCTACTGCTTGCCAATAACACCATAAGGTGACAACTACTTGACTGCTAAACATGTCTTTGTAGAAAACTTTCAAGCCAGAACAGAGATCTAAAACACTGGAGTGGTGTTTGTGTGTGTGTGTGTGTGTGTGTGTGTGTGTGTGTGTGTGTGTATGTCTGCTAGTTTTTGTATAGTACACATACTCCAATAGCAGATTAAAGGCCAGTGATGAGGTAACAGTTAAGATCTATTTACTTTGCCCTATGAAAAGTAATTAAGGAATGAATTACAGCAATACATATCAGGATGAATGAAGTGAGCTAAATATTGACAGGCAAGCATCTGCAAGACTTTTTGAATAGCTTAATACAACAGAAGAAGAAGAAAGAGTTACTTATATCTATTCATTGGTAGAGAGACTGAAAAAACTTATTATTTAATTTGATATGACCTATGGTAAAAGTAATATGAATAACTTTATCAATGTTATATACAATGGTAAAACTGTCTATGAACCAACTGTAATAATATTGGATAGAGTGGTATGAAAACACCATTTAGAGAATAATTAAATATTAATAAATAAACACATGCTCTTTTAATTTAATCACATAATTTATTAAATATATTTACCCTCTCAGAATGTAGTCATGCATGATTTTTAAAGAGGATCAAGTCTTGGAACCCAATTTTAGTTTAATTTCTTTTATTAGCCCTGAAAATTGGTTCTATATCCCCAAACCTAAATTCTTCTTATAAAAGTGAAGATAATCAAACAAGCTTATCTTACTTTAATTTAGTGTGTTTTGCTCATTGATGTGAAAAAAATGTTTTAAGGTCATAAAACCTAATATGTGTACAATAAACTGCTTTTTGTAGTAAAAGACCGAAGAAACATGATGTACTTATTCTTATTATAGATACTTGACATTCAAATATATACAATAGTTATCACACAGTATGGAAATTTCTATAAATACCTTAAAATTCTGCTAAAATATAAGCATTCTTGAGGTTTATCTGTCACTTATCTGCCAGGGTCTCTCAAGAGAAACAAATATTCTCATTTTCTTTAGAAACATCCATTGTCACCTGAGAAACTACTTTGCCCTAGCAAAACTTCCTTTAGTGATGTACGTCAGAGAGTCATTTGTACTGGGATAGGAAGGGAGGTTTGATATACGTATTTTATGAAGTAATTTCTTGCAAGTGTAAAATTTGTTTGATGTAAATTATACTACCAGGAAAATTGATTATAGTTTATAGAACTTTTGAAACAAAATTTACAAGATAACAAACCTTACTGGAATAATTAGAAACTATTGTTATACCTGTCACAAAGGGTCTTCTCCAATCACACTAGATTTCATTTTGGTCTATAAAGGGATTAGAAAATGACTTAGAAGTTCACTCTCAAAGTATGCATTATAGACTTAATATGTTCTGCATTCTATTTGTGTTGCTTGTACTGTATTCACCCGTATAATCAACACAAACTCTTAGATTTAATATAGGAACATTAGAGGCCAAGGTAAAGAAATTGATATATTTATTCAGAAAACTATCAAATCGGGTGCCCTTTGTTTTATTTTGTCTATTTAAAAAATGATACCAAAATCCTTGTGTATAAACTTTGTTCTCTGTAGAATGCTTAATTAGAATCATTGCTAGCCTCAATGTCATTGACATGATCTTTTGTTCAGATTTCAATACACTCAGACAAATAGGCATAATCTTTTTAGCACTTTGAGCCTCTTACACTCAGGAGATGTGAAGAAGAAATTGATAAAATTATACCCAGGACTTCTTCTAGCTTTGAAAGTCTAATTCTCATGTCTTCTCAGGAGTTCTAAATCTTTCCACTGTGATTTTATGATGGCTATTACAACAAAGTAAACAGTTTTCTACAGGAAGGTAAGGTTCATTCCTGAATAAATGTTAGATATTTCTATGTTACATAAAGCAGCAGAGCTAAAAATTCAAATGTAGAACTCTTTTCTGGTGTATACTGACATTTTCACTCTATATATTTTGTCACTAGATTTTCCTTACTATCACCAGGTTAAAATAGCTTTGCATTTGTCAATCTAAACATTACAGATACTTACCCATTTAAAGAAAATAGCTATAACTGTATAAAATTAGGGATGCCCAAAATATTTTTATCAATGTGCTTTTAGCCACACAAAAAGAAAGAAAAATTAGTAAATAATTTACAATGACACATGATGTTTGCATATACTACATTTCTACTTAATTATACCTCTTCTTTCCTGTTTGATATTTTCAGTTGTGTTTTATTTCTGTTCACAAAGAAGAGTAATAAGATAATAAATAAATGCAGAGCATCTCTATTCTTCTAGCCTCTGTGGGACTCTGCTTCATTAGTTGGAGTCAAAACAAGACAAATTAATCAACACATTCCTGCTGTGCCTTTTTTTTTCATTATATCGTTCTGGTTGGTAGTCAGTGTTTCTGTTTCATGTTGTATATTTATGTCTCACCTAAACTAGATAATTGTAAAGAAATTTAAGTGGAAATGCCTCATTCGTTGAACTTTAACATTTATAGCATTAATCTCAATGTGTCTGTGACCACAATAATATAGCTCAGGAATACCAGTTAGAAACATAAAATAATCATTGCAAAATAACGTATATATTACCTTACAATCCAAAAGAAATAGTTATTCCATGTTGACGTTATGTGATCTACTTGTGTCTGACTATTAATTACAGTTATATGGGCCCAAGTTGGCATGTTCAAAGAGAAATGCCATACCTTAGGCTCTTAAAGAGAAATCACATGGGCTACGTAATTATCTAGGATCTCTGGAAGTTTAAAGTTGAACAGAAATAAAAGAGTAAGCTCTCATAGTACAAAAATGGAAGTTGTTGATGATGTTTCTCTTGATAGACATCATAGCACTGCTTTTCTGTGCTGATTTGATTGATGTTCCATACATCCTGCCCAAAGCCTCCCTACATTAGAAATCTGCTCATAGATAGGGAATAGGTACACGTGTTTATACTATTCAGGCCCAAACCACATTTTTAAAAACTCAAGTCAAAGGCAAATGTAATTATTTTACAAGTAGTCTTGAGTGATAGGTAGTATTTTGATTATCATAGGTAATAACAAATAAGGGGAAAATCAATTACTAAGAAGAAAAGATGTTTGAAAACAAAGTGGCCAGAAATCAAAGAGAGAAGACTTCTTGGAAGTGTCTGTGACAAAATTTGGCTGAAGCAGCAATAAATGAGCTTTTGTATTTAGAAGAGACATCATATGTGTGATCTTAATATAAAACAGACAAGACTATAGCCAATAGATTAAGAATAATGAGAGCCTAGGTATATGGATAATGAGTGAATAATCAAGATAGGCAAAACACAGCTGATGTATTGCTGTGGAAGTACAGAGTAGTGGCAGATTGTAAAGGCATGATGAAGAATCTATGACAACTTACTGGACCCTGGATATCTTTGAAAGAGAAATTAAAAAACAAAGCTGGCCAGGCAGTGGTGGTGCACACCTTTAATCCCAGCATTTGGGAGGCAGAGTCAGGCAGATTTTTGAGTTCGAGGCCAGCCTAGTCTACAAAGTGAGTTCCAGGACAGCTATGGCTATACAGAGGAACCCTGTCTCAAAAAAATCAAAAATAAATAAATAAATAATAAAACAAAGCTTAATTTTCAGCTGTTTTGTCAATTATGATTTATTTCCATTAACTTTCTTATTATGTTTACAATATGATGGAAATTACAATGTATATTTTGTTGTTTACAAAATTAACTTGTGCATATTAATTGTGACTATCTTTGAGCTTAATCATAAAATATTTATGATGCATACATGTGATTATTAACAAATATGAATATAAGCCTTGCAACTTTTGTTCAACTTTTATTTTCACTTGGCAGCTGGAAAGAATGTTTTTTTCTTAGGGATATTAATGCAGATTTTAAATAAATTAGTGTGATTTGCTCTCTTCTTGGTATATGATTGCTTTTGCCTGCTCTTGGGTCCCTTTCTCTCTGATTGGGTTGCCTTGTCTAACCTCAGTATGAGGGTTTTACCCTACTCTAGTGGACGTGTTTTGTTGACTGTCCTCTCTTGAAGGTCTGTTCTTTTCTGAAGAGAAAAAGAGAGTAGATCTTGGGGAGAGTGAAGGTGTAGGGAGGAACTGGGAGATGTGGAGGGAGGGAAACTGTGTTTAGGAAGCATTGTATGTGAGAAGAATATATATTTTCAAAAATGGGACAAAACCCCAGCAACAACAATAACAAAACTTTTCCAGAAACAATGATTGGACATTTGAGCATCCACTTTAAATTAGACCTTAAAGTGAACTTGTTAGTCACAGCTGTATAACCAGCAAAGAATAGTATTTACTGAATATTCATACTGCTCCACACAGAGGTCTATAACTCATGTAAATCTAGACTATGACATTTGTAGAAAAGCTCATGTGAACAATAATAATTATAATTGATATAATAAGCCTCATTTCAGTTTTTTTTTAATCTAAAAAGTTATTACAAATAAGATTACACTAGTTCAAGCTGTTAAATTTGTGTAGATTTATTACAGAAGCTATAAGAAAACAAGCACATACTCCAAAGGTGCCAATCCAATGAAGCCCATTTTGGTGGTTTGACTCATAGATTCATGTGTCAGCATGCTTGGGCATAGGGAATAACACTATTGAAAGAGGTATGGCCTTGTTAGAGGAAGTATGTGACTACGGGAAGTGGTCTTTGAGGTCTTTATGCTCAAGCTCCACCCAGTGTAAAATGACAGTCTTTTCCTAGCTGCATTCAGATCAAGATGTAGAACTCTTGGCTCTGCCAGCACCATGTCTGCCTGCACACTGCCATACTTAATATAATGGTCTAAACCTTTGAAACTGCAAGCTAGCCCCAATGAAATGTTTACCTTTTTAAGAGTTGCCTTGGACATGCCAGCAAGATTCTGCTGCAGGGACTCTGATATAGCAGCCTCGTGAGGCTATGCCAGTACCTGGCAAACACAGAAGTGGATGCTCACAGTCAGCTATTGGATGGAACACAGGGTCCCCAATTGAGGAGCTAGAGAAAGTACCCAAGGAGCTGAAGGGGTCTGCAACCCTATAGGTAGAACAACAATATGAACTAACCAGTACCCCCTGAGCTCGTGCTCTAGCTGTATATGTAGCAGAAAATGGCCTAATCGGCCATCATTGGGAAGAGAGGCCCCTTGGTCTTGCAAACTTTATATGACCCAGCACAGGGGAAGGCCTGGGCCAAGTAGTGAGAGTGAGTGGGTAGGGGAGCAGGGGTGGGGGGAGGGTATAGGGAACTTTCGGGATAGCATTTGAAATGTAAATAAAGAAAATAATAATAATAATAATAAAAGAGTTGCCTTGGATATGGTGTCTCTTCACAGCAATAAAACTCTAAGACATCCATGCAATTTTCATATGGTGTCTTTAACCTTGGAATTTGCTAAACCCTTAACCTTTAAATGGATTACAAAGATCTTGTTTTATTTTAAAATGTTTCTCTATCTTTGGAATTAAATTCACTCAAGCCTGTTTTATTTGATTTCTCTGCTATTTTGATGTTTGAATTTTCTGCAATAAATGATTTTTGAAATGTATCTGACTGCAGTACTTATTTATTTTCAGGAGCATTGACAAAACATTAATTTTGGTAACTTAGTAGTAGAACTCTGGTAAACTTACTTACTTTCTTTCTTTCTTTCTTTCTTTCTTTCTTTCTTTCTTTCTTTCTTTCTTTCTTTCTTTCTTTTTTGTTTGTTTGTTTTTCGAGACAGGGTTTCTCTGTATAGCCTTGGCTGTCCTGGATCTCACTTTGTAGACCAGACTGGCCTCGAACTCAGAAATGTGCCTGCCTCTGCCTCCCCAGTGCTGGAATTAAAGGCATGTGCTACCATGCCCGGCTCTCTGGTGAACTTTCTAAAGGCTCTCATTTCATATTGTAAAACTGTATTTCTTAAAAGATTAGAAGAAATTTAATAAAGTAATGGAAAATATTTTTTTAGTTTTTTCATTGAAGTATTTGTTGGTGGTGGTTATTGGTTCTTAGTGAATTTAACACTATCTACCCAAGTCTCACTCATCTCCTCCTCCCCTCACATGTGCCCTTCATCCTTTCACCCTCCCCTTAACAAAGAAAAAATCTCATTGTGGAGCTGCAATATGATAGTGTATGTCCCATACTATACCTTTTTTCTATACTTCTTTGTTTTCAAATATTCCCTTCAGTGATACATTGGTCTTGTATAAGGACTCTGGCTTCTGCTACTCGGTCAATACTGGAAACTCACTGGTGCTCTTCTTGGATTTCCTGTAGTTGCTTTGTTCCATGAATATTCTGCAGTTTTGGATCTATTGGACCTGCTACATCACACACTCCAGTAATTCATCAATGGGGCAGATGTTGGGGTGAGCCAATTCAAAGCCCTGGATCTAGGCCTGAGAGTTATCTGTGCTGGTCAGCTTACAGGCTCTTATGTTCTCATGCCCTTGGGATGGCTCCCCACAACCAGGGCTAGCTGTGCCCTGCTTCCCAGGAAAAGTGTAGAATCTGCTCTCTCCAGTGATGTAGCTGGTGAAGGGAAGAGACAGCTCTTCTGCTCTCAAGATGCAGGCAGGGACAACTCTGCTCCACCTCCAGCAGTGCCTCCAGCAAAAGGGAAAGCTATCTCTCCTTCACCAATACCACCTGCACAGCAGGCAAAACGCAGGCTGGCTCTCCCACACTCATGCCTGCGGGGATGGCTCACCAGTACCCCTACATCTAAGGCTACCCAAGTAAGGTACAGAGTGAAGGGCAAGTAGGAGGGGGCACCTCTCCCTTCCCGAGTCTCTGCATCTGCATGGCACATAAGTGGCTGTTTCAACTCTTGTATGCTCACATACTCAGGGTAAGATTTCCTGTGCCCCCATCAGGATAAGCTATACTCTTCTGCCCAGATAAGGTACATTGGTCACTTTTCTTGATATTGCTGCTGGTGAGGCACAAAGCCACTTCTGCTTGCTGTAGGTGGTGAAGTATGTCTCCTTTGTTCAAGCCACCACACAGGAGACCAGTTGTTGGGCCAGCTCAGCTCACTCATAGCTCCTGCAGTGTGCAGGACCTGAAGCCCCAGAGTACTGCAGCTGGCTAGGGTCAGAGTCAGCTCCCCTTGCCCCATGCTTCCAGGGCCAGCACTTCCAGGGTGCCCAGGTGAGAGGTGGAGCCAGTTCTGTATAGCCCTTAGATATTAATATGCACTCTGGCAGTAGCCCAGGCTAGGGATGGTAACAGACCCCTGTTTGGTTGTAACAGACTCCTGTGTGGCCCCCAGTGTCATCACAGGCCAGGAATCCACAATAGATTTAGGTGGCATCACAACTAATCACATCAGGCTGTGATGGAAATACCTCACTGGCCCCAAGTCTCCAGTTCTGCTTCTCTCCATTGTACTCACATCTGTCTGTTTCTCATTCTCTTCCATTTCTCCTCCACTTACTTGTACCTTTTAGTGACAACCAGGGTATCTGAGTGTCTGAGGTCATCTCGGGAGTAATCTCTGGAGTGATATGCCATGATTATGCATTATGGCACTGTGCAAGGGTCATCTAGGGCATGGTCTGCCCCTACTGTCCCTAAGTAGCAAGAGGTTTGTGGTCATCTCAGGCTAGGTCTCTGTCCAGATCCCATAGTACTGGTCTAGTGGTCATCTTGGGATTGCTCTGCAGCTGAGCTCATTGGAGTGGCAAGGATTGTCTTTCTAGGGCTCACTCTGGCCCTAGGTCCATGATTCCAGGCAATGTTTTTCTAATCTCTGGCTTGCTCGCCATCCTGGGAGCCTATCCAGACCTGGGCAGTGGCAGTCTGGTGGTTGTCTCAGGCTAACTCCTTGTATTGGCTCCCTAGTGTTGGACTAGTAGTCATCTCAGGCTTGCTTTTTTTTCAGGGAATATTAGGCTAATTGTCATTGTGATGTTGATAGGTCAGAACACTGACTGTGGACAGATCCTCTCTCCTCTTTGCCACCTACTGATCTGCAATGCTTCTCAGGGCAGAATGAGGGAACTAGTTCTACTAACAAGGGGACATTGATTTTTTTAAACTGAAAAATTTCAGGACATCAGCAAAAAGGTTAAAATAATCCATAATAAAAATATTACTTGAAATTATAAAAATTCTAATAGATGATCCTTTATATTTCTAGAGAGAATTAATCATAACCAACAAAACTATAAAGAAAACTACAACTTAAAGTGACCTAAATTCCAAGGACAAATATTATGTCTAGAGGAAACTATCTTAGAACTCACAGGATAGATGCCCCTACATAGAGAAAAAAATTAATTGCTTACTTGATGTACTTGCATTTACTAAGAATGAATTTTATAGTAGGTTTAAAACTTTAAGAAGAAATATAGGAAAAGTTTTATGGAAAATTGTAAAGTGAGAAGTTGAAACAATTATAAACTTTAAAAAGTAGATTTATAAATTACAAGGATTGTAATTTATGTACCTATGAAAGGAATAATATTCAATGTAGATCTAATAATATAAATATTAAAGATTAATTTAATATAATTAGTAGATATTTATATTAAATTGTGTTTTAATAAATAATCATTGTAAATAAAAGATAAAAACAGTACTTTTACAACTAATAAAATAAGAAGAAATATTAGAGTGTGCATATTATTTTGAATAGAAGAAATAATATAAGGAAGACCTAAGAGATTTAAAACTATGCTTAGTAATAGGGAAGGATACTATTTTATCTTTTTTTTTTTTTTTTTTTAGATAGGGTTTCTCTGTGTAGCTCTGGCTGCCCTGGAACTTACTTTGTAGACCAGGCTGGCCTCGAACTCAGAAATCCGCCTGCCTCTGCCTCCAGAGTGCTGGGATTAAAGGTATGCGCCACCACGCCTGACTGGAAGGATACTATTTTTATTTTATTATTTTTTAAAGATTTATTTATTTATTATATGTAAGTACACTGTAGCTATCTTCAGACACTCCAGAAGAGGGAGTTAGACCTCATTATGGGTGGTTGTGAGCCACCATGTGGTTGCTGGGATTTGAACTCCGGACCTTTGGAAGAGCAGTCGGGTGCTCTTACCCACTGAGCCATCTCACCAGCCCGGATACTATTTTTAATTATAATTAATTCTTTTGTACAAAACATAGTTTGCTCTAATTTATTTCATGCATATGCTAAATTTTCCTGTTAAATTATTTAACTGCTTAGACTTATGTGAGGGATACCTACATAAATCATAAAACAAGTTATATATTCCCAAATGCCAAATTAATAAGAATTCAAAGCATTGGTAGAAACTTGAAAACAGAAGACACATAAATAGGGAAGAAGTACAGATAAGATAGACTAGTAAGCCAGAAGGAAAGAATTGTATCCATTGAGATGTAATTTCACATGTGCATCTAGGTTAAACAACGGATCAAAGACTGCAGGGTAAAATCAGATGTACTAAATCCAGTAGACAAGGAAATGGAAAATAGCCTTGATAACATTTGTGCTATAGACAGCTTCCCAGAAAGACTGTAGCTGGTGCACTAAGATCAACAATTGATAAATGAGACCTCATAAAACTGAAAAGCTTCTGCAAGGCAAAGGACACTGTGATAGGACAAAATGGCAGCCTACAACATGAGAAAAAAAAATCTTCACCAACCCTAAATCTAAAAGAGGGACGAAATGCAAAATAAACAAAAAACTCAAGAAACTAGACATCAACAAACCAAAAACCCAATTAAAAATGGGGTACAGATCTAAACAGGAAATTCTCTACAGAGTGGCTAAGAACACTTAAGAAAATGCTCAAAATCCTTAGCCATCATGAAAATGTAAATCAAAAGACTCTGAGATTCCATTTTTACATCCATCAGAATGGCTAGTATCAAAAACTCAAGCAACAACTCATGCTGGTGAGGATGTGGAGAAAGGGAACACTGTTCCCTTGGTGGTAGTGCAAACTTATACAGTCTTCTGGAAATCAATATGGCAGTTTACCAGAAAATTGGGAATAATTCTACCACAATATGTAGCTATACCACTCCTGGGCATATATGGAAAAGGGAAATCAATATGACAGTTTATCAGAAAATTGGGAATAATTCTATCACAATATGCAGCTATACCACTCCTGGGCATATACGGAAAAGATGCCACATTATACCATAATAACACTTCCCTACCTATATGCATGGCAGCTTTCTTCATAATAGTCAGAAGCTGGAAACAACCTAGATGACCCTCAATCCAAGAATGGATGAAGAAAATGTGGTACATTTACGCAAAGGAGTCATTAAAAACAATGACATCCTGAAATTTGCATGCAAATGGATGGAATAGAAAATATCATCTTGAGTGAGGCAACCCAGACCCAGAAAGACAAACATGGTAGGTATTAACTTATAAGTCAATATTAGATATACAGGATAATCCACAGACTCAAGGAAGCTAAATAAATAGGCAGGCTCAAGGGGTGGCATGTTAATTTCACTGAGAAGGGGTAATAGAATATACATCTCAGGAGAAAGGTGAGAGAAGACTGGATGAGAGTGGAGGTAGGGATGGGAACAGGAAGAATCAGGTGCCAGGAGAAAGGAGGGAGAGAATGCTGGGAGAGAAAACCAAAATGGAGGCTGGAGTATCTCTTGGATAAGTCAGAAACCTACCACAATGAAAACTCCCAGGAATCCATTAATGTGACCCTAAGACTCAAAGCAATGGATGATGTGGACCCTGAATCTACCAACTCCAGTAACCAGGCAAGATTTCCAGTGGAGAGATTGGGAAACAAACCCAGCCACAAAACAATCTACTCACAAATTGTCCTGCTTACAAGATGTATAGGAGTAAAGATGGAGCACAAATTGAAGGAATTGCTAACCAATGATTGGTCCAGTTTGAAACCCATGCCATGAGAGAGATACCACTCCTGACACTGATAATGATATTCTGCTGTGCTTGTAGATAGGAGCCTAGCATAACATTATTGGGGAGGCTTAACTCAGCAACTAATGGAAACAGATGCAGAGACCCACAGCCAAGTACTACACAGAATTGGGGAATCTTGTGGAAGAACTGGGGGAAGAATTGAGGGACCCAAAGAGGACAGGGACTCCACAAGAAGACCAACGGAGATAACTAGCCTGGACCCTTGTGGGGTCCCAGAGATTGACCCATTAACTAAAGAGTGAGCATGGGCTAGACCTATTCCCCCCTGCACATATGTAACAGTTGTGCAACTTGGTCTTTATGTTAGACACCTAAAAGCAGGAGCAGGGGCTATCTCTTACTCTGTTTCCTGTCTTTTAGACCTAGTGGGATGCTTATTCTAGCCTCAATAGGAGAAGACTTACTGCAACTTGATATGCCAAAGCTGTTTGACTCCCTTTTTCTGAAGAGGGAGAGGATTATATGGGAGGGGAGGTGGGGGAAGACTCAAAGGAGAGGAAGAAGGGATACTACAGTCAGGATGTAAATTAAATAAATAAATTAGTTTGTTAAAAAAATAAATGGTTCTGAATTTTCCTACTATTCCACATTCAATTTGTATAAACATACACATAAGTTTGGTTTTCATCCATTTTTTTTTCATGGGAGTGACTTTTTAAGTAAATCCAGAGCCTCCCATTGAATCTTTCCTTGCCTTCCCATGAGATTTTTCTCTTACACTTGATCCCACTCTTGTCTTATCTTCTGCAATTAGGTTTTCCCTAGAGCCATTGCTGTTCTCTTAAACATCCAGAAATAAGAGCTAAATAATCTATTTTATTTGGTGTTTATAAAAGTAAGTTAGGCTAAGCTATTCCCTCAGTAGTAATACAAAATAGACCATAAGCCACCGCAACATACACAGTATTAAATTTTATTTTCAGACAACTCTAGTTTCACAGAAAAACAGATTAAAATGCACTGATGATTTTTTTATAGCATCTGTCTCCAAATATAGAAACTACTATTACTTTCCCACATCACTGTGATTATAGTAATATTTTATAAATGGTGAACTTAATATTGACATGTTAATGTCATTCAGAGTGAAGTTTATTACGATTCAGTCCTAGTGTGGTATATTCTACTATTTTGATAAAAATAAAATAACATATATCCATTATTATAGATATAAATGTATAATATGTGTTTATGTAAATATACTAATTACATTAATAAAGTAATAAAATATAAACAATATTATATAAATATAAACATGAATGATACTTTTTCTTTATGGTATACCCATATATTAATTATTTATCCATCTTCCATAATCTTTGTATCCATTTAATATCATCACTGTTTTATAGGTTTAACATTTTATAGTTTTATATAGTTGGATTCACAGCATGTAGCCTCTTTGTGGTGGCTTTATTCTTTTTTTCCATTTATTTATTTATTTATCCCTCAGAGAATGGGATGGGTACCCATGCACCCTGGCACATTAAGTCACAGCAGGAGTAAGCAACCTCTCCTGCCAAGGCCAGACAAGGCTGCTCAGTTAGGGGAAAGGAATCCAAAGTTCCACAAGAGTCAGAGATAGCCCTTGCTCCAATTGTTAGAGGACTCACATGAAGACCAAGCTGCACATCTGCTACATATTTGTAGGTGACATAAGTCCAGCTCATGTATGCTTTTCTGTTGGTGGTTCAGTCTCTGTGAGCCTCCATGACCCCTTTAGGTCTTCTTGTGGTTTCTTTGACCCCTCAGGCTCCCACAATTCTATCTCCCACTCTTTTACAAGACTCCGCAAACTCCACCCAATGTTTGGCTATGGGTCTCTGCATCTGTTAACCCTAAATTATGGGACAACCCAGCTACAGTCTTGACCCAACAATGTTAAGTAACAAAAGGGCCCAAGGGAAGAAACTTGAATCTCATTTAGAAGGGGAAACAAAATAGACATCTGAAGTAGATGGAGGCAGGGAACTGAGTAGGAGAGGGGGTGGGGAGAACAGGGTGGAGAACAGAAGTGGGATGGTGGTGGAGGGCTGGGAAGATTAGGAAAGAGAATAGAAATAAGTGGGGGGCATATCTGGGACAGGGGAGGCATCTAGGACTGAGGTTGTACTGTTCTTTAAACTACTTCCTGCTGACTTTGGGGAAAAGGAATTTCTTTGGGGATCCTAAAAAATTGGGATGCTGATCAAGTCCTGGGTCAGCTGGCTGTCTCATTGCTGTGCAGACTCTGCAGCTAGGAAGGTGCAGGCACAGTTGAGGTGTCTGTGAGGTTTGCCTAGAGTACTTGTGGATAGCTTCTCTGGAGCTGTTCTGTATTCAGATTCTGAGTAAACATGCGGACTTGGCAGGCTGCTGAAACACATATTCATATTGGAGGCAAAAAATAAAAGTTAAGTAGGTTTGGAAAAAATTTCTTAGATCTACATTTGAAACCTTTAGGGACCCTGGTCTTGGTGGTTGGAGAGGGGAGTCCCAAAATCAGGGAACAGGGAGGAATTCTGCCCTTTGGAATAGGCAACAGATGGAGAATTTAGGCTATTGATTGACAGTAGTACTTTTCCGGAAGGAGTCCACTTGACAAACGAGAGGTAGATCCCAGTGGGTTTCCTGTAGCTTACAAGAATCATTTTAAGTTTACAAAAAAAAAAAAAAAAAAAGATAGATTTTAGACGTGCTAAATTGTAGTCTGTATTGAAATCTATAATGTAGAAAAAGGTAGTACCATCTTTATGTCACAGTAGAAGCTTGGTAAATATTTATTTTTAAGTATGAGCACTCCCTAAGGTGAGCTCAGGAAAGACAGAAACCTTCTGTGGAGCAGAAGGGGCAAAGGGGGCTTTTCCCTTAATCCAGAAGACTGGGTCTACATGATGAGAAACACAAAGTCTAAATTTAAAGGACAATCTAAGGAAAGTTAAAACCTTCAACTTGTGACTGTGATAGTTGGTTATGTATTAGACTATTTTACCAGCATTTGGCTAATAATTTCTCAGAATTTCGTTGTTTAAGATTAGAACTCTGAATACTCAAAGTCTTAGAATAACAGTAGTGTAGCAAGCAGAAGAAATTTTAAACACGTTTGTACCTTAAATCATTTTCCTATCTCCACCCAAGATTTTTTACATCCTATAACCTTCATGCACTGCAATTACCAACCTCGAAACACTGGGCTAGACCCTCAAAGATTTTCTTCCTATCCAATTATTTACCAAGAGACACAGGTGGTTGTACATTGGGAGCAGTCACTACAAAATGAGTTTTTTGAACCACCAACCAAAAAGCAAGTAAAAGGTGGACCTAGGCCCCTTGCACAAATATAACAGATGAACAGTTTGGTCTTTATGCAGGTCCCCCAGCAACTGGAGCAAGAGCTGTTCATTAATTTCTTGCCTGCCTGTGGATCCCCTTACTCTAACTGGGCCACCTTGTCTAGCCTCAGTGGGAGAGGCTGAAGCTAGTATTGTAGAGACATCAGGTACCAGGGGTGGGTCCTATGAGGAGTAAGGATGTTGGAATGGGGGAAGACTTCGAGAAGAGGAGATGATATTGGGATGCTAAAGTGAATAATTAAGTTAATTAATTAAACACTGACATGAAAACTGAAACAAAAGAAATCCAAACATTGTACTTATTGTACTTGTTGCAGAGCATGTGCTCTTTGAAGTTTTTGAGAAGGGCAATGATTCTAATTCTACGCTTATGTTTTGACTTATTTAATTAATGAGAATGGGAGAGAGTAAGGATCATAAGGCAGGAAAAATTAAAAATTAAAATTAACAGTTTTATTATTCATGAAAATGACATGTCCTTTCTAACTACCTAGGAAATTCAGGTTCGAATGCCCTGGTATCCTGAAAAGCATTACAAATTTGAATATATTCTTATCTGGTTACGAAATGATAATGTTCTTCAATACTGGAGTAACCACATTGCATGTCTTAATTCCATTCATAAATGTAAAACATCTCCAGCAAATGAGCCATGTAGTAAAATTAGCAACATTATGTAATAACAGGAAACCCCAAGTCACCCACTCAGTAGAGGAAGAATGGAAGAATGGTTCACAGTCTCCTCCCACCAGGTTCCAAATGAAGGCACAGCAGGGAGACCAATGACTCTGTCTGGCCTGATATTGGATGGGAACTGCCAGGGCACTAGAATGGGGGCCAGTCAGAGCAGGAGTACCAACTGCTGGGTGATNCTGATCTAGGTTCTCTTTGTCTGATCTCTCAGAGCATTTCCATACCTGAAGGGATAACCTCTAGGATTACTCCCAGTTGTGTTGGCAAAAAGTTCCAAGATTTTCACTTTGGTCATTTGGGTATGCACCCTTGTGCCCCACAGAAACTCTTGGCTAGGAGGATCACTGTCAGGCACCTGGATATATGCCAGGTACCCTTCCTGCACAAAATTCCCAGTACTGAGACTCCTGAGTTCTCCACATGGAAAGGACCCTCTAGAAATCCGGCCCCACAGTGCATATGCCATGCCAGACTATCTCTCATCACTGACACAGGTGCCCTCTGCGAACATGATGAGCACTATGANCAGGCCTGGCTTGTGTGTGCCCAGAACTCCATGCAGCTTCCTATCATAGGAGATCCCTGTGCTAGAGACAAGACAGTAAGAGTGGACAATTGGGTCCACTTGTACCATGTGGAAGCCAAAGGCCTGCCTCCTGGACTCAGAGGCCCTACTNGTGACCCCAGGATAGTAATCCTCATAATCTCTTATGGTCCCATCCAGCATTTCTGCCCTAGTTTCTGCTGCTGCTTCCTTCTGTGTGTGATGAGCAGGAACTGCACCAAACCCAAACTCTTTCAAGTCAGGTTGTCCTTCAGGGGTAAATATGGGCAGGCACATCTCTTGCTTGATTTCCAGAGGCCCCAACAGATGATGTCCTTACAATGGAGGTAGTGGCAGGAGAGGAGGCTCTCAGAGAACTCAGGGATAAAAATGGTGTTCCACCAAGAGACACATCCCTCCATCCTGCCCCAGGTTTCTGGATCTGGGCACCCTCCAGGTCCCTCGCCTCCCTTTGGAACTGAGTGCTCTCCAGGAGGTAAAAGCACTGCTCTTTCCATTAGGATCTATGCTGATTTTCCTTGGGAACAGGGGCAGGACAGTGTACAAGGCACAGAGGGAAAGACTCCCTGGCTTGCTGGAGAAAGGGTGAGTGGACTCTGAGAGCTGTACCTCGGGCAGCAATCAAAAATGCCTGTTCCATGATTATGCTTGGATGTGGCTCCAGGACCAAAGGATTGTGTGCTGCATGGGCCCACATGGAAAGAGAGATGGCTTTTTGAGTGAAAATTTCTTCTCGCCTGTGGCAAAGTCTCAGAAGACATCTGTCTGTCTCTGAGATGGAACAGAAGGCAGTGAGGGCACCTCACAGTCCCTTCCACCTGTTTGCAAGTAATGGCAAGAGGCAGTCCACTTCAGTGTGGCCCATTAGTCCAAGGATTGGAGACCAGACTGGTTCTCATCCTGATACATTGCCAGATCTAGGATGTTTCTGGTTTTTCTGTGTTGCTTCATCAAGAAAAATTCCAATTCTGAGAGATAGAAGCAAGGGGAGGGGAAAGAAATCCACCCAAAGTGTCTAAGCATTCCCACGTACTCCCATGGGAGTGCAAAGCCCTTCAGCTCCTTCAGCCTTTATTCCTCCATTGGGGTCCTTGCACTTAGTCCAATTGTTGGCTGCTTGCACCTGTATCTGTATTGGGCAGGCACTGGCAGAACCTCTCAGGAGACAACTATATCAGGCTCCTGTCAGCAAACACTTTTTGGCATCAACAATAGAGTCTGGATTTGGTGTCTGCAGATGGGATGGATCCCTAGGTGGGGCAGTCTCTGGATGGCTTTCCTTTCAGTTTCTGCTCCACTCTTTGTCCCTGAATTTTCTTTTGACAGGAACAATTCTGCGTTAATATTTTTGAGATGGGTGAGTGGCCCCATCCCTCAAATGGGGGACATGCCTATCCATTGGATATGGTTGGTCTCTATAGTTTCTCTCTCCCTTTTGTTGGGTATTTTGTCTAATGTCATCTCCTGTTGGGTCCTGAGAATCTCGTGGGTCCATGGCATCTGGGACTTTCTAGTGGCTACCCCTAGTTCCTGATCCCCCACTGCTTCACACTTTTGTTCAATTTCCTGGCCCTCTGTACTTCTTCCCCATCTCCTGCCAAAGTGATCCTGTCCCCTTTTTTCCTCCCCCCCTCCCTCCCAGATCCCTACCTCTCTACCTCCTGTGATGATTTTCTTCCCCCTTCTGAGTAAGACTGAAGCATCCTCACATTGATCTTCCTTCTTCTTGGATTTCATATGGTCTGTAAGTTGCATCATGGGTATTCTAAGCTTTTATGGCTGATATCCACTAATCAGTGTGTACATAACATATGTGTTCTTTTGTGACTGTGTTACCTCACTCGGGACATTGTCAGTGGGACAAAATAGCAAACCACAAATTGATAAAAGATCTTTACACACTCTGATACATCTGATAGAAGGCTAATATACAAAATGTACAAAGAACTCAAGAAGTTATACTCCAGAGAACCAAATAACCCTATTAAAAAGTGAGGTATAAAGCTAAACAAATGGCTAAAGGCCATTCATACCCTCCCATCTAAAACTGAGGGGATGAATGAGGGCAGGGACATTGAGGAAGACACAGCAGGAAAATGCCAGACCCAGATGATTGTAGTAATGAATAATATGCAAAAGAGCTACTTGGAGAGGAAAGGGCTCTTTTGGCCTATGCTTCCACTTTTCACCTTTGAAAGAAGACAGGACAGGAGTTCAAGAAAGACAGGAACATGGAGGCCGGCACTGATGCAGAGGCCACGAATTCGTGCTACTTGCTGGTATGCTGTCCTTTATATTCTAGTAATTGTCTTATTTAGGGTTTCTATTGCTCTGCCAAAGCATAATGGCCATAGATACTTGTAAAGGAAAGTGTTTATTTGACTTATACTTCCAGGGCACTTTTAACCTTTGAGGGATATCAGTGCAGGTATTCAAACAAGGGAGAAAGCTGGATGCAGGGGCTGGTGCAAGAGGCCATGGAAAGATGCTGCTTACTGATTTTATGTCCATGACTTCCTCAGCTAGCTTTCTTATAAGACCCTAAGCCATCTGGCACCACCCTCAATGGGATGAGTCATGCTCCCATCTATCACTAATTAAGAAAATGCCTTACAGCCCAGTTTTATGATGGCACTTTTTCAATTAATGTTTCCTTCTTCTTCTTCTTCTTCTTCTTCTTCTTCTTCTTCTTCTTCTTCTTCTTCTTCTTCTTCTTCTTCTTCTTCTTCTTCTTCTTCTTCTTCTTCTT
>NC_034613.1:56918527-56934489 GCF_900095145.1 Mus pahari
TTCAAGACAGGGTTTCTCTGTATAGCCCTGGCTGTCCTGGAACTCACTTTGTAGACCAGGCTGGCCTCAAACTCAGAAATCCGCCTGCCTCTGCCTCCCCAGTGCTGGAATTAAAGGTGTGCACCACCATGCCAGGCTGTTTTCTTCTTTCAGGGAACTCTAGTTTGTGTAGCAACTTGACTTTAGCTAACCAGTATAACTTCCTTAATTCCAGAGAGAAGAATCAGGATATAGTCACAATCTGAACCAAGCAAACTAACTCCAGCTGTGTAAATAACTCAGTGTCTGATGTTTAAGATCCACCAATGATCTCCTGGACTCTTCTACAGTTGGGTCACTCCTCTAGCTCTGTCTGGAGCACGTACAGCTACTCTTGTAAGCGTCAGCTGGCTCCATTCCACCCCTACTGCTTATCTTAGAGGTCATCCCATGGTATCTCTAAAATTCTAGGGTATCTTAGTGCAACTGGTCTAATAACAGCCTCTCCTAGCCTCTCTTCAGGGAGTCTAGTCCTGCCATACAGTGCCAAGCCTCTACTGCTCTCCAGACTCACTACTTCATGCCTTCAAATCCAGTGGCACCTGGGTTACTCTTAAACTCTCAAGTTCAACTGCCAGCACAAGGTGGAGCCTTGGTCACCTCTGGAACAGAGTTTGTGAGTGCTAATGCTGAGGACATACTTCCCAGAGGGTTTCACCTCCATGATACTGGTGATCCCCACTAAATTATCAGTTCCAGCAAACCGCCATTGATTATCCCACTATAGGAAATGTTTCATTTTAATGCTGCTTGTTTCCTGTTATTCACATCCAATTTATCTGCCCCAGCTCATCAGTACCACAGATTCTTAATGAAAATATACAAAGCCTCCATAGAGTCTTTAAGTGATCCTGTGACTGCTCTCTGGTACCTCACAAGCCAGGTCTCCATCCTCTGCATTTCTCTCAGAATTTTTAGCTTCTAAGCTACCACAGAACAACTCACCAAGCTTAGGTAGCTCAATGGATTTTTCGAGTCAAATTTCCCAATTCTTTCCACAGTCCTCCACAAACATGTTCAGGTCTGTTACAGCTGTGCCTCACTCCTGATACCAATTCATGTCTTGGTTAGTGTTGCTACTGCAGAAATGAAATACTATGACCACAAACCACTTGGGGAGGAAAGTGCTTCTACTTCTACATCATAGTCCATCATCTAAGGAAATCATAACTGGCACTCAAACAGGACAGGAGACTGGAGGCAGGAGCTGACGCAGGGGCTGTGGAGGGATGTTGCTCTCTGGATTGCTTTTTATTGCTTGTTCAGTCTACTTTCTTATAGAACCCAAAGTGAAGAAGCCAGATGTGGCCCCACCCATAATGGACTTAGCCCTCACCCATCAGTCACTAATTAAGAAAATGCCCTACAAGCTTTCTTGCAGCAGGAACTTATGAAGGGCATTTTCTCAATTGAGGTTCCCCTCTCTCAGAGGACTATAACTTGTGTCAAATTGATATAAAACTAGTCAGAAGAGGGTTCTACTGTTCCCTGCTGAATTAGCAACTATTGTTTCCCATTGGGAGGGAACAGTCTTTGCTTTCAGTTGTATATAAAACAGTGAACACACCAGGCCCCACTGAATATTTCCAAACCTGTGGCCACACAGAAGGTCTTGATTAATACTGATCAATTACAAAACAAAGCAACACAAATGGCATAACTGTGGGCAAGGTTATTGTTGTTGTTGTTGGTGTTGGTGGTGGTGGTGGTGGTGGTGATAGAGGTGTGAGAGAAATAAGACAGAGTGTATATGGGAAAATAATGTGACCAGAATGCGCTATATTCATTTATGAAATTGTCATAGGACACATTTAATTAAATAATAATATAAGAACTTGACTTCTCACAATGGAGCATTGGAAGGTATTTGACACCCAGACTATAGCACTATCTTAGGAACACTACTGCTGACTACTCACATAGGGGGTTTAGTTCCTTGGGTAGGTAGGGAAAGAAAGGGATTGTGAAAGTCACCATTTCTGACATGCCATTGTCCATGTGGTATGACATAGATGCAATTATATCTTATAGCCACTGTGGGCTCCTCAGTGAACATCCTCCCTGTTCTAGTTCCAAAGTCACTGAATGTACTGAGCAATAGGAATTGTAAGTCACAACCTTATTTACAGTGACTGTCTTTGTTATGGAAGAACCGACCCACAAAGAACCAGCCTGGTGTTCAATGGGAAAACTCAGAGTTATTTCTGGGGGCTTGTACCTAAGCTAAAGCTCCTTTAAAAAGAAAGGAAAAATGGGAAAATTCAAAGTCCAGCTTTATCCTATAGTTACAGTTTTTTATAGTTTAGATTCCAGTGTTCCAATACCTGACTATGTGGTCATCAGAGAGAGTGGTCTTTGAGTCCCATAACTAGCAAGGGAAATTTTGATCCCAATCAGACATTATTACAAGAGTAAAACTTGGAGACAGCAGACCAAACGTTCCTTCCTTAGTAAATAGAATCTGTCCTTTGACCAGGTAGTTGTAGTAACCATTTCTTAAGGCAGGTCAAGGTAAGAGCATGGGGCTCTAGCAAGCTAGCAGAACTCAGCATACTTCCCTATTTCAGAAGTAAAATTTTAACTCATTCTACTCCTACATAATGCTATAGTTTATAGGCAAAGAGTGTTATTAGGCTATGATAATACAGAATAGGGATTTGAGTTTTTCAGGAGCACAAAGGCACATATAAAGGCAGCATATATAGATACACATGCATATAATTACATATTCCTTCTTTTCCTCTAGGCTAGTGAAACCTTCTTGCTCTCTGATAATCTCTGTTGACCACAGCCTGTACCCTTGAAGATAGATTATTACACAATTGAAGGACCATTCTAATCATAGCTCAGGAATTGTCATGGGTAATATGTACACAATTCTTGTGCTGTCCTAGGCCTGCCTTTCCCATCCTTCTCCTGTCACACTTGGTGATCTACTTCAGACTATCCCTTCAGCAGCAGCTAGTCTATGATGATTCCCTAGGCTGGGAATCCTTGGTCCCTGGCTCTGCCCCCAAAACATTCTGTGAACATCTCCGTCCCTGATACTCCCATTCTTTCCTCACATTGAGGAATTCCCCATCCACCCTGATTCTACTCAGTTTGTGAGTGTAATTGTCACCTTAGGGAACCTGAGAGGATCCTTCCCCCAAGGCTATTCCAGCACATCTGGGAANTCAGAAGTACCTGTGAGACCAGGCCTGGCTCAGGTGGATGTGCTGAGAGTTGGTGGGTTGGTGTTTGGCAGGGAGGATGAGAAAGTCTCGGCTCCCCACCGCCCCATAACCTGTAAGGCACAGATGGGGAAACCCCATGCTGGGAGCCTCAGTGCTTTTCTGCTGGGGAGAGTGTCTGATAGACTACCCATCAAGACTACTGGTACATGTCAGACATGTCAAGGCCCTGGTACAGCACTTCATGTGAGGGGAACCATGGCAAAAGGTAGGAGGATGTTATTTCCATTACAATGCTCTTCCAGTTCTCTTGACCCTGGGGTGGTGTTACTATTACAGTTCTCCAGGACATAGCAGAGGATATGTAGTGCAACAGGACACAGGATAGCAGAGTGAAACTTCAGAAATAAATGTCATTAAATCCTCCAGCTTATTGCACAACTTTTGAAATCAGGGGCTCACATCCTTCTATTAACTGTGAGCCTGGGGAACACTCCTCTATTGCACACCATTGGTGGGAGTGCAAACTTGTACAACCACTCTGCAAATCAATTTTGTAGTTTCTCAGAAAAATTGGAATAGTTCTACCTCAAGACCCAACTATACTATTCTTGCACATATAACCAAAAGATATGCTTCACCATACCATATAGATTCTTGCTCAGCTATGTTTATGACGGCTTTATTCATAATAGCCAGAACCTGGAAACAACATAGATGTTCCTCAACTGAATAATTGATAAAGAAAATGTGATTCATTTATATAATGGAATACTATTCAGCTATTAAAAACAAGGACATCATGAATTTTGCAAGCAAATGGATGGAACTAGCAAATGTCAACCTGTATAAGGTAACCCAAACCCTAAAGGACATGCATGGTNTGTACTCACTGATAAGTGGATATTAGCCATAAAGTACATGATAAGCATTCTATAACCAACCAATCCTTAGATGCCAAAAAGCAAGGAAGGGCTAAAGGAAGATGGTGGGATCTTCTCAGAAGGGGAAAGAAAATAGATATTGGAGATTGATGGGGGGAGAGAGATCTGGGTGGCAGGGGGAATGGAAAGGGGAGTGTGGTGGGGTAGGATCAGATATAAGGAGAGCATGGGAGAGAGAATCAAAATTGGTCATGTGGGGGCAATTGCTAGGATATGTCAGGGACCTGGGATGGAAGGAAGCTCCTGGGGTCTTTGGGGGTGACTCTAACCGAGACTCCTAGCAGTGGAGGATATGGATACTTAAGTGGACACTTCCTATATCCAGGAAGAACTCCCATGGAAGGACAAGACAGCAACCTACCCACAAAACCTTTAACCCAAAATGCTGCCTGCTGACATGTGTGGACTCTCACCCTTTTTAACCATATGCCCCTAAGTCGTTTCACCTTGTACATGGTGTTTTATCAGAGTAGCATAAAAGTCAAAATCATGAAGAGCCTATAAATTCTAAGATTAAAGTACCATCATGCTGCATATTTTGAATATTTGCATAAGAACTTGGGTAAAAGTAAAACAGTGGTCTAATTTCTTTCTATAACATAAATATCAATGTGCATAAAATAGTTAATAGTGCTGAATAGGCATTCTCTGAATCTTTCTGTCACTTGAAATGTTAGAATTTAAGGAAGTATGTCAGAGAACCCCAGCCTCCGGCCAGCGGAGGTGGGGTAAAGATGACACATACACCTAGGCAGGGTTTGAGCAGCTTCCACAGCTTCCCACTGCAGCTTCCTTTATTGTCTCTACAGCTCACCCCAGCTCTCTACAGCAATTCAGCTTCTCCCCTCTGCTTCTCTGCTTCCCCTCAGCTCTCCTCAGCTCTCTCTTAGCTTCTCAGCTTCTCAGCTTCACCCTCTGCTTCTCAGCTTCCCTGCTTCTCCTCAGCTCTATCTCTTTATTCTGGGATCGCCCAATTTATTCCCTTCCACCCTCTGCACTTGTCTCTCATCACTCATCATCCAGTCAGCATTCAGCACGCTCTGTACACGAGCCATGCACGCAGACAGGGTGGGTGTTGATAGGCCAGTGATTCAATATCATGCTGAATAACGCTATATGTCAGATGGCCAGCATGTAATCACTCAGTTGCACATAATCAGGTTTTTGGTAATCAAACAGGGAGTCACGGGGCTTGGCAGTGAACCAGGGTGCCGTCTTGGCTCACAAGGCCACAGCCACAGCCACACCCGCTTCCCACAGAAGTACTTGATAATTAGAAGTTATAACACCAGAGAACTTTGAGTACTAAAAAAAAATAATAATATACCATATTTAATGAGCACTTAATATGAAAAAGTTACCTGGGGATATAACTCAGTTGAAAAATAATTGACTAGCATTGTATGGTCATAAACTGCACCCTGAACACTACCCAAAATCTACTAAAATAATTTATTCATTTTATTTTCAATTTGATTTAAACATTTGCTTGATAGGCAATAACTAGTATAAACTTTGTTCATAAGCAAAACAGAAGACAAACAAAGCAAGTACTCTATTATGAAGGTTAAGCTTGTTTTTAGTAGAAATTGTACTATTTTGTTATTGAACAAAACTCGTCTTATCTGAATTTGATTGTTCAAAATTGTCCACCCAATGGCTCCTTTTCTGTTTGAGGCAGTTTATAAGTAATTTAATACAAGGCTAGATAATTGTACAAATGATTTAAGAGTCCATAAGGAAGCATTAATAATAATTTTGCTGTGTACCAAGTTATTTTACATCACAAACATTTTTCCTTTTTTATTTTGCCAGTACGTTTGTATTTTGATTCACCTAGTAAACTGTAATTCAATTTTATTCTCAGACTTAAATGGCAATTTTAATTTATAAAAATTCAGATTTTGACATAAAGGAGCTTACAGATTATACATGGATATACATAAGCAAAGAAAAATTGGTTTCTGACTGATCAAAGTAGACATTTAAAAATTAGAGAAAAAACAAATTCAATTTCTTCCTAAGTTAAAATTTGATCATTTTGATAGTTTATAAATCTATGTTCTTCTTTCCCATCAAGGAAGTATATTTGTGTAAAAGAGAGGAAGCAGTCAACTGAAACCATACTATCACATGCATGATCATTACTTAAAGTATCACTCTACAGTACACTATCCATTCCTACATAAAGGATAAGCTTTTAGCTATGATTTTAATTAGTAAGCAGCAGATTTTTTTTTTAAAAAATCAAACATTAGTGCATACTTGTTAAATTGATTATATATGAAAAATAAGTTGTTTTATTGGTGATGACTTAAATAATGGTCACTATAACTCAGCATGCTTTAAGTTTTTTTAGACAAGACTTAGAGTTGGGATAATTGATAGCACATTAACTCTGATATTAATCATACCTAAGTTAGTGTTTGGAGATATTAAACAACTTTAAGAGAATATAAACTATAACTGTTAGAGTTAAGACCAAATGCACATTCCATTACATTAAGATTCTGTATATTTTCTATTATATAATGACATTTTATTTTTAAGTAAATTATGACCAGAAGCTAGGATCACATGCACCCTAGATAGCAGTTCTATTCAAAAGAAGTGCTTAGTTCTGAGTGAGGATGCTAGACTGAGGATGCATTGGACGCTTAATTTCTCAATGCAAACCTCTGGCAAAGTCAGAGATTATATATGGAAGTAAATCAATTACCGTGCTAAAAAGCAAGAAGATGAGTTCTAAGAAAGGTTTTAAATATGGTAAATCTCTAGAAGCCATAAAGTAGGCAAGAACATATTAATGATGGAAACAGCATAGAAAATTACTTTTAAAGTCTTTGGTACCAAAACTGCATTTTTTTTCTCTAAAACTAGAGAAAACATGTACAGGGACCTCACAAAGATAAAGACGATTTTCTGGGACTACTTCCTGAGGAGAAATTTAACCAGATACTTCCCAGCAATAATAGAGAATGTTCACACTCAGGATTACATCTAACAAATACAATAAAATAAAATATTTATCAGTTTTCTAGTCTTTCTAATTATGATTTCCAAAATTATTTGACAATCTCTATGAGAACATAGCAAAAACTATTATAGCAAATTCTTAATAGGCAATGCTATACATGAAGAAAAATAAATAGTGGCATCATAGTCAATATCACAGCATCATTAGAGGAAAGTCAAAAGTTAGCTATCAGTGCAAATTATGTGTCTTGGCAGGGAAAGCCCTGTATTGAAACAAACAAGAATACTTTAAAATAATCATCTTTGTACTATTAGAAATATAAAAAATCCTCAAGTCATAGCATAAGAACACTGAATTTAAATACTATACTGATCATTAGAAAACCTAAATGCTCTAGTAGTAAATATGACAAACATGAGAAGAGAAAATTATTATACAAAGTTCCACCATACCTAAAGTATGAGGAAAACCATGGACCAGGAAGTTTTTATGCCAATTAATATTGTAATGACTACATAAGTTGGTTTTGGTGGTGTGTACAGTTTCTAATATTGTCTTCTAATCCATGAGCATGTGAGATCTTTCCATCCTTTTAAATTTCTTTCTTCAGAGGTTTTATTCTGATTTCCTTTGTAGGATGTTTGTTATTTGTATATAGGAAGACTACTATTTTTGTATGTTAATTTTGTCCTTAGCATCTTTAAAAATATCAGAAATACTCACAAAAATGTGATTTATCAACTTGGGATTGATGAACTGAGTTTGATCCCAGGGACCTACATGGTAGAAGGAAAAAAAAAATAAAGTCCTGCAAGTTGTCACCTTATCTCCACATATATGCCATGGACACACACATGTGTACATACAAAATAAATCAATAAACTTTATAAAAAATTAATTCTTTAGTTTTGTCAGTTTCCAGAATTCATATTATAAACTTTTTTTCTGTAAAAATTATAATATAAAAAGAAATATTGACAAATGATTTCAGCATAGATATAAATGAGTTAATAGAACTAAAAATACTACAGAAGTAAGAAAAATGTGTGTGTATGTGTGTGTGTGTGTGTGTGTTTGTGTGTGTGGTATATGTGGGGGGACACACACACGTGTACACACATGATATTAATAGTAGTTGTTGTGGTTGTACTAGTAGTATTATCTATATATTTAGAGCCTTGATGAACAGAGCAACAGGATGTTAAATCAAGCACAAGAGAGGATAAAGTAAGAAAAATCAAAGTAAGCCTGGGATGTATACAGCTGTTGTTATGTTATCCTGGCAATCAGCTTTACTGTACAACATTCATATGTTGTGGATAGCCCTGGTATTACTTGAATTTTGATGCTCATTCTGCTTTCCCAGGATGGGCTGCAGACGAAGAGTGAATCACATACACAGGTGACTTCAAGTGAACCATCCCCTAATGAATAAAGGAACCAACCACTGGCCGAGTAGGTGGGACTTCTGGGTTGGAGAGGGGAAGAGAAGAGACAGGAGAGAGATAGTGGCTTTTGGACAGGGATGTAGCTACTAATGTCTCCCAGATTTCTTGATATAATTTTAGTATTTCATGTTCCAATATAGTTCCAGTTAGCTTCAATAAATTTGTAAGGTAAAACCTTCCTACTTTCAGGAATAAGTCACTTATCAGTCTTTGCTCCATGGGTGATGACAGAGAGATAAAACCTTTCATGTATCCTGCCTGGTGCACATTCATTCTCTAGCCTTAACAAAGTCAAAAGCTGATTGCATAACAAAACAGACATTAAGAATTTCTTTATCAGCTGGGCAGTGGTGGCACATGCCTTTAATCCCAGCACTCAGGAGGCAGAGGCAGGCGGATTTCTGAGTTTGAGGCCAGCCTGGTCTACAGAGTGAGTTCCAAGACAGCCACGGTTATACAGAGAAACCCTGTCTCGAAAAAATAAAATAAAATAAAGAATTTCTTTATCATAATCAATTACTAATGGGACCTATAAAAATACTTTTCCCACAATAACTGCTTTAGAATAGTTTTCTCAAAAGATTTTGGTTATGTTAATGTATTATACAATTATACATTAACATACAAGATTATAGATTGTACACATATTATAGGAAACTATTGTCTTATTGCATTATTACTATAAAACACCTTATATCTTAAATATTAGTTACTAGTATATAATCTGAAACTGTTAATCAACCTTTTGAATAGTTTAAGCATTTTGTTTTATTAATTACCTTAATCTACAAAACAAAAGTACTCATTGAATCAAGTCTCTGGCACAAGACAGAGCCTGGAACCTTGTTTACACAATACAAAGCATCATAGAATAGGGAACATCCTGATTCCAGCAATATAAAACTGTAACATTAACAGCGTAAAAGACAGCACAGTTTCAAGTCCTATCTCCACTCTCAGAAGGTCAGATGTGTTACTCTTAAACATGGTACCTGACTTGCTCAAGTACAGAATTTTCACCAGGCTCTAGAAGACATAGGTCACACAAAACAGAATGGCCAGGGCAAAGCTGGTGATCACACTTACAAGATACAGTGAGCTGAAGCCCTGTGAGGACCAGTAGAAGCTTGGGAGCATTATCACCACAGTCAGGGCTGCATGTGTCCCCTTAAACTGAGATTGTATTCAAGTATTCTGATGGCATTGAAATGGTAGATTGTGCAAAACTTCTCAGTATCTACACCTGATCGGTTCTCATGTGGGATAGGAGAGCTGCTCCCCACATGTTTCAGAGTCCCCATACTCTTTAGCCCCATAGTCTGTAATGAGGCCTCTGTCCTACAGGTGACCCCTGCTACCTTGGCACGGCTTGAAAGATGATAGCCTTTGTCGTTCTCCATCTGCCCTATTAATTCAGGGAACTGCTCTTTTCTACATGCCATGAGCCTTTTGCCTACTACAGGAAGGAAGCTGAGAAATGCTTTTAATGGCCAAGAAATCATAGCAAAACACGCAACATGAATGTTGCATTGTAAAGGGGCCTGAAAGCATTTTCGTGGTAAAATGAAGAACATCTTCTAGTTTTAATTTTGTTTCAATTCTTAAGATTTAGTATCCATAACTATTTATATTTGATAATTGAAAAGCTATGTTTGTACTTTTAGTTAATTTCAGATGCTATTGTCCAAGATAGTAAATTCAGGAAAGAGATATTACAAATAAACTATACTCAGGTATGGACTTTCAATTTGATTTTTAAAAGTTACTTACACAAACTTAATAGTCAGCAAAACTGAAATGCTTTGGGAGGATTTAGTCTTTAATATATGTAGGACTTCTCAGGTAGATGCTGCTGGTCAGAAAGTTATTTGTGATGCTGTAGCAAAGTCAGCAGTTAGCCAGAGTAGTCACAACATTTGAACAGCTCAGTTATAGCATACTTCAGAAAATTTAAATCCCTAGTTTGAGCCTTTTATGAATTTACTAACAGAATGCAGTAATGTCTAGGTGACATTCCATATTAAAATCAGCCCTCATAGTTATGAAGAGTGAAGACAACTGGGTGGCCAAAAAAAATGATATCACAGCTCAGTTCAACAAATGTTTCATTTTTATTGCTTTAACAAAAGCTTCATTAACTGCTGCAATATAATACATGTGCAGATTGTATTTATGTGGTGTATGTGAGTGTGTGTGTGTGTGTGTGTGTGTGTGTGTGTCTGTAGCAGCAATTAGTGAAAAAATGTCCATGAGTTTGAAAGAAAGCAAGGAAAGATATGTGGGAGGGTTTTGAGAGAGGAAAGGATAAAGGGAAATGATGTAATTATATTACAAATTTAAAAAATAAAAAAATAAACAATAAAACAGATTTTGAAATTTTTTTCTTTTAAGACTTTTTCCTTTTAAGCTTCTGGGTCTTTCTTTCTTTCTTTCTTTCTTTCTTTCTTTCTTTCTTTCTTTCTTTCTTTCTTTCTTTCTTTCTTTTTTAGACAGTTTCTCTGTATAGCCCTGGCTGTCCTGGAACTCACTTTGTAGACCAGGCTGGCCTTGAAATCAAAAATCTGCCTGCCTCTGTGTCCCAAGTGCTGGGATTAAAGGCCTGCACCACCACCACCCAACAGGGATTTTCTTTTTAAAGGTAAAGAGAGCCATTTTCTGAAAGGGATTTAAAGTATATTTAAAAGACCAAGGTTTAGCTTTCTGATCTATCTTCCTATAATTTAGGTGAGACTCATTTTAGAGATATGTAAAAGGGGACATTCAAAGGAAGATATATATATATATATATATATATATATATATATATATATATATATTTTGTATGGCATATGTGTAGTATGTATGTATGCATGTATTAACACTTGTGGAGTTGTTGAGACAGGTGTTAGGGCCTACCAAAGTGTGTGTGTTTGTGTCTGTGTCTATGTGTATGCTTGAATTCTCCATTTCTTACTCTTCTTTTCACTCTGACTCATAAAAAGTTAATGAACTCCAAACCTCTGGTGTCTGGCTAGTGAGAGGACCTTGAACCAGAGAGAAACTAAGCCTTTTTTTTCCCTAATTCCTCTGCTGTATCAGTTGGAGTTAAATTACCAGAAGTATGGCCTTAGAATACTTATGGCTTGAGAATAGCAAAGAATTCAAGGAAGAGAAAAATTACCAAAAGTAAGCAGCTTTTGGACACACAATAGCAATTTCCAAAAGTAAGTACCTTTAAGCCACAGAATAGCAAAGAGTTAAAGACAGAAGACTTGCCTACAGTAAATAGCTTTTGGCCACAGAATAGCAAAGAGTTAAAGACAGAAGAACAACAAAGGAAAAGCAGCATCGGCCATAATCACTGGCTCCACACCCATTTCTGCCTTCCTCAGGAAATTGGGTGCCTGATTATGTCCCCAGCCATAGGCCAGGCTGGCCTCAAACTCAAAGATCTGCCTCCCTCTGCCCCTCAAATGCTGGGATCGAATGTGTGTGCCAGCTTCTCCTCCCTTGCTTAAAATTTTATTATTGTTCCTTATCTTCCAACAGGGGAAGATTTCATTAATCAAAACATCATTTGTTCTCTTCTTTAGATACTACAATTAAACAAAAAACAGAAAATACCTAACAGACTTTAGATGCAACTGGGATCAACTGTGTATGAGCAAATATTCATTTGTTTATAGAAACTGAGATGTTCTAGACGCTAAAATACTAAAGGAAGAAAAGATAATGAGAAATACTCACACTTCTGCAAGAGAAACAAGGTAATTATTTTTTCCTAGAGAGATTGATCACAATTCCTCCTTTTAGAAATGGTATTTGAGCAGATCCAAAGGACATTCAATTGAAATCTTCAGAGAAAAATACTTCTGGAAAAAAAAAGGATAGCATATTATTCTGAAATAATAAAAATAAAATCTGGCCAGGCGTGGTGGCACACTCCTTTAATCCCAGCACTTGGGAGGCAGAGGTAGATGGATTTCTGAGCTCGAGGCAGCCTGGTCTACAAAGTGAGTTCCAGGACAGCCAGGGCAATACAGAGAAACCCTGTCTCGAAAAACCAAAACCAAAAAAAAAAAAAAGAAAAAGAAAGAAAGAAAAGAAAAAAAGAAAAAAAGAAAGAAAAGAAAAGAAAAGAAAAGAAAAGAAAAGAAAAGAAAAGAAAAGAAAAGAAAAGAAAAAAATCTAAGCATATTCTAATTGTCTGCATGCTGCCCCGTGTCTGTTCTCTCTGTGGTAGATAAGCCTGCATCAAGCTGGACTTGAGGGATAGAAACTTAACCGAGTGCCTGTGAGTGCTTGTCCTTTGTAATTTGTGAGATTTTAAAATATCCATTCTTCCTAATACATAATTTATATATCTATCAACTATGAAATTTCTTTGGAAAATTTAAAGTACTGTTATTCTTTTAAGAAAAACAACCTTATTTTCTGAAGAATGTTTGAAGGTAGGCCTGATGTGAGTCAATAGGAGAGAACGGATTAAGCTGTGCAATCTCTAATAAAAAAACATTGGGAATATTAATAGCATTATGACAAAGAATTAAAATACTACAGATATTGATTGGGTTAATTTCACAATGCTTGTCAATTTCAAATTAAAGTAGTTATTAGTCTCTCACAATAATTTTCACTTGGAACAAAGTTACAATTATCAGCATTAATTGACTTCAGATATTTGATAAACTCCAAACACAAGCTATTATAAAAATAGTACATAAAGTACCTGCTTAAATAGAGCTAAGTAATTGAATACAGGATCTACTGCTGTTTAAAGTCAATGAAGTAGACTAAACTTCATGGCATCTGCTTAGTTAATCTGAAAGTCTAAAAGGAACAGGATATCAGCCTTCTTTTCAGTGGTCAATGGTTATTTCTCTAATATGTCATTCTATTTCTTAATACTGGGTCTTTATACATTTCTTTTATTTCTTAAATTATTCATCAGTTAACTTTTGAATTTTTTTAATTAGATATTTTCTTTATTTACATTTCAAATGTTATCCCCTTTCCTGGTTTCCCTTCCGAAAATGCCCTATCCCCTTCTTCCTCCCCCTGCTGACCAACCCACCCACTCCCACTTCCCGAACCTGGCATTTTCCTATACTGGGGAATAGAACCTTCATAGGACCAAGGTGCCTCTCATCCCATTGATGACCAACTAGGACATCCTCTGCTACATATGAAACTAGAGCCATGAGTCCCACCTTATGATTTCTTTGATTGGTAATATAGTCCCAGGGAGCTCTGGCAGTACTTGTTAGTTCATATTGTTGTTCCTCTTATGGGGCTGCAAAACCCTTCAGCTACTTGGGTACTTTCTCTAGCTTCTCTGTCTGTAACCTGTCCTCAGTCCAATGGATGGAGGTGAGCACCCACCTCTGTATTTGTCAGGCATTGGTAGAGGCTCTCATGAGACAGCTATAGCAGGCTCCTGTCATCAAGCTATTGTTGGCATCAACAATAGTGTTTGGATTTGGTGGTTGTATATGGGATGGATCCCCAGGTGGGGCAGTCTATGGATAGTCATTCCTTCAGTCTCTGCTCTATACTTTGTCTCTTTAACTCCTCCCATGGTTATTTTATTCCCCCTTCTAAGAAGGATCGAAGTATCCACACTTTGGTCTTCCTTCTTCTTGAGTTTCATGTGTTTTGATAATTGTATCTTGGGTATTCTAATATTCTGGGCTAATAACCACTTATCAGTGAGTGCATATCATGTGCATTCTTTTGTGATTGGGTTACCATACTCAGGATGATAATCTCTAGATCCATCCATTTGACTAAGAATTTCATAAGTTCATTGTTTTTAATAGCTGAGTAGTAGTCCACTGTGTAAATGTATTTTCTGTATCCATTCTGTTGAGGGACATCTGGCTTATTTCCAGCTTCTGGCTATTATAACTAAGGCTGCTATGGACAAAGTGAATTGTATGCCTTAGTACATGTTGGAGCATCTTCTGGGTATATGCCCAGCATTGGCCTTTTTGTCTTCTTGACAGTGTCCATTTCCTTACTGAAGCTTTGCAATTTTATGAGATCCCATTTGCTGATTCTTGGTATTACATCACAAGCCATTGGTGTTCTGTTGAGGAATTTTTTCCTCTGTACCCATACGTTCAAGGCACTTTCTCTTCTATCAGTTTCAGTGTATCTGGTTTTATGTGAAGGTCCCTGATCCATTTGGACTTGAGAGTTGTACAAGAACATAAGAATGGATCAATTTGCCTGATTCCACATCCTTTTATTTTTAGATGTTTTATTAGATATTTTCTTTATTTATAATTCAAATGCTATCACAAAAGTTCCCTATACCCTCCCCTGCCCCTGCTCCCCTACTCACCCACTCCCACTTCTTGGCCCTGGCATTCTCCTGTACTGGGGCATATATAGTTTGCAAGACCAAGAGGCCTCTCTTCCCAATGATGGTCAAATAGGCCATCTTCTGCTACATATGCAGCTAAAGACACGAGCTATGGGGGTACTGGTTAGTTCATATTGTTGTTTCATCTATAGGGTTGCAGACCCCTCCAGCTCCTTGGGTACTTTCTCTAGCTCTTCCATTAGGGACCCTGTGTTCCATCCAATAGCTGACTGTGAGCATCCACTTCTGTGTTTTCCAGGCACTGGCATAGCCTGACAAGAGACCACTATATCAGGATCCCTTCAGTAACATCATGCTGGCATGTGCAATAGTGTCTGGGTTTGGTGGCTGATGATGTGATGGATCCCCAGGTGGGGTAGTCTCTGTATAGTCCATCCTTTCATCTTAGCTCCAAACTAGTCTCTGTAACTCCTTTCCTGGGTATTTTATACCCTATTCTAAGAAGGAATGAAATATCCACAAGTTGATGTTCCTTCTTGGTTTTCTTGTATTTTGCAAATTGTAGTGGAGCATGTGTCCTCATTACCAGTTGGAACATCTTCTGGGTATATGCCAAGGAGAAGTGTTGCTGGATCTTCTCCTAGTACAATGTCCAATTTTCTGAGGAACCGTCAGACTGATTTCCAATGTGGTTGTACAAGCTTGCAATCCCACCAGCAATGGAGGAGTGTTCCTATTTCTCCACAACCTTGCCAGCATCTGCTGTCACCTGAATTTTTAATCTTAGCATTTCTGACTGATGTGAGATGGAATATCAAGGTTGTTTGATTTGCATTTCCCTGATGATTAAGGATGTTGAACATTTTTTCAGGTATTTCTCAGCTATTTGGTATTCCTTGCTTGAGAAATCTTTTTTTAGTTCTATACCCCATTTTTAATGGAGTTATTTGAATTTCTGGAGTCCAGCTTCTTGAGCTCTTTGTATACATTGGATATTAGTCCCCTATCTGATTTAGGATTGGTAAAGAGCCTTTCCCAATCTGTTGGTAGCCTTTTTGTCTTGTTGACAGTGTC
>NC_034613.1:56934523-56944090 GCF_900095145.1 Mus pahari
TCCGCTGGATGGTTTTAGCTCCTTTGTCAAAGATCAAGTGGCCATAGGTGTGTGGGTTCATTTCTGGGTCTTCAATTCTATTCCATTGATCTACCTGCCTGTCACTGTACTAATACCATGTAGTTTTTATCACAATTGATGGTGATTCCCCCAGATGTTCTTTTATTGTTGAGAAAAGTTTTTGCTATCATGGGCTTTTTCGTATTCCAGTTGATTTTGAGAATTGCTCTTTCAAACTCTATGAAGAATTGAGTTGGAATTTTGATAGGGATTACATTGAATAAGTAGATAGCTTTTAGCAAGATGGCCATTTGACTATGTTAATCCTTCCAATCCATGAGCATGGGAGATCTTTCCATCTTCTGAGATCTTCAGTTTCTTTCTTCAGAAACTTAAAGTTCTTAATATACAGATCTTCTACATGCTTAGTTAGAGTCACACCAAGGTTTTCTATAATATTTATGACTATTATGTAAGGTGTTGTTTCCCTAATTTCTTTCTGAGCCTGTTTATCCTTTGTGTAGAGAAAGGCCACTGATTTGTTTGCGTTACTTTTATATCCAGCTAATTCGCTGAAGTTGTTTATCTGGTTTAAGAGTTGGAAAATTCAGTTCTGAGTGTCTCCAAAAAGAAACTGGAGAGAAAGCCTGGCATTGTGGTGCATGCCTTTATTCCCAGCACTCAGGAGGCAGATTCTGAGTTTGAGGCTAGCCTGGTCTACAAAGTGAGTTCCAGGACAGCCAGGGCTATAAAAAGAAACCCTGTCTCAAAAAATCAAAAAAGAAAAAAGAAAAGAAGAGAAACTGGAGAGAGCATACACTATAAGCTTGACAGAATACCTGCAATCTCTAGAACAAAAAGGAGCATATTCATCCCAGAGAAGTAGACAGCAGGAAATAATCAACTCAGGGCTGAAATCAACCAAGTGGAAACAAAAAGAACTATACAAATAGTCAACAAAACCAGGAGCTGGTTATTTGAGAAAATCATCAAAATAGATAAACCCTTAGTTGTCCTAACTAAAGGTCACTGGGACAATATCCTCATTTACAACATCAGAAACGAAAAGTGAGACATAACAAAAGAATCTGTGGAAATCCAAAAATTCAAAAGACCCAACTACAAAAGCCTTTAGTCAACAAAACTGGACAACCTGGATGAAATGGACAATTTTCTAGACAGATACCAGTTATCAAAGTTAAATCAAGATCAGATTAATGATTTAAATACTCCCATATCCACTAAAAAAAATAGAAGTAGTCATTAATAGTCTCTGAACCAAAAAAAAAAAAAAAAAATCCAGGGTTTAGTGCAGAGTTCTATCAGACATTCAAAGAAGACCTAATTCCACTTCTCCTCAAACTATTCCACAAAATTGAAATAGAAGGTACCCTACCCAATTCATTCTATGAAGCCCCAATTACTCTGATACCTAAATCACACAAAGCTCCAACAATGAAAGAGAACTTCAGACCAATTTCCATTATGAATATCGATATAAAAATACTCAATAAAATTCTCGCTAACCGAATCCAAGAACACATCAAAACAATCATCCATCATGATCAAGTAGGCTTCCTCCCAGGGATGCAAGGATAGTTCAGCATAGGAAAATCCATCAATGTAATCCACTATATAAATAAACTCAAAGAAAAAAATAAAACAACAACACATGATCATCTCATTAGATGCCAAGAAAACATTTGATAAAATCCAACACCCGTTCATGGTAAAAGTCTTGGAAAGATCATGAATTCCAGGCACATAATTAAACATAGTAAAAGCAATATACAGCAAACCAGTAGCCAACATCAAACTAAATGGAAAGAACCTTGAAGCAATCCCACTAAAATCAGGGACTAGATAAGGCTGCCCACTCTCTCCCTACTTTTTCAATATAGTACTAGATGTCCTAGCCAGAGCAATTAGACCACAAAAGGAGATCAAAGGGATATAAATTGATTTTTTTTTTTAAATTCGAGAATAAGGACTTCAAATTGGCAGTTAAGAAGCCAAGGCCTAAAACTCAGCAAGTCCAGGCAAGTCCATCACTAATAGAAAAACAAAACCCCTAGGCTCCAGCTTTATGCCCAGGTAATGGAATTTTCCAGTCACTTGGCATGAAGCAAGGACAATGTGTTAGCAGCCATTTCCAGATTTCCTCAGCTACTTCCTCCATAACAGTTCCAAGACCTCTCTAGCAACTTTCCAGCCTCCACACCCTGCTAATGGAATGTCAGAAGAGATCGATTCAACAGATTAACACAGAGGTCACATATGCTGCAATAGCCTGATTTGCTTTAAATCAAGCCTGCAAGCTTACTTCCGTGTCTATCTTGGTATTGGAGAGACCCCAGAATGCTGGACTTCTCCAGAATTAAACACTCTTGAGTTTGCATACTATTTGAGTCCAGAGTGTCACTCTTCAGTGAATCATGGACACTTACATTGGGGCAAGAGGCATTCTGATAGAAATATAAACCAAATTTACATTGTTCTGTTTCACACTGTGGGTGTTGGTTATGCAGATGTTTTATTTGCTAAAAAGATAACAAAGATTTAGATCATAACTCACCTCAGATTTAAAATAGCTGAATAAGGAAACTCAAAATCATTTTGTAATTGTGCTGGGTAGACTGCAATCTTTTTACACACCAAATCTTTTTGTATTATCAGAAGACTCAAATGGACAATAGAGCAAGCCTAATTCTTCATGCCTCATATTTTATAACTTCCTGAAGCTGGAAATTTTCTACAGAACTGAATGCAGATGGGATGTGATACCCATTCCAAACTTATTGACATCACCATATAGAGGAAATATGATCCAATTTTTGTGTTAATCCTTTCAGTTTATGAGGACTTTATTTTCCCTTTTACTTGTATATTTTCAATTGAACTAGAATGCAGTAGGTTTTCATGTGACTTTCCCACAACTTCCCCTTCATTTGGATAGTCATCCTTCTCACAAACCCTAGACACCTAACTTTTCTTTCTGCCATTCCTTTCCTGTTTAACTCTTTTTGCTCTGGTATTCTGCCTCTATGCTTTCATTTCAAGATGTTCTATACCACTACACAATTTAAGGCTCCCTGACCCAAAATGTTTACTTTCTAGTTTTCTGGCTCATATAGTGTATTCTAAGGTGAAGACATAAAGCCAAACAGTCCAGTTGACACTAGGCTATGTATGATGATAGAACATGAAACGTGTGCCTTTCTGAGCTTAGATTGCCTCCATCAGCATACTTTTTAAGACAGTTTCACCTATTCACCTGGAAGCTTATTTTCTTTACAGCTTAATTAAATCATACTATGTATATGCACTATATTTTTATTACCCATTCATAAGTTTATGAACATTTAAGATGATTCAATTTTCAGGCTTTTGTGAATAGGATAGCCATGAACATGGATTAGAAAATAACTTTGTAGAAGGATACAGGGCCTTTTGAGAAGATGCCCAGAATTTGTGTTAGCTACATCATAGGGTAGTTATAATTTACTATTTTGAGAAGATGCCATACTAACTCCAAAATTGGAAACATTAATACTGCCACCAACATAGAAAAAAAGGTATCCTTCCCCATATCCATGCCAATATTTATAATAATTATTTGGATTCTTGATGATGGCCATTTTGATTGGTATGCAATACAAATTTAAGGTAGTTTTAATGGCTATTTCTATAATAGCCAAGGATATTGAATACTTTTATAAATGCTTATTAGTCATTTATATTTCTTCTTTTTAGATTTCTGTTAAATAGCACTGCACATTTAAAATTAGGTTTTGTTTTTTTGATGCTCAGAATTTTGGAGTTCCTTGTATATTCTAATCATTAATCTATTATAAATATGTCTAGAAAATATTGAAAATATTTTCTTTCATTCTGTGGGATACCTCTGCATTGCACTGACAAGTTTTTGTTGTTGTGCTTTTCTTGTTGTTGTACAGAAGCTATTTATTTTCATTAGATACCATATGTTAGTTGCTGGTATTGTTTCCTGTATGATTAGATCCTAACTAAAAACCCTGAGCAGTCCCACTAGAAGTTTCCATGTATTAAATTTTACATTGAAGTTCTTGATTCATTTGGAGTTGAGTTTTGAAGAAGGTGTATGATCAGGGTCTAGTTTCATTATTTTACATGTTGACATTTGTTTTCCCTGGTGCTATTTGTTGATGACACTCACTTCACTACAGTGTGTAATTTTCTGCATTCACTGAGAGGATCAAGCTATTTCTGCCTTTGAGTATATTAATATGATGCCCTTTATTAACTTATTTATGTATGTTGAACCAGCCCTGAATTGTTACGAACAAGATCATGTTAACTTGGTCATGAAAAGAACATCATCTGATGTTAAATTAAATTTGAATCTTATTGAGAACTTTTATATATCTGTTAATTATAGAAATAAGTATTTTTTCCTTGATTTTTTCTCTTTTATTTCTCTCACCCTGTCTACTTTCTCTCACTCTATTGGTCTCTCACTCTCTTGCTTTCTCTCGCTTTCTTGCTCTCTTGCTCTCTTCTCTCTGTCTCTCATTTTGGTGTGCTTTCGTCTGATTTTGGTATAAAAATAATACTAGTTTTATAGAAAACATTTGAGAATATTCCTTCATCTTCTGCTTTAAGAAATAATCTGATAAGTGTGAAGGTAGCTATTATTTGAAGGTGTGGTAGAAGTCTGCAGTGAATTTATCAAGTCCTAGATATTTTTAGTTAGGAGATGATTTAATACTATTGTAATCTCTTTACTACTTATATATCTGGTAAAAATTATTTCACATTGACTTAATTGCAGTTGTGTGTATGTATCTAGAAATTCATTTATTTCTTAAGATTTTCAATTTAGTGGAATGTGGGTTTATTATCTTTATGATTCTAGATTTTATTTTTATCAAAACAATACCTCCCTCTAATCTCTAATTGTGTTAATGTTCTTTTCTCCTTTTCATTAATAAACCTAAGGTTTGTTAATTTTATGTTTTCAAAGCAATAGAGTTTTGTTTCCTTGATTCTTTGTATTTATCTTTATTTTTATTTCATTAATTTTGCTTTGACTTTTTAAAAATTTTCTTTTTTTAAATTTTATTTAACCTTTTTTTTTATAATCCAGATTGTATTCCCCTCTCAGTCCACCCTCTGACTGTCCCACATCCCATACATTCTCCTGCCATCTCCACAAGGATATCCCTACCCACCCACCCCCACCACCACCACACCAGACCTCTCTACTTCCTGGGGCCACCAGTCTCTTAAGGGTTAGGTGCATCTTCTCTGACTGAGTCCAGACCCAGCAGTCCTCTGCTCCATATATGTTGGGGGCCTCATATCAGCTTGTGTTTTCTGCCTAGTTTGTGGCTTAGTGTCTGAGAAATCTCAGGGGTCCAGGTTAGTTGAGATTGCTGGTCTTCCTTTGAGGTTGTCCACCTCCTTACCTTCTTCCAGCCTTTCCCTAATTCAAGCACAGGGGTCAGCAGCTTCTGTCCATTAGTTGTTTGTAAATATCTGCATGGTGACTCTTTCAGCTGCTTGTTGGGTCTTTTGGAGGGAATTCATGATAGGTGCCTTTTTATAAGGACACCACAGTCTAAGTAATAGTGTCAGGCCTTGGGACTTGGCTGGATCCCACTTTGGGCCTGCCACTGGACTTCCTTTTCCTCAGGCTCTTCTTTGTCCCTGCAGCTCTTTCAGACTGGAATAATTATGACTCAGAGTTTTTGACTGTGGGATGGCAACCCCGTTCCTCACTTGATGCTACTTTGACTATTGGTTATGTCTTTCCGTCTGCTGTTTTATGTTTTGCTGTGTTTTGTTTTTCCAAAACTACCAGATGATTCATGAAATTGTCCATTTGAGCACTCTTAATTTTTATGTACATATGCAGTGCTGTAAATTTTATCCTTAGAATCACTTTCATCGTGTCCCATACATTATCATTTGTTGTGTTTTAGCTTTCATTAGATTCTAGGAATTGAAAAAAAAAAATTCCTTCTTCATTTCTTTAGTGACCATAGTCAGTAACATTTTATTTTATCTTCATGAGTTTATGTCCTTCCCATATTTTAACTTTTCTCTTTATATAAGTTCTTTGATAATCTATATAATATATTTTGATTATATCTGCCTTATTCCCATTCTTACCCCTTATTTACTTACCTAACTTTGTATCATGTTGTTTATGTTTCAAACACCATAAAATACAATTTATAATACCTACATATTCTCAGATGTATAGCTTTCCATGGAAGTATGGTCCTCCCTCTCTCAGCAGCTGTTAATTGCCAATACTTCCTCATCTAGAGGTGAAACTTCATGCCCACACATCATCTCCATTCTGGTATTATGTCTATTTGTTCTGGTGCACAGCTTGTGCACACTGTCACATAACTTCTGTGAATTCGTATACATAACTGCCATTCTTTCCTTGTACTCATCTGCTGTCTATATCATTTATAGTCTTTCTGCCCCACATTACACAATGATTTCTAAGTCTTGGAAGGAAGGAGTATATGTTCCCTTTAACTTTGAGCATTCTACATTCTCTTATTTTCTGAATGTTGACCAGTTTTTTATTTCTAGGTCAATTGCCATCTACAGGAAAAAAGAAACTTTTTTTTTTTTTTTTTTGTAAATGAGTGATGCACTAATGTAGGTGGCTATTTAATACTACATTTAGCAAAGTACTCATTGTAGGTTTTTCTTTAGGACCTATGGTATGCTTAGAGACAAGGTTTTGACCACAGTAACAGTGTTAGGTATGGGAGTCATCTTGTGAATCGCAAATTAGATTCAATCAGAAAGGTGTTAGTTATGTACATATGCCTTTGGTGTTCATGCACCAGTGAACATGTTTTTCCAGGCCAATTGTTATTATAGCTAACAGGATTCATGGATAAATAATATTGATGATTAGTTTTCTACTGTGGCAGTGAATATAAAACCTAATATTTTGAAAGCTAAAGAGGGATGAAGTTTCCAATTAAGTGCCATCTTGATTTCTCCATTTTCTTTTTCCTTTTAAAAATATTTGTTTATTTACACCCACATTTTATTCCCTTCCACCCACCCACTGACTGTTTCACATCCCATACCCCATGCCCACTCCCTATCTCCATGTGGATGTCCCCACCCCACACACCACCAGATCTCTAAAGTCCTTGGGGTCTCCAGTCTCTTTAGGGTTAGGTGTATCATCTTTGAATGAACACAGACTTGGCAGTCCTCTAGTGTATGTATTTTTAGCATTTTTAGCACTGAGCTTTTATTTATTTATTTACTTACTTATTTTGCCCTTTTCTATACAGTAATGTCATTTTTGTCAATTTATAGGGTGACTCGATTTTATTTATTTCAATATGTGTGTGTGTGTGTGTGTGTGTATACATACTTTAGAAAACTTTTATAGTAATTGGTTTCTATGCATTTTTCAAAAGAGATTTACTGTTAAATTTTACATCTATACATTATTTCATTGTTGATATTTATCTTTATTTCACTTGACCAGATAGAATTAAGAATGTTAGTTCAATTTTCTCATATTTTTTGAGTCTTATTTTGTGTCCTTATAAGACTATGTAATCAGTTTTGCCAAAAGTTCTATAGATTCCTGAAAAAGTACATGCTCTAGTGTTTAAGTAGAATATTGTGTTGATGACTAATAGATTTATTTGATTTATAATTTAATTTAATTTCAATGCTTTTTTTTTTTTAATTTTTGGCTCTGGTAACCTTTCTTCTGTCTTGTTTTAGTTTGAAATTTGCTTTTTCATATATTAGGATAACCACACCAGCTTGTTTTCTTCTTCCATAATGTATTTCACTGAATTTTTATTTATTCTAATGAATGCCTTTATCTCCTACTTCATTATAGTTTGGGTTTTTATTTAGTGTTTCTGTTATTGAACTTTCTTCTAATATTCTAAATTGTCTTTTTCATTTCATTCAAGTATTTTGAATGTTTTATTTTGATCTATTTATTCTTGTCTTGTCTAATATTATCATGATGTTTATCCATGTATCATTTAAAATCAATGAACTCTTGGAGCATATTAATGTTTGTAACTATTCTTTTGAATTCTACAACTTGAATATAATCTGAATTCTTGTCATAATTACCAATTTATATGGACTTGGTGACACAAGGAGTGACATATTATGTTGTATTTTATATAACTAGTCTTTCTTTCCCTCCTCTCTCTCTCTCTCTCTCTCTCTCTCTCTCTCTCTCTCTCTCTCTCTCTCTNTCTCTCTCTCTCTCTCTCTCTCTCTCTCTCTCTCTCTCTCTCTCTCTCTCTCTCTCTCTCTCTCTCTCTCTCTCTCTCTCTCTCTTTGGTGGGATCTGGGTGTTTGTAGTTAGACTGTGGATTGTGACTTTTGATATACTTTTATCCACTAAATTTCAGTCTAGACATCTCCAGAGAGTAGTAGAGTGAGAAAGGATACAGAACATTCAGGGGAGCTTCCAGAGATGGGGGTGCTAGTAGATGTCTTAAGTTTTTTAACCAGGTGGCTATGTGGAGCAGACCAATGGAAGTAGTTCTTAGTGTCTGACTTTTCCCGTGTTAGCCTGCTGAAGCTGAGCAATAAGAGACGTTGGGGCTGTGAGTACAAATTTCTAAATCAGAAGGATGACAGGATTGTGCTGTTTGAATCTCAACCATCTGACCACGTTGAATGTGGCCATGGAAGAGTTTCCTAGGGTATCCTAAGGGTAGGGCCAGAATATTTTGTGTCTTTTACCAGTTAACAATATGGAATAGTACAGTGAGTGAAGTACCCTGGGAGTACATTTTTTTGTTGTTTTTTTTTCCTACTTACTCTTTTTTTTTTTTTTTTTTTTGGTTTTTTGAGACAGGGTTTCTCTGTGCAGTCCTGGCTGTCCTGGAACTCACTTTGTAGACCAGGCTGGCCTCGAACTCAGAAATCCACCTGTCTCTTCCTCCCAAGTGCTGGGATTAAAGGTGTGCGCCACCACACCTGGCCCTACTTATTCTTTTTTAAAGAGTAAAAAATATTAAAATTTTAAATAAAACAGTTAAGTAGTTTTTCATAGCATACATCTAGATTACTATACCCTACTAGTTGATTCAAAGCAGTTAATTGTTGTGGGAAATATTTAAAAAATCAAACCAGCACATTCCCATACTAGTGTCAACAACTATTGGGCCACAGTCTCTCACTGTGATTCCTCTACCTGCCATCTCCCCAACAGGGAGGGGGGAAATGGGAGGACCTAGTTCCTTTTCCTACCACACAATGCCCCACTCACCCCACAGTCATCCATCACATCACCCAATTACCCAGTAGAAACAAGACTCAAAGTTTATAGTTAACAATCAGATTTATCTATCAGTAAACTCACAACTTACAAGGTGTCAATAAAATAATGTCAGAGCCAATTGATAATGATAAAAGATTTATCACAATGAATCTAACCTTGTGATATCATCATGTCAGCTTCCATTCTCTTCTCCTTTTCCCCCCTCAGATGTTCTCTCTCTCTCTCTCTCTCTCTCTCTCTCTCTCTCTCTCTCTCTCTCTCTCCTCTCTCTCTCT
>NC_034613.1:56944147-56957766 GCF_900095145.1 Mus pahari
TCTCTCTGTCTCTGTCTCTGTCTCTGTCTCTCTCTCTCTCTCTCTCTCTCTCTCTCTCTCTCCCTCTCTCTCGGCAACTCTTATCTCTGCCTCCCTTTTCCTTGCCCAATCAGGGACTCCTTTGTACTAATGTAATTGGACAGGGAATATCCTGCATCACATCACCCATTCTGTTTAATTAAAAAATTAAAAAGAAAACTTTCTCTCAAAATATAAATTGTGCATAACTATTAACATTTTGTAATATATAAAGTACAAGATAGATCTAACACCCAGTCTATCATTTTTGTCAATTAAATATAACCTTTGCCATCTATCCTAACTTAAAAGACATATAATTTTACTCATGACTTATATCCTGGTTTTAGGTTGTATGCCATCTGAAAACCATCCTTTCAAATCTGTTCTCTCAAAGTAAATATCCTGGGTTGGGTAGAAGACTATCTGGTTTTTCAACACCATCAAAAAACTAAGAACAACTAATATTATCTGAAAATATGAGAAACACAAATATAGCTTCTAAAATGTAGTTTATTGAGAACACTGACCACCTGGACATTCCCTTACTTCAAAACTTTGGAACATCGGTCTTTAGCCTTCTGACCCAGGATAATCTGACAGACCTTAGAGAGACAGGATATTAAGGACTAGTTTATTCTCTCTTGGCAGAACCAGGCTGTCCTAACCTATAATTGTGTCCTTTATTGGCACAGTATTAGGTCTGTAGATGAAATGAGGCAATTATTGCCTAGTGGCTAACTCACCACAACTGGACTAACTTATAGATGCTCAGTTTCTTCTTTGAATCCAAGACAGGGGAAGCTGTCAGGAGCAGACTAGACTCAACAACAAGTGAATAAATAACATTAAATGTCATTTTCTATGGAGTTCTGCCATTTTTGGAAACCGACTATCTATGTAAAGTAACCTGGACTGTTGTCCATTAACTTCTCTCAACTATTTCTAATTAAAATAATGAAAATACCCTAACAATAAACTCAGTGCCATGAAATTGCCCTCAACTCATAGGCTTAAACATCTTAGATCAGATTAAAATAACAGTTACAGAAGGACTGGGTCTAATCCTTGTACTAACAAAATTTTGTATCAACAGAAGAAATTTATACTAATGAAATCCTTGATTTTTGCATCAAAATAAATTATGCATCATTTAAGAAATTATGACTTCAGCTTAGTAGCAATTAAAAAGATTTATACCAAATGAGATCATGGTTAGGCAATCAATTCTATCTATTCCTCCCTGTTCCAATATGACCATTCCTACATTCCCTAGAAAGAAAAAAAAATTTTTTTGAGACAGGGTTTTTCTGTATAGTCCTGGCTGTCCTGGAACTCACTCTGTAGACCAGGCTGGCCTCGAACTCAGAAATCTGCCTGCCTCTGCCTCCCAAGTGCTGGGATTAAAGGCATGTGCCACCACTGCCCGGCAAAAGAAAACTTATTAATAACTCCCTCTAGCACCAAATCCCAGGTATGACTCTTCATAACTTCTTCAAGCTGAATATGGATATTGAGATATTATGAAGGGGGAGGGAAAATAGGATTTATTAGTCTCTGATCTCTGTGTCTTGACTGGATCTGGGTTAGAGTCCAGGACATCAGGAGTTCAAGCAGGTCAGTTCTGCATGTCTGATGAGGAAATTCACCAAGACTGTATATTACATAATATATAAATCTCAAAACAAAATTTTTGTATCATTAAGATATATTTTTGTTTGATACTCTGGAATCTAGTCCTCGAGAGGTCTCCCTTCATCTTATCTGATACACATAATTCTGGAAGATGTAAATACCTTAATCACCTTTTCCAAAAACACAAAGACCTAGTCCCCTTCTCCACTCATGTTACAGATTTGTAGCTTGGTCTTCCTGTGAGTCCCCCAACAATTGGAAGAGGGGGTGTTGCTTAATCTGTTGCCTGTCTGAGGATCCTGTTTCCCTGACTGTGCTGCCTGTCTGGCCTCAGTGGGAGAAGATATGCCTAGCCCTGAAGTGACTTGATGTACTGGGGGTGGGGGTTATTCCCAAAGCGGGGTCTTCCTTCTCAGAGGAGAAGGGAACTGAGGAATGGTGGAAGCATTTGTGTGAGGGGTACTAGGAGGAGGGGGATGATCTTTTGATGCAAAGTGAACAAATAAATAAATTTTTAAAAAGATAAACTTAGGCTAGAATGGTGGATTTATATACTCATAGTATTCTGGCAGTTAGGGAGACACAGTTTTAGCTAGTTTAGCTCTTGGAAAGTGGATAGTTCACCATTCTATCAGTTAGAGGAGTGCTACTTCATTAAAGCCAATTAGAGAGTTTAATCTCATCCATTTATATTAGGTTTGTGTGTTGTGAGGATCAGCCAAGTATCCTTAGAGTTATAAGCTTTAAATGAAATAACAAATAACAATTTAACAAAGATATCCTACTTTTGTTACTTGTATGATATTGTTTGCTGTGTGGCACTTTAAAAAGTGCATATTATTTCCATGAGTTAGAAACCTCAGATTCTTATGTAGTTAGAATATAAAATTTATTTGCAGCCAGGATAAAAGTTTTTGGCATAGTAACTGTATTCATTGTGGAGAAAAAAATCATGTATCAGTACCAGAACCCATATTTTCAAAGGCCAGGGTACAAATGGGGTTGGAGAAAGTCAGGAAGTCCCAGATTCCACTACCAGGAATTCATGTCTGCCATTTTATTACGTATCTTAAGTGATCAGGGGTGAAGAGTGGGTTGAACCTGGTAGCTATCTATGAACTTTGTAAAGAAACAGATGAAAGAGATGGTTTCAGCATCCTAGTTTTATGAACAATATGAAGATATCCTTCTTGCAAGGAAGTGTGCAAAATATGCCACTTGAAATTATAAAGAGGTGGTTTGTAGCTAGCAATGGGCAGTAAATTGATCATTCTGCCAAATTAAGTTTTGCTGTATTTTAGAAAATTCTAGTTGTTGAAGACATACTTCCGGTAGAATTCATAGGCAGTGTTATATAGTCCTTAAAAGTCTCCTTTTTGAAATCAGATAGATATTGCTCTTTCCTAATTCTTTAACAGCTATAAGACCCTGGGAACATCATATAAAAATAGCTCTGTTTTAACAAAAGGAAATGATGTGATAGCTCATACATATTAGTGTATAGTTATATCAAAATGATAATTTATTTTCTATGTAAGTATGTGCTGTGAATATTAATAACTCATAACCATTCTTTCTCGGCCCAACCCTTAGCCAAGTACCTAAAGAATGTAATTTATATATGTTATTAAGGAACATTAGGTGAATATTAAAAAGTGTATTTCAAACAATATCAAAAACATATTTACCATTAGAGAAAGAATAGAATACACTCTTTCAACATGCCATCTCTTCTGGATTCTGTTTTGTAATGTTAAGTAAGGTCTCTCTCCACATATGCCCCATGCATCAGTCTTGTCCCTAGTCAAAGATGATACAGTCACAGTTTTGGGAAATCATGCCAGGCAGTTGAATTTCTCTATTTTATCTTCTCACCATGCCTAAGAAGGCCAACAACTGTATGACTGACATACTTAACCTTTTTAACATAATAGTGATTTAAATATTTTAAAATGTGTGCAAAATTTGGGACATTCAAAAAGAATAAAGAATCAACAATGCACTGTAAATTTTTCAGTTATTTGAATAAGCCAATGCTATGAAAAGAAAAATGGGAGGGTGGAAGACCACAGATTATTAGAGACCAGAGGTATAGCAATCCAATATTTAGTGTAAGACTTATTCTGATCCAATTTGAACAACACAATTATTAAAAAGAGAATTTTAGTTTATTTGTGGATTATACCATGCATGATATTGAGAAATCACCACTATTTTGTTTACTGATAATGCCATCGTAGTTATGTTTTCCAAAAGTCCATTATTTCAGATATATAGTACACATGAAATCAGAAAATGATGCATATTTTAAGTTTTCATTAAATGTTGTTTACAAAGTAAAAGAACAAAGATAAAAGAAAAAAATCATTTCATAATTAGTGAATAAACAAGGCTGTTGTTAGGTCATTTTCTATATGTACTATTGGTGAACATTTAGGAAAATTATAAGAACATACTTATTGAAATATAGGTTAATAGTGGTATTGGGTAACCTATACAGAGATGTGCTGATGAGCTCGCCCTGGTGGTGTGGATAAGGGAGAGGAGGCAGAAGGTAAACTGACCAGCTCAGCTATCATCCAGGCCCAAATCCAGGGCTCTGAGTTAGCCCACCACAAAATTTACATCATCTTTGATTTTGGAGCACATGAAAGAGCCAGTCTCGCCTATCTAAAAGTGCAGGATCTCCAAGATACAGGGCAACAACAGGATAACCAGGATGAGCTTTGGTGAGGATCCAATATTGATGATTTCAAAGAAGCCAGAGACCTCGAACCAAATCAGTGAGTCATTGGAATGGACATCGCTAAATGAAGATATGTGGACAGAGTGAAATATTGTGGGATACAGTGTGAATTGTTACAGCTCCTATGATGAGATGTTTGCTATGCCTTATTTTGTTTGTTTGTTTCTTTTTTTTTTTTTTTTTATTTTGCTGGAAGTTTGTAAGGGCAGAGGGTAGATACAAAGAGATGGGTGGGACTGGAGAACAAGATGTTAAACTCACAAAGAATCAATAAAAAGTTAAGAAAAAGTAATGTTGGTATAAAGAAAACAAATATTTGCTAATTCAAAACTCGCTTGGGTGACACAAAGTCAGTCTCATTAAATACTACATAACAACTATACCAAAACTATGGAAATAATAGCTGCACTGAGTTTGATATTCATTTTTCTTTATTATACTTAATATTTATATTATGGGTTTATATATAGTTCATAATTTTGTGTTTTTATGAATCCAATTATTTGAAATATATTTGTACATGTTTTGACAATGATTTTTTTTTTGTCCATAAAACATCTCTGTAATCTATCAACATAAGTTCAAGCTATTCTTCCAAAAATATCTTCACTAATCTTTTCCAGGGCCAAACAAATTTAATATTAATATGGCAATGCCCCACATATGATCTAATTAAAGTGTTTACTATGTCAGTTTTATTTTAATTTCTGTGTATTAATTATACAGTGTAATATGTTTCATTGTGGCATTTCTATATATATATAAAATATACTTTGATCTTATTTTCTTTTCTTATTATTTTATATAATAAATATCAATCACATTCTTTTCTGTCCTCAACTCCTCCCCAATTTTCCCTTCCTCCCTAGTCATTTAACTGCATCTTCTCTTTCCCTTAAAATCCTTCAAAACCCCAAACCAAAACAAAGAACAATGAAACAAAAGAAATACCAGAACAAAACAAAAAGTGCATAAACATGAGGCCAACAACTCCCAGGCATGGGGCCTGCCCTGGAGTTGGTTTATATAACTAGTCATAAGACACTGGAAAACAAAACAAAACAAAACAAAACAAAACAAAACAAAACAAAACAAAACAAAACAAATTTCTCCCTTCCTATCAGGTATCATTTGCAGTTTCTTGTTTAAGGGTGTGATGTTTCTAGTCCCCCTTTCAGGTGATTAATGGATGTTTGTATGTTTGTCTGTTGTTTGGAAAGTGCAGCAGTGGCAGAGGTTACTGAATACAAAGGAATTAGAGTGCATTAACGAAAGTGGGTCTTCATCTTATTTGATCAGGAGACCCTTTCTTTCCTGATATCACATTAGAATTCTATTCCTTAATTCATCATCAATCATCAGAACCTCTTTTTCAAGGGTAAAAAAGATGAGAAATTAAAAGATATCTGATTGTATCTCCAAACCGTGTAGTTTAAAGCAAAACTGATATGAGGGTTCTTAAGTGAATATAAAACCAATAGTTTCTATAGTGTTAAATTTTGAGTGTGAACTCAGAGAAATCTGTTCTGCAAAGCTGTTTCTCTTTGACATGAAGCAAAATTGAAGACGAGTGCTTCCCCTGTTGCCTAACAAGTTTTACTCACAGAAGTCCTTCCTTACTTTTAAAGTCTCGGTCTCACTTCCTCTACCTGTTTTTCAAACATTTTAATATCTTATTGCTCAATTCATCAGTATCCTTTGTCTTGGTTAAATTTTGTATTGATGAAACTTTACATAATTAAACTGTTCATATAATCAGTCACTTTTCACTTAGCAGAATTGGATTTATAATTTTATTCGAAATATATTGTAAGAGAGGAGATTTTTTCAGTCCTAAATTCATTGAATATTATCCAAGACAAAAATTTGTGAGTAATACTGAAAATGCATAATATCTAATTAAGCCATCTAATTCTTCTGCTAATTATTTCAGATTATTACAAAAAAAAGGTGTGTGTGTGTGTGTGTGTGTGTGTGTGTGTGTGTCAGAAGAAATAAAGAACTAGACAGAGTAAAGCAGAACGGGGAGAGAAAGGGAGGGAAAAATGCAGTAAGAAGAAGTGAAAGAAAGAGCAATAAAAAGGAGCAAACACAAAGACTTTTCTGTAGGAACCATAGGTGGTGGTTGTTGTTTTTATAGAGACACAGAAACTTATTCATTTTGGCAGTCAATAATCCCCCAAATCCACTAAATTAGAAGTCATACTGCATATGCAAAGGACCTGCTTATGTCATGTAAATACTGCCACAGTCTCTGTGAATTCAGATGTGTGCTGATCTAGTTGATTTAGAGGGTGTTGCTTCCATGGTGTCCTCCATCCTCTCTGGCTCTTATAATCTTTCCACTTCCTCTTTCACAGGCTCCCCTGAGCTCTGAATAGAGGGATTTGTTGAAGCTATCCTGGTTAGGTCTGTATGTTCCAAAGTCTCTTATTCTTTGCATAATTTCTGCTTGTAAGTCTCTGTACTTGTTCCCACATGCTGCAGGAAAGAGTTCCTCTGATGATGCGTGATCACGATACTGATCTATGAGTACAGCAGAAGATTATTAGGAGTCATTTTACTCTTATGTTCTTTTTTTAATTGGACATTTTATTTGTTTACATTTCAAATGTTATCCCTTTTCCCAATTCTTCCTGACTTCGGTGATGTTATTTATACAGGAAAGGTATAAAATTGCTAGTACAAGGAAATCCATTGATAAAAAGAGGCATTTACTATCTTGAGCAAGACAATAGTAGTAAAATCTCATTAAACATTATTTGTCTAGGAAAACTAAAAATAATTGAAAATCAATGTTGAAGAAACTCTATCCTAAGGAATATAAAAATATTGCATAATATATATATATAATATATACATGTATATGTATATATACATGTGAAAATGTAATATGTGCCTCCTTTGGAGAAGATAGTATATTTTGCTATTTGCATAAATGATAGTGCCAATATTCATCTCTTAATGCTATATAAAGCATCCATTATATTTTTAAAAATGTGTTCATATAAACAAGACCTACATAATATCAAAAACATTCCATATGCCAATGTGGTTTGGAGAAATCTCACATGGCTCTAGTCCAAAACAAAGAACAATAAACAAGTAATGGCTGCCAAGAGAAAGAGAATCAGTCTTCTCCAGGATCAAGCTGTCGAATAGATTATCTTATCACAAGGAGTCAGCAAAAATACACGTACGTAAGAACAACACTGAATATATTTAATAGGATATATATGTGTGTGTGTGTGTATATATATATATATATATATATATATATATATATATATATATCTTTCTGTGTATGTGTGTGTAAAGTAACAACAATTAGAATTATTATAGAAGTAGTCATAAATCCAAGAAAGAGTGGAAAGGAGTAAGAGAAAGATTTGAAGAGGGACAATGAAGGATGGAAATGGTATAAATATGGCATATTCATGTATCAAATTCTCAATAACTTTAAAAAGTAAATATATATAAAAATTTAAAGTATATATTAAATTATGTATTATCATTGCAGACTTACTATTCTTATTGGCATAAGAATTTCACTGAGTATAAACGAGTAAATTAAGTTAGTGAAAGTGCATAGCTTAAATTGAGCTGCTGATTTTTATCTGATCAAATTGAAAATCTCACCAAGCCACTGTCAAAATGAATTTGGCAACTTGGACACGGGTTGCAAAAGTGATTCTTTCAGTTCTATCTCTCTTTCTTTTCTCTTCTTTCTTTCTTTCTTTCTTTCTTTCTTTCTTTCTTTCTTTCTTTCTTTCTTTCTTTCTTTCTTTCTTCCTTCCTTCCTTCCTTTCTTTCTTTTTCTTTCTTCTTTCTTTTTTCAATCTCCTCCTCCTCCTGCTGCTGCTCCTTCTTCTTTTTAATATTTCATATACAACATGTATATAAGTAAAGTTATCAATTTAACCATAATCTAGCCATTGGAAAATTTCTAAGAATGTCTGCAAAAATGTACTTCCATTTGCAAAATGTTATGAATCTTCTATATGTTCATGAGCATGAATTTATAAGTTTCTATATCTATTGCATATTTCATGTAAATCAAAGACATTCAGCTATAATGAATAAAAAATATGCTACTCAGAATTTAGGTATGCTTAATGTGATATAAATCTCAGTATAAATTCAACAAGGCTACTTTTCTTGGAAATTAAGCTACAATTATTACTAGAAATGTTTAACCTAAAAAAGGGAGAATGCAGCTGGAACACTTGGTTAGGAAATTTATAGCTAAACTGTTGTAAAGCACTCTCTCAAAAAACTTTTTATACTACTTTGATGCTATTAAGGGACAATGTGTAAAATGGAGGGTAGTCTTTAACTGGGAAATAGAAGTGAAGGCAACATGGAAAATGGAGGGATAAATAACACTATGGGTGTTTTTAAAAAGTCACAGATAATGTATGTAATGTTTTCTTAAAATGAATATATAATATTGATACCATTTATATATTCTGTTTGAATGATATTACACCACCTGGGTGGAAATGTTTCCCTAAGACTTAGCTAACACGCCGGGCAATCGTGGTACCCACCTTTAGTCCCAGCACTTGGGAGGCAGAGGCAGGCAGATTTCGGAGTTCAATGCCAGCCTGGTCTACAGAGTGAATTCCAGGACAGCCAGGGCTACATAAAGAAACCGTGTCTTGGGAAACCAAAACCAAACCAAACCAAACCAAACCAAACCAAACCAAACCAAACCAAAACAAAACAAAACAAAACAAAACAAAACAAAATGACCCTAGCTAACAAAAACAGTAGTGCTAAGCGTGGAAAACCTTTGCATTATTAGTCAAATGAGTCTAAGAGACTCCCTAAACAATGCAGGTTTTTGCCATTATCCTTTTTTTCCTCATAGAAATTGAAAGGCAGACCCTGTTGCTGAAGACAGCACATGCTCTGGGCATACATCTTTATGGATATTTTAATAATTGACCTAGAAGCCTCTCTGAAGACTAGATCTGACAGTACCTGAATGTACATGTGGTTGAAATTCTGAAAAAATAAATTAAAAAAGCTAGAAAACTAATATTTTAATGACTTGTGGTATACATTAATCATTTAATATTGTTATAGTTCTATTTAATAAATTTTAGTGTGCTAATATTTGAAAATTAAAATAGTATATGTATTTAAGGGAAATTACATGTTTTCATATAATTTTACATTGTAAAATCACTACCAGAATCAAGCTATCAATAATCCTTTGACATGGTCCTAAAAACAATACTAATAAATTAAAACATTTTTGATAGGCTTTAGTTTTATTTTCTATTTTAATTTTAAAGAAATTCAGAAAAATAGGAAAATATGAAGAAAAGCACAAGAACAGCAAATGGCTAAGATTTCATATATATATATATATATATATATATATATATATATATATATATCAGTATTTTGGTCTTTTCATAGCAAATTTAATTGATTTAAAACTGTAATCTGAGCAATTGCTGCTTTAGGGACTCCTTTTGCACATTGTTGGTAGGATTAAGATACATCATAATGGTTGTGGGAAATAGATTGGAGTATCTCAAAAAACTAAAAACAGAATTACTATATATATAGCAGTAATTCCACTATGTGATATATAATCAGAGAAAATAAGTAAGTATGCTAAAGAGATATCTACACTTCTTATGTTGACTACAATACTGTTCATAAAGTCCAGGATATGGTATTGTCATAAATATCCTGATAATAAATGAATGAATAACATAACATGCAACACTACACAAGCACAGGGAAAAGTGAAATCCTGTAACAATGTTGATTCCCATAGAAATTATAGGAAGAATGAGGGTAATCAGAGAATAGGCAGGCTAGTCAGAGAGGTCCTGGATAAAGGTGGATTAGTAAATTACACTTAAGTTATATCAAGATGTTTAAGTAGGCTATTGTATAGTTTAGGGACTATGAATAAGGATAACAGAATAGGGTATCTTGATTTAAATATTTATTGTTTTATTTTTATTAAATTATTTTATTTATTTACATTCAAATGTTGCTCTCATTCCCAGTTCCCCCTCCTAATGTTCTTCACCCCATCCCTTTCTTTGCCTCTGAGAGGATTCTTCCTCCACAACCTCCTCTACTAACCACCCTCCTCAACCCCCCCCCCACCATTCTGGGGGCTAGTCCTGGTGGCATTTTCTTCCTTTTTGGTTCTTCTTGAAGCAGCAGGGGGTGGGGGGAAGATCATCAGTTGAGGGTAAGGTTTTTATCTTAGGAGATATTTAGAGTTGCTGTATAATAATTAAAAGTTCACTTATCTAAGCCTAAGTTAATTGCTACTGTGGCTGACCAGCCTTCTGTGTTCCTCTGAGGCCAGAAGCTGCAGTCTCTAGCATTTAGTAACTCATCCTAAAACAGAGGAGATTAAGTAAAGGATTAGTTGCTAGAGAATTTTTTCCAGATGCCTCTTGGTTATCAGGTTAGTGGGGAGTTTGGAGCAATAACATTCAGTTGAACCAGGAGAAGAGAATAACACTCTTAGAAGAAAAAAAAAATCTTACATAAGCAAATATATATAAACTCACATAAATTCAAATACAGATTCATACATGCGTACTTATACATTTCCACTCAAACCAGTTGGGTCTATCTTGCATACATTCTCACAATTACATACTTATACACACATTCATATGCATTTGGAGCAAAAGACCAAGCACCAGTGCAGAAAGAATTCATTCTGGGTGAAAAATGAGCGCCAATCTTTATTGCATAGAGAAAGAAAAAGCTTCTATCCTTTTAATGCTAAATGAATTAAAGCCAAGAAAGTTTGGTACCTTTTAATAAGACTAAACCTGCCTTATTATTAAGAAAAGACATGTTCTGTCCCATGGAAAGAAGGCTGCCTGCTCCTGCTCTCTGAAGCTTCTTTTTATTCTCTTTCCCTCTGCACATTGCATATTGTTCTTTTTTTATGTTACCTATAGTTTCTAAGTTATTCCACTTTGCCTTCTCCTAATCTTGCTCTCTCCTCCTGCTATGATGTTACAATAATGCTCTTACTCTCAAAGCCATTTCTCCCTATGCTATGCCTTTACTTCTAAGTTTTTCTTCAGTTCAGTTCTGTCTAAAAAGTTCTCGTGTGTCCTGACTTTAATAAATATTACCAGTTCTGTTCTAAAAAGTTCTATTCAGAACTGATGAAGAAGTATTCTGTCTAAACTATTCTCCTCAATACAGCTCTAACTCTTCTCTTTGTCCTCAGCACTTACATATCTTTTAGAATACATGATTACATGTTAAAAAGTTCATCTCAAGTTTACACATAAATTCAAATCATAATTTGAAATAGAAATTTGTGACAGAGACTGTTTGTAGTGTCTATTCCTGGTTGTCAACTTGACTATAATTGGAATGAACTACAATCCAGAATTGGAAGGCTCACCATTACCCCTAATCTGGAGGCTGGGAGATATAAGCTCCTGATCTGGATCTTGGTATGGAGACCTTGAGACACAGTGGCTATTGATTCCAGAAAATTAAGACAGGGAGATCTCTGAATTCAAGGTCATCTGGGATTAAAGGTGTGGTGGCACACAGCTTTAATCTGGGCTACACCTTCTGCTGGAGACCATATAAGGACATTGAAAGAAGGGAGTCTGGTTCTCGCTCTTTTGCCTTCTTGCCCTGTGGGACTAAGCAACTGCTAGATCCTTGGACTTCCATTCACAGCTACTACTGAACCATTGTTGGGAATTGGACTGTAGACTGTAAGTCATCAATAAATTCCTTTACTACATAGAGCATATCCATAAATTCTGTGACAATATATAAAATGAACTCAAGAAGTTAGACTCCACAGAAGCAAATAACCCTATTAAAACTGGGGTACAGAGCTAAACAAAGAATTCTCAACTGAGGAATACCAAATGGCTGAGAAGCATCTAAAAAAATGTTCAACATCCTTAGTAATCAGAGAAATGCAAATCAAAACAACCCTGAGAGTCCACCTCACACTAGTCAGAATGGCTAAGATCAAAAACTCAGGTGACAACAAGGATGTGGAAAAAAAAAGATGAGCATTTCTCCATTGTTGGGTGGGACTACAAGCTGGTACAACCACTCTGGAAATCAGTTTGGTGGTTCTTCAGAAAACTGGACATAGTACTTCCTGAGGACCTAGCAATACCACTCTTAGGCATATACCCAGAAGATGCTCCAACATGTAATAAGGGCACATGCTCCACTATGTTCATAGCAGCCTTATTTATAATAGATAGAAGCTGGAAAGAACCCAAATGTCCCTCAACAAAGGAATGGATACAGAAAATGTGATACATTTATGCAATGGAGTACTACACAGCTATTAAAAAACTGAATTTATGAAATTCTTAGGCAAATGGATGGATCTGGAGGGTATCATTCTGAGTGAGGTAACCCAATCACAAAAGAACACACATGATATGCACTCACTGGTAAGTGGATATTAGCTCAGAAGCTTGGCATATCCAAGATACAATTCACAAACCACATGAAACTCAAGAAGAAGGAAGACCAAAGTGTGGATATTTCAATCCTTCTTAGAAGATTGAACAAAATACCCAGGAGTGGCATAGCTGGATCTTCAGGTAGAAGTACTTCAAATCATATATACAGCCCCTTTTAGCTTCTAGAGTCTTCATTTAAAAGCCAAATGTTTGGCTAATAGATCTCCTTTTATCTGTCACTGGTCTTTTCCCCTCCTTCTCTTAATATTCTTTCTCTGTTCTGTATATTTAGCATTTGATTATTATGTGAGGTGTGGAATTTCTTTTCTGGTCTTATCTATTTGATGTTCTGCATGCTTCCTATACTCTGATGGGCATCCCTTTCTTTAAGTTAGGGAAATTTTCTTCTTCTATAATTTTGTTGAAAGTAGTTTTCTGTACCTTTTTTTCATCTTATATTTCTATTTATTCTCTTTTGTTCTGTCTTATTAGTAAGTAGAAAACATTTTAATAGATGTTGAGAAAGAGTCTATGTAGAGAAAGGCAGAGGTTTTCATTCAACTCTGCCTTCAGATGTCCACTTACTTTTTTTTGTCATTTCTTTTTTTTTTAATGTTTTTTTAACTAAATATTTTCTTTTTTTTTTGTTTTTAGAGTTTTTTTTTCTTTTTTATTATTATTTTCTTTATTTACATTTCAAATGCTATCCCGAAAGTTTCCCATACCCCTCCCCCCACCTCTGTTCCCCTACCCACCCACTCCCA
>NC_034613.1:56957777-56995318 GCF_900095145.1 Mus pahari
TAATATCCGCTTATCAGTGAGTGCATATCTTAACCTGTATAACAATGCTGGGCTCTAGGGAATGCATATTGTCTTAGCTATTATTGATTGTGTTTTTATGCTGGTATTTAAGTGTCTGGATTTAGAATACACGTGATTCTAGGTGTTACTATCTGGTCTTGATTTTGTGGGAAGGGTGTTGCTTTCCTTGATTTCTGTTGGTCTTCTATGTATTAGAGAAGTATGGAGGCTGTGGGTTACCTGGTTTGGAGTGTTTCTGACAGCTAGTGAGTGCCAGAGAGGAACAGATGTGGGCTAGCTTCCAGGCAGCTGTGGACACTAAGTTTACAATTAGAGAATGACTTCTATGTATCAGCAATTAAAAAACAAAACAAAACAAACAAACAACCAAACAAAAAACAGAAGCAGTGATTCTCTAGATGGTAGGGATACTGACAAGTTCCACAGGAAGGATGAAAGTATGCAGCAAGGATTTGGTCACATTTTCAGGGACTAAAGTATTTCCCTATCTATTGAAACTGACAAAATTGTGGGAAAAATTCTTACTTGAAACAGGGACGTGGGGGCATCAGAAAGGTAGGGAAGATGCACTGGCTTTGAGTGTTAAAGAAAATGTGAATAGCTTGCTCCAAACCAAGGAAGTATTAATAGAATCAAGAAAACCTAATTGTAAAAGAGTGCAGATAGATCCATATTTATCACCATGCACAAATCTCCCCTGAAAATTAGTCAAAGACCTCAAAATAATGCCAAATACACTGAATTTGATAGAAGAGAAAGTGGAGAATAGCCTTGAACTTATTAGCAAAGAAAACGATTTTCTGAACAGAGCACAGTTAGCACAAGCACAAAGATTAACAATTAAAGGGGCTTCATGAAACTTAAAAATCATAGAAAACATTTTTTATCAACTATACATCCTGTAGAGGGCTAATATCTAAAATATATAACATACTTTAAAAAACCCTGGACATCAAAAAATAAACACATGACCCAATTAAAAGAAGGGATACAGGTATAGACAGAAATATGAAATGTGGAAACTTTACTAGCCAGGAAACAATTAAATGCTGAACACCTTAATCATCAGGAAAATGTAAATCAAAACTAATTTGAGATTACATCTTACACAAGTCTGAATGGCAAAGATCAATAAAACAAATGAAGCTCATGTTGGCAAAGATGTAGAATAATGGAAACAGCTATCCATTGCTAGTGTGACTACAAACTTATATAGAACTATGCATATTAGTATCAGTTCCTCAGAAATCGAGGAATAGATCTACCTTACAATCCTGCTATACTACTCGTGGGATATTCTTAAAGGTCCTACTACAGAGACATTTGCTCAGTGATTTTCAGTGCTGCTATACATAACAGCCAGAAATTAGAAACAACTTAGATGGTTAGAAGTGGATAAATTAGTTTAAAAAGTGTTAGCTTTACGCAGCGGTAAAAAAAATTAAGCTGTTAAAAAATTAAATCATGAGATTCACAGGTAAAGTGAGTGAAATTAGAAAGAACCATCCTGAGTGAGGTAACTCAGACTCCAAAAGACAAATGCGATATACATTAGCTTATATAGATAGGTTAGCTGTTAAATTTTTAAAATGTAGGCTATAATCTATATATCCATGAGATTTAGTATAGAATAAGGGAATAAGGTGAGGGACGGATCCTCACTTTATTTTAAGGTGAAATTAAAAAGATAGTTATGGATGAGGGTGTTAGCTGTAATAGGAGGATCAAATTATACAAGAAGAGAAGATGTGGGTGAAGTAAGGAATACTGGAATAAACAGTTAAAACTAAGGGCCAGTTGAGGAGCTGTATGAAGATTTTTCACAGAAGACACTTCCTAAATCATACACATATATGAGGGTGATCTAAATCGAATCTCCAAGTAACAGAGGACACCAAGTTCCAACTGGACATCTCTCATCATCAGATGAAGCATCCAGTTCCTTGAATGGGTTACATCTAACCAAGTTGTTGGCCAAAGTGGCCCCATGGCAAACTGCAAACAACCCAGACTAAACAACCTAGGCTATTTTTTACTTCCCACAAACTGATCATAATAACACAGGTTGTTAGACGTGTTCTGAATGTGAGCAGTACTATGCAATGGGCTGATGTCTGGTCTGAATAGAAGGAGTGAAAGCAGAAAGCCTTCCAAACATGGCCATAGCCTTTTCTTTGTTTCCTGGACAGAACCATAGCCAAACAACTCCTAGTGCTATGCTTTGTCTGCCATGATGGACCTCATTAATTTGAGCCGTGATCCAAATACTCCCTTCAAGTTAAAAAGAAATAAAATAAATATAGCATGAAATGCATAAATTCTAAACTTGTGCACAGTACCCAGTAATTTTTATAAAATAAATAATTTCACATATTGAAATATTTTATTATTTATCTGAATATTGAGTCTTAAATGCCAATAATAGCCTTTAAATCAAAGAAAATTTAAAGTGGAATGGTGAGGTGCAAGTGAGTTTGAAGGTGATGAAACTACTGTGCCTTATGTTGTTCGTGGTAGGTTTTAGAGTAACTTTGAGAGTAAATGAGTTTTCTTCACATTTAATAGAAGATAATTAGAAATACAAATATATTTACAGATATAGAGTGAGAAATTGATAAGCTGAAAGTTCCTCCTATGCTATGGTAGTAGGAATATAATATTATGGGTTCCTTGGGCTGATATAATTTCTAACAACTAAGGAAAAGGAAATTTCAGATATCCTAAATTCTCTTAAAGGAGCAATTCATAGTAGACCTCTGAGAAATTGGAATTTAAAAAGTATTAAAGAGTAACAAATTTTTTTATTATTGTGAGATCATGTATGCCATTGGGTGGTGGGACCCCCTTTGGTTCATTTCAGTTTTTCTATTCAAAGGTCTGACATAATAAATGTTGCATAACATTGTATTTATTTAGAGAATCAGAACCATTTCAAATATGGTCATGGTGATATAATTATTCTTGAGTTTCTTTCTTATTTTCATTTTTTCTTTTTATATTCATGCTTAATGAAAGCAGAAGACTGTTACTGTTGTGGAGTGTGAACAAAAGGAGAAAGACAAAAAGATGAAGAACACGAAATCAACCTTATGATGAGCAGGTGAAATCAACAAAAGCAAAGTATTTATTAAAATCTCATAATGGAAACCATTACTTTATAAGTTACTTTTTATAGTACCATAATAGAATATCCCATAAAGGAGAAGACAATTTTTCTACCATCAAATAAACTCTTGCTTATTAAGGGAATATATATGCATGTATGTATATCTCCCAAAGAGAATTCCTTATGTTGTCAGAGATACTTAGATAGGCCAAACAAAACAAAGCAATGATAAAAACACATGTGTTTGTGTTAATAATGGTGATGAAAGTCAAAGGTTGAGAATCTATGCATGACTGCAGGCATCTTGGGTTAGAATCTCTTTCAAAATCATTCGCAAATAGTAAACTTTTCTCTAAAGCTGAAGCTGTACCATATTGACAAATTAGAAACCAATTTCAATCAGAAAAGTTCACTACAAACATCAATGACACATTGATACATGATTTGAATAGGAGTAGTACATAAAACAATTAAATTATAAGCAGAAGATAAGACCTTCGATCTCAGATATGCTTTTTGTAAACTGCATGACCGTTTGATCATTAATTGCTGAAAAAATAATTGAGTTTACCTTAATTCTTTTACAGTGGTTGAAAGTGGAAATAATAGCTGCAGTCTGAAAATATCAAACTGGGAGAAGAAAAAGATGATTAAATCAATAGAGAGGTTTAATTCATTTGGTCATGCCAAATGATATTACTATCATTTAAGTAAGAGTATTTTAATAAATTTTCTACTACTCTGCCTAGAATAATTTTACAAGAGTCTGTAAATTATGACTTTATTGTATTCTGTTTCCCTTTACCTCACTTTAGTTTTTCTTCTGGTGTTACCACTCACCTATGCTTACTTCTCGCAACCTTAACAGTGATGACTTTGCTGTACAATCCAGATATAATTTTCAGATTACATGCCAACAGTACTTACCCAGCTTCTCAACACCTTCCTTAGCTTTGGTTCTTTATTTTCTCCTTTGTCTTTTGTTTTTCCTTTCTTTTCTTTTTAATGATCTTTCCATATTTAATGTATATTCCTGGCCAACTGGGGACTTACAGAGACTGAACTACCAACCAAAAACATGCAGGGGCTGGACCTAACTTGTATACATATTTGTAACAGATATGCAGCTTGGTCTTCATGTGGGTCCCCTAACAATTGGAGCTGGGGTGTCTATCTCTTTTGCCTGTCAGTGGACCCTTCCCCCTAACTGAACTGCCTGGTTGGGCCACAGTGGGAGAGGATATGCTTAGTCCTGCTGTGACTTGATGCCAGTGGAAAGGTAGTACCCAAGTGAGATCTCCTGTTCTCTGATAGAAAGAATGGAGGTAACTGGGGGGGGGGGATTTTGTAAGAGTAGGGATGGAAGGAGAGGAGCAGGCTGGAATCATGGTTTAAAGTGAATAAATGAATAAATTATTGAAAAATGTATGCTCCTCTATATCCTAAGGTCTTGAACACACCCTGTCTTTTAAAAAACTGAAATGGTAATCATTTTTCTGTATATTGAGGTTCACTAATAGCTTTACCCAGACCTCTTCTCTGAATTCTATAGGCCTTAAAAATTACTACACAACTTCATTTTGCTATCTCAAGCATATTGGAGTCTCCTGCTGTAAAATTATTTCATATTATTTATCACAGTTTTTGCATGCATTGTCAGGCTGCCACATCAAAAACAACAAAGCACTCTGTTGGTCAGATAAGATTATAATATAACTGAAATAGTTCCTGTCATCCAGAATTTTTACTGTACCTTTAATATTTTATATATATAACATTTATATTTAATATTTTATATATATAATAGTTAATATATTTAATATTATATAATGTATAATATTATAACCTCATTGCATTACAATAGGCTAAAGTTGTGAGCACATGCTGTATATTTTTGCTGCCTGGAAGCAAAAGTCTAAGTGCAATATAGACTGTATTTTGAATGTTTGTGTGAGTATCCATGATGTTAACACACCATTACCATAATGAATGGAATTGCCAAGGGATGTGAAGATAAAATAATAATTACCTTTACTTAAACTTTATTTCAAAGAAACTGGAAAATTGTAAGATTTGTGAAAATATAAACCACCCAAGAAAGAAGTGGGAAAAGGACAAATTCAGTAGAACAAATTCAGTAACATGTTTAATGGGAAGCTGTTATTATTTGAATTAATGTGTGCCAATAGAATTAAGTAATCAAAGCATCCCTGTTTATTTTTGAACTGAGAGATTAATGTCATATATAAAAGTTGTTAATTCTGCAGAAGTGCAGTAAAATATGCCAAATTTCCACTCCAAAACTCAATGGTATATCATTGGAGATGTTTTATGAGCTAATAACCATTTAATACACCCACATAACAACTAGTAATGAACCCATACTATTTTAGAATACTTCTCAATAATGGCTAGTATCAAAAATAAAACAAGACAGTAATTTTTGGTTTCTTGATGACACCTTTTTTTTTCTTTTTTGTTTTCTTACATGTATTTTGCATCTATCTTCAAGCAATCCTCTGAGCCTTCCAAGTCCCCCTGCCCCATGTGTGTGTGTGTGTGTGTGTGTGTGTGTGTGTGCGTGTGCACGTGCGTGTGCACGTGAGTGTGCGTGTGCGTGTGCGTGTGCGTGTGTGTGTGTGTGTGTGTGTGTGTGTGTGATTGTGTTCTTATGCATTTGTAGCTTTAAAAACAACCAGGAATGCTCAATATTTCTTTTAAATGCTGACCCTGCAGATAAATTGCCTATCTGGTCTCTAAAGACATTTAATCTTAGGGGATCAGAGGATACAGATTCAGATGCATTCTGTTGTGATAATATCTTTGGATGTGAATTCTTTCATTTGGAATTCATAATTGCAATGTCCCTATACTTGGGTTTATTCTCAGCATTCAACCCTTTGATAAATCTGTCTACACAAAACGGCAGCTGGTCCACTGGCAATTGAACTGCTTCTGGTGACATAATTTCAGGGTGTTTTTAGTTTCTGAAAGAGAGCAGCTGTCCAGAGCTCCATAAACATCATGCATGAGAAACTTTGCTCACATTTTCTCTAGGGGCAAATAGGCTATATGGGGTGAAAATCTGAGAGCATTTTCAGGTAAACAACAATCTTGTGTGCATATGGGGATAGGACCAGTGTCTAAATCTCAAACCTCCGTAAAAATATAAGTAGCAAAAAGTTTGTAAGTGCAAACCAGGTTTAACCAAAGTAATTTTCATTTTAATTCCCAAATGAGACCATTGTGAGGAAAGATAAAAATATAAAACACACAGAAATCCATGCAATGTGAACACAGACACTATTACTCTAAATCAAATAGCACACTTTAGGTAAGGCCTTATGAAAATCTATTTCTCTTACACAGTAGGAGTACAATTTTTATCTGATTTGTTGTAGAAAAAGACCCTGCTGAGTTTACGGCAGCAAAACTGGAGTATGAATACTGAATTATTTTTCTAACCTTTGCTATTTTGAACATCTTGCAAATGATTGAGACCCCTTTTGTCTGACTCAAGTGTATAGTCTGTTTGTAAAATCCCTTGAAAAAAATCCTTTAGTATTAGAAGTAGTTAAGTATGAAAGAGATGATCACACTCTTCTTAAGAAGTCTTGTATGGGACAGAAAAAATCATGTCCTGCTGTCCCCTAAATCATTACAACAAATAACTGCAAGGAAAGAAAGACACTGGGGGAAATATATACCTGCATTTCCAAAGATTTTTAGTTTTTTGGCAAAGAAGATGATGTAATTGTGATTAGTGATGGAGTTATTCAAACCTACATACATGACAATATGATATAGGAATAGAAGAAATCATAGTATCGTTGTCAATTGCCAAGTTTTAATAGTGTTGCTTACATAATAATCTTTGCTGAAAACTACATGATAGGTATACAGAACATCTGTGTTCTATCACAGCAATTTCCTGTGAATATACAGCTATTTAAAATAAACATTTATATACAGAAAAATAAATGCAATTAAAAGAATCCTTCCTACCACATTCATAAGTCTGACTCATTATGCATCTGGTTTCAAGTGATAATATAAATAGAAACACTTATACCTCTTTACCTAGAGAAGTTTTCTTATATACTCCCAGAAATTTTTAAAGTCTTGGACTACTGAAGTTTCATTCATAGCAGTTTCTTATAAGCATAAATTCATTGAGGTCATTACATTCATTGTTATTCTTTATTCAGCAACTGAATCTAGAAAAATTACTTCATATCAAAGTCCCTTCTAAATATAGTTACTACAGGGAAAATATTACAAACTAATCAGTTCAAAAAGAGACAATCCCTTCTCCCACAAAATTCACATATTGGTATTAACAGATGAAAACAAAAAGGAAGTAGATAAGAAATGTAATTTTGGTTAATGTTAAAGCAGGTACTTAGTAGATATGAGGTGTTGCATTAAGTCTTCAATCACATAGACACACAACAAGCACATATGACAGAGAGAGTGAGAGAGAGAGAGAGAGAGAGAGAGAGAGAGAGAGAGNCACATAGACACACAACAAGCACATATGACAGAGAGAGAGAGAGAGAGAGAGAGAGAGAGAGAGAGAGAGAGAGAGATTAAATAGTGGTACATTTTATTCAGAAAAGTCAAGTATGATAATATTTCAGTTCTTAGGCTGCTCCACGGTCTACTAAGGCAATAAATGATTAGCAAGCTGAATTATGGAATAACCAGTCAAGCAGCACTGAACTTGGTGAGCATTCACCAAATATGAAGCCCTGTGAACTGTGTTGGGATATAGAGAATTTGGGGTGTATTACCAAGAATCTCTCTATATATAGAGAGAGCAGGAGAGAGAGAAAGAGAGAGAGAGAGAGAGAGAGAGAGAGAGAGAGAGAGAGAGAGAGAGAATAACTATGAATTTATGATTTAGCATAGAATGGGATGATAATGTTTCCACCATACATAGTAAGGTAACACATATAATGCCCAGTGTCAGGAATGAGAAAACTTATTATTGGCCAATGAGGTGCCACAGAATCCCAAAATTTCACTCCATTTCCAGTAGTCTCAGTACCCTTCAGAACTTGATGGTAAGACCCTATTGCTGAAGACATCACATACTAGAGTCACAGAACATGGAAAAATAAAATTGATACTGATCTGGAGGCTTCATCCATATTGACTATCTTCTTCTTTATTATTATTATTATTATTTTCTTTATTTACATTTCAAATGCTATCCCGAAAGTTTCCCATACCCCGCCCCCCACCTCTGTTCCCCTACCCACCCACTCCCACTACTTGGCCCAGGCCTTGCCTTGTGCTAGGTCATATAGAGTTTGCAAGACCAAGGGGCCTCTATCTTCTCTATCTTTGACTATCTTCTTAATGATGGACTATGTTGTAACTAATGGAGGAGAAATGTAATCATAAATCTTACCCTGATGTAAATCCTGTGAAGTACAATAATGACTGACAAAACATGCCTACTGACATAGCTTGTGAGTGGAAAGGATGTCATAGGTATAACCAGTCACTTTCTGATTGGATGTAAGTCTTGTTCCACAAGACAAAACCCATACCTCACACCATTATTGATCAAGAACTTATGGTCAGAAAGACAATAGGACCCAGGAATATCATGCTACTATAATGCTGATACATGGGCACAGTATTAAATAGACTCCCAATAACACCCATGGACAGCACATCTCTCAATACTTTTTGGGGGGTGGGGGGTGGGGAGATATGACATTTATTGAACTTATCCACCAAAGTGGAAATAATGTCTGTACAAAACCAAATGTTTGTTACTATAACTTCTACATCACAATGAAAATCCAAGCAGTTTTTTTAAAAACAGTCAATTCAATCAAAACCCACTACTTCAGAATCAATAGCTTCTTTGAAGCCACAGTAACACTTAAATATGGTTAATACTCAAATGCAGAAATTTGGTTGGTTGGAAGGCTAATTAAGCTTCCAACTTGCTCAAATAGAATTACAAAAAGACAAATTTGTGTTTTTCACAGAGATACAGTCCACTGGATTCACCAACACTGGACAGCTGTTAAGAATCTCACTGAGCGTCCACGTGGCCTTGTCTCTTCCTCGCTTATTGGAGCTTCTGCACAGTTCGAGATGGCTGGCAATAAGGCTGGAAAGGACTCCGGAAAGGCCAAGACAAAGGCGGTTTCCAGCTTGCAGCAAGACGGTTTGCAGTTCCCTGTGGGCCATATTCATAGATACCTGAAATCTAGGACAAGCAGCCACGGACATGTGGGTGCGACTGCTGCTATGTACAGAGCAGCCATCCTGGAGTACCTCACCCCAGAGGTACTTTAGTTGGCAGGAAATGCATCAAAAGACTTAAAGGTAAAGCGTATTACCCCTGTTCACTTGCAACTTGCTATACGTGGAGATGAAGAATTGGATTCTCTGATAAAGCTACCATTGCTGGCGGTGGTGTTATCCCACATATCCAGAAATCGGTGATTGGAAAGAAAGAACAACAGAAGACTGTCTAAGGATGCCTGGATTCCTTATTATCTCTCAGTCCTTATTAAAGAGCCTTCTATTTGTAGTAAATGGTGATTTAAACAGAAACCCAAACTTGGCACAGGTGCAAATAATAAGAAACTGAAGTTCTCAGCCATAAATGTGCAACAGGGGAAGGAAGGAATATAGGATACATGCATAGTGGATGACTGTAAGAAAACAGTAGCTTTAGGATAGAGCGGAACATATAAACAGAGTTATGACAATATGCACAAGATGTGTGCAAGAACAAAATAAACCAAATTCCAGCATGGAGAAAGGAGGTGGGCATGAAGTCACAATGTTGGGGAGCAGCTAATACCTCCTAAAAAGGAGAAAGTCAGTTTTGTCTAAGAGTGAAGACCCTAGTCAGCAAATCATGTGGTAAGGGAAGGGTACATATCCCAAACTATATGGGCATCAGTTTGAACTTGACAGATTTTTTTAAAATCCACAAAATTAAGATGTGGAGGGGGTGTGGATCTGGGAGGAGATGGGGAATAGGTAATGATTATGATCATAACCTGTACAAAATTCTCAAGGAAAAATGTGTGTGTGTGTGTGCACGCGCGCACGTGTGTGTGTGTGTGTGCGTGTGTATCAATTAAATACAAAACAAACAAACATATAAGTCTTTAAATGCCAGAAGAGGAGGGATATTTTGCATTGACACTTTAAATTTAAGCTTTTTCTGATTTTACTTTCAATAAATCTAGTAAGTTTTGGTAATGGAGCACCTGATAATAAGCCATGTATACTATTTTGATACAATACTAATTTAATAAACAACTGTGTTTCTTGTGAGGCAAAAACTCTTTTTTAGCTAACAGTTTCTTTTAAAATTTCTGTTAACATTGATATTCTTCCAAAACTGTGACAAAATCTCTCTCTCAATCTCTCTCTCTCTCTCTCTCTCTCTCTCTCTCTCTCTCTCTCCCCTCTCTCTCTCTCTCTCTCTCTCTCTCTCTCTCTCTCTCTCTCTCTCTCTCTCTCTCTCTCTCTCTCTCTCTTTGGTTTTTCCAGACAGGGTTTCTCTGTATAGCCCTGGCTGTCCTGGAACTCACTTTGTAGACCAGGCTGGCCTCGAACTCAGAAATCTGCCTGCCTCTGCCTCCCGAGTGCTGGTACAAATTCTTTTCCAGGTCCCCAATTCAGCTCTAATATTTAAAATTAAAAGATTATAAAATCACATGGAAAAACTGGGTAAAATTTATGTTTACATTTTATGTTCTCGTAAAAGTTTCCTTTGAAATATTGAAACAAGTATTGAAATATCACTTGATTAACAAGTTGAAAAACTGTTCTCTGCAGTTTATTAAAGAGTATAAGGAGTCTGACTGTGTTCATATGATAAGAATCAGGCTAGCTGTTTGTTGGGGGTTGCCCTTGAATAGCTGAACAATCTTTTCATTCTAACAATTTACTTAAGTATATTGAGATGTAATGATGATAGTTTATATTTACTTATGTCAAAATGCCATATATAATATGGAGTAGCATTTATAATAAACATAAGGTAATTATTATTTTAAAAATTATGACTGTTAGAAAACCAAATGTTCTAACAAAATTACACTAGGAGTAAAGGGGCCTGCTTCCAAGGCTGGCAATTTAAGTACTGATAGTAGGAAACAGAAACCAGTTCCCATATTATGTTTTACACCCTTTACAGGAGCACTGTAGCATGTATGTGCTCACAGAAATATACATATGTGTGCATACACACAATATAAAATTTAAAAATGTAACAAAAAGTGTTTTTAATGCAAAATGAAAATTCTGATATAAACATGTGAAATCTGAAATTTTAAATTTCATTTTACATTTATGTATGGATGTTTTACTTGCATTTATATCTGAGCATCACATGTATGCAGTATCCATGGAGGGCAGAAGAAAGACTGAGATCCAGTAATAGAAATGGAACTAAAACTAAAAAAGAGAGGGCTAGCTGGAAGTGTTATTGGTATAAATCTCCTGTAGAATGCTTCCCAACTGTTCAAGGTATAGATTCAGTGCCCTGCTTTGACAAAATATAAAAGTAAATTAATAAGCAAAAAATTAGTTTGAAGAATCAACTAAAGTAATATTTTTGGAAGAAGTACAAAAGCACAGAGCTGCTATGTGCCTGTGTTCCGGTGAAGCCTTGTGCTGATTTGTGCATGGACCTGGAGAAGAAAGCACAAAGCCTGAAAAGAGAAGGATCTTCTGTAGCACGGGAAGGAACTGACATTCAAGACAGGAAAAGACATGCAAGGTTCACTTCATCTTAAAGGTCCCCGATCTCACAGCATCTGGCCTAGGCTCTTGAAAAATGACAGCTTAGTCCCCTGAGACATCATTAGTGTAAGCAGGATTGGTTGCATGTGCCCTGTAATGTAAATACTTTCCAGTAGGATACCCAGCTCAGCACTGCTTTACTGAGGAATATATATTCATATGAATTTTCTTGGTGATAAACTGAATTTAAATCAAGTGGTACCTTAGTAGATTATGTTCTATTTAATTAACTTCTGCTGAGGCCAAGGCTTAAGAAGAACCAGGTGTTTGGGTTGTTTTATATTGATTATTTTTACTTACTCCTTTTGGATATAGGAGGGAAATTCTTCCTATATTCCAATACTTAGATGAGCTAGTCATGTTTGGATTTTAGAGCTGAGAATGAAAATACCAAAAACTTTTGGCTCAGTTGAGGTGATACTATAAGATGACCATTATTTATAATGTAGCTTGTAAATTCCTATCCTGATTACTCAAGTAATGAGTATACTTAAACCATCTATCCTTAGGCCTCAAATCTGTGAGATGAAGTAAGTTATATAATTCCAAACTACAACACAAGAGGAAAGCGACAGATGCATACTTCCATTCTAAAAAGAATAAATTGGAAAAACTAATGAACGGAAGATCTGGAACAACTGTAAATCCAATGTTCTCAATTTTGTTACAATTTAATGGTGAACACAAACATATCATAGCTGAACATCATACTTGCTGGGTACATCGACGCAAAGACTCACAATACAGATATATTGAGAAGGAAGTTAGTAGGATCAATATCAGTCCTTAGGTGTCTTTTTGGAGTTTTCTGACACTCATTTCTTTGGCTATCTGCTTTCAAAATGGTTATAGATATGGGCCTCCAGAGTTTTTTTTTTTTTTTTTTTTTTGGTTGACAGCCTAAGTCCATGTTCTCCTGGAATTTTATTTTATTTTTTAGAAACCTAGGCGATATTTCCAAATCTTCATGAACTGTAGCCCATATTATAATTGAAGATTAAGGCACATGTGTTTGTTGCCTAACTCCCAGAGATAGAAAGCAGAGCCAGTAAGTTTTCTGCCAATTATAGATTTAATTAGGAGGAAATTTATGATGGGAAATCAGTATGTTAAGTGAAATAAAGCAAACTCAGAAAGAGTACCATGTTTTCTATCATATTGCTCATGTATTTACTTTTCTTCTTTTTCTTAAAAAAAATCTTTTATTTATTATTTATTTATTTTAAACTGCAGATTTTATTCCGCTCCCAGTCCTCCTTCTGACTGTTCCACATCCCATAACTCCTCCCTACACCCCTGTCTCCATGAGGATGTCCTTACCCCCCACACCCAACCTCCCAGATCTCTAAACTCTCTAGGGTCTCCAGTCCCTTGAGGGTTAGGTGCATCTTCTCTGACTGAACCTAGACCTGGCAGTCCTCTGCTGTATGTGTGTTGGGGGCCTCATATCCGTGGATGTATGCTGTCTAGTTGGTGGTCCAGTGTTTGAGAGATCTTGGGGATCTAGATTAATTGAGACTGCTGGTCCTCCTATACATTCACCCTCCTCCTCAGCTTCTTCCAGTTTTTCCCTAATTCAACAACAGGGGTCAGCTGCTTCTGTCCATTGGTTGGGGGCAAATATATGTATCTGACTCTTTCAGCTGCTTGTTGGGTCTTTCAGAGGACAGTCACGATAGTCCCCTTTTTGTGAGTGCTCCATAGCCTCAGTAATGGTGTCATGCTTTGGGGACTCCCCTTGAGCTGGATCCCACCTTGGGCCTGTCACTGGACCTTCTTTACCTCAAGCTGGTCTCCATTTTCATCCCTGCAGCTCTTTCAGACAATTATTTGTCAGAGTTTTGACTGTGAGATGGCAACCCCATCCCTCACTTGATGCCATGCTGGAGGTGGGCTCTACATGTTCCCTCTCCCTACAGTAGGGGATCTCGTCTAAGGTCCTTCCTTTTAATTCCTGATAGTCTCTTACCTCCTAAGTCTATGGTACATGATGGAGTTTCCTCCAAAAATCCTCCCTCCTGATGTTGCCTATTTCATTCTTTCTGCTGGCCCTCAGGGCTTCAGACCTTTTCCCTCACCCAATACCACATCATGTTCCCCTCCTCCCCATCCACATTCCCTCCCAGGTCCCTCCCTCCCTCCCCACTTGTGATTGCTTTCTTCTCGCACCCAAGTTGGAACGAGGGATCCTCATTTGAGCCCTTCAGTTTGTTGATCTTTTTGAGTTCTGTAGACTGTACCTTGGTATTCTGTACATTTTTTTTTTTTTGGCGAATATCCACTTACTAATGAGTACATACCATGTATGTCCTTTTGGGTCTCAGTTATCTCATTCAAGATGATATTTTCTAGTTCCATCCATTTGCCTACAAAACTCAGAATTAACATGGTAAAAATGACCATCCTACCAAAGAAAATATACAGATTCAATGCAATCACCATCAAAACTCCAACAATTCTTCAAAGACACAGAAAGAGTTATTCTCAAAGTCATCTGGAAAGGAAAAAAACCCACAATAGAGAAAACAATTCTTTTTTGTTTGTTTGTTTGTTTTGTTTGTTTGTTTTGATGAATCTCCTTTCCTCAGATATATTTTCTGCTGAATTCTTTTTTATTAGATATTTTCTTCATTTACATTTCAAATGCTATCCCCAAAGCCCCCTATATTCTCCACCCACCCTGCTCCCTAACCCACCCGCTCCTGCTTCCTGGCCTTGGCATTTCCCTGTACTGGGGCATATGATCTTTGCAAAACCAAGGAACTCTCCTCCCATTGATGACTGACTAAGCCATCCTCTGCTACATATGCAACTAGAGACACAGCTCTGGGGGTACTGGTTAGTTCATATTGTTGTTGCTCCCATAGGGTTGCAGACCCCTTCAGCTCCTTGGGTACTTTCTCTAGCTCCTTCATCAGGGGCCCTGTATTCCATCCAATAGATGACTATGAACATCCACTTCTGTATTTGCCCGACACTGGCATAGACTTACAAGAGACAACTATATCAGGGTCCTGTCAGCAAAATCTTGCTGGCATATGCAATAGTGTCTGGGTTTGGTGGTTGTATATGGGATGGATCCCGGGTGGGGCAGTCTCTGGATGGTCCTTCCTTCCATCTCAGCTCCAAATGAGAAAACAATTCTTAACAATAAAAGAATGTCTGGGGGAATCACCATACCTGACCTCAAGCTTTACTACAGAGGAATATTGATAAAAAAGAAAAACAACAAAAAACTGTGTGGTATTGGTACAGAGACAGATATGTTCATCAATAGAATAGAATTGAAGATCCAGAAATAAAACCACACACTTACAGGCACTTGGTCTTTCACAAAGATGCCAAACATATACAATGGAAAAAAGAAAGTATCTTCAACAAATGGTGCTGGTTTAACTGGCTGTTTGTACGCAGAATAATGAAAATAGACCCATATTTGTCACCTTGCACAAGCTCAAGTTCAAGTGGATCAAGAACCTCAGCATAAAACCATATGCACTGAATCTAATAGAATTGAAAGTGTGAAAGAGCCTTAAAGTCATTGACACAGGGAGAAATTTTCTAAAGAGAACTCCAATGGTTCATGCTCTAAGATCAAGAATTGATAAATGGGAGCTCATGAAATTGGGAAGCTTCTATAAGACAAAGGATATAGCCAAGAAGACAAATCAGCAACCTACAGATTGGGAAAAAAATCTTTCCTAACCCCACATCTAATAGAGGGCTAATATCCAAAATATATAAAGAACTCAAGAAGCTAACAACTAAAAAACCAAGCAACCCAATAAAAAAAGGGGGTATAGAACTAAACTGAGAATTCACAACTGATCAATCTCAAATGACTGAGAAGCACTTAAAAAAAATGTTTCAAAGTCCTTAGTGATCAGAGAAATGCAAATCAAAACAACCCCGAGATGCCATCTTACACCAATCAGAAGGGCTAAGATCAAAACCTCAGGTGACAGTACATGTTGGAGAGGATGTGGAGAAAGAGGAACACTTCTCCATTGCTGGTGTGATTGCAAACTGGTACAACCACTCTGAAAATCAATCTGGAGGTTCCTCAGAAAATTGAAAATANATCTACCTGAAGACCCAGTAATACCACTCTTGGGAATAAACCCAAAAATTATCAAACCATGCCACAGGGGCATGTGTTCTACTATGTTCATAGCGAGTGGCTTTGTTTGTTATAGCCAGAAGGTCAAAACAACCCAACTGTCCCAGGATAGAAGAATGGATACAAAAAATGTGGTTTATTTACACAATGGAATACTACTCTGCTATTAGGAATGAGGACATCATTTATTTACTTTTATCTTTTATTAGTGCAGGGCATTGACTCTGGGACTTCATTGCTAGGCAAGTATTCTACCATAGGGCTATAACCCTAACAACCAGAGGCCTTTGTATTCATTTATTTTTAATACATTATATATGATTGATTATATGTTGGGATACAGGAAAATAATCCTTTTATGAAATTTGTAATGTATAAATTATATTTTAAGAAACATTATAAAATTGAAGGAAAATAAAATTATCAAAGTTGATTTATTGGTTGGATCTTTCTATGACTAGAGCCTAGGTAATCAAATCGGCTGTGTGCAGATTAGAGAGCTTGAGAACCTGGTTTCTTTCCTTTATTAAAGTCTTTTAGTTTTGGGAGACTATAATATTATAGAATTTCCCTATTCCTTTTACTCTCTCCAAACTCTCCAATAAGCCCTTCCTTGTTGTCATTCCACTTTACAGCATCTATTCATATTAATTATTGCTGCATGCATATATGTTTATGTTTATACACATATATTCCTAAATACATAAATAAAACCCAATCAGTCTATATGATGTTACTTGTGCATATGTTCTCAGGGCTTTTGGTTTGCTAAACACGAACTGAACAAGGATAATAATTATAGAGTTGCCAACATGGCCACAGAATGCTCATGAAGCCTTAATCCTACATAAAGAATTACAGGCAACTAAGAAATGCTGAGAATGGGAGAAATAGTATTTCCAAGTAAAGAGCACTTCAAGTGATCATCCCTGGTAGTTTCCAATCCAAAATGCTGGAAGCCTTTGGGAAACAAGGATGCATGACATATCCCATTCAAGGAAGAACTTGGAAGTTCCTTTTAAGAGTACTGGTGTGAATCAGCTTTACAGGAGTAGAAAGGATCAAATATAATGTCCTTGGGTAATAATTGTAATACATATACGTTTCATATGATTTTTAGGTTGTACACACTAGCTGGCTTCCACTTTCCCCCTATTCATGCTACCTGGTACTCAGCATATAAGAACGTACCAGAAGTGTTCAATATGGCTGGGTCTTGCTAATTTGTTATCCCATATGCCAGATATCCCAAGAATTATCCCTTCCATCACACACAGAAATATGTTTTAGTGATGTCACAGATGTCTCTCAATCTAATCAAGTTGACAAGATTATCCTTCACGAGATCACTTATTCCTGTTATTGAGGAATATGTAACCCTCTTCTGTCCCATATACATACTGAATTGTTTACACTGCATGGGATGGTTTCTGTGCTTTTAATGTCTTGTTTTTCAATCATCTTTCTAAACTCTAAAAATACTTTGATTTTCTTCATACCCCCTCGTATATATTTTATTAAATTTCACTGTGTTGAAATTCCCTTTTGCTTTGTTATTCCACTAAATTGTGAACTATAGAAACAGAATTTGTGTTGAATCCCTATTGATCTTCAGCTCTAAAAACACATTTAACTTTAGGCATATTCCTTGTTTTCCATGTTATATAACAGTTCTCAAAATACCTTAAGCCATTGCCAGTGACATTTGACACACACACACACACACACACACACACATATATATATATATATATATATATATATATATATATATATACACATATACATATATATATATGTATATGTATATGGTCATATAAAGACAATGTAGTATTTCTTTTGGTGTTTATTTACTTGGTAGAGACTTTCTAGGAATTTTAAGAGTAATTGAAAGCAATTGAAACCATGGTGCTCTATGTTTGTAAACATGATCTTTCCCCACAGATGTGTTTTAAAACAGAAAGATTTACCCCACCCAAGAACCTACTAATTCATAAACAAGTCAGTGAAGTAGGAGAGCTAGCTGTGATGTTCAAATCTCCTTCAGATACTACATCTCTATTTTTTCCACTTTGACACAGAGATGATAATAAAGCTTTTCTTGAAGATAAAATGAGAGTATTAAAATAATTGAATGTTTGGCATAACCTTAGTACACAACAAATTCCAATACAAGGTAGCTACATATGTTCTCAAACTTCTCATTTTAAGAATATAGGAAATGAGTTTCTATTGAAGATCCTAATTGTTAGTTATGCAACAGATGATTTTAAACTAAACCATAATTTACTATTAGTGAAATGACACCAAATTTTCCCAAGAATATTGTCCAGGAACATGGTATTAAGAAAAAACAACAAAAAACAAAAAACAAAAAAACGGTCGCTGGGCAGTGGTGGCACACACCTTTAATCTCAGCACTTGGGAGGCAGAGGGAGGCGTATTTCTGAGTTGGAAGCCAGCCTGGTCTACAAAGTGAGTTCTAGGACAGCCAGGACTATACAGAGATACCCTATCTCGAAAAAAAAAAAAAAAAAAAAGAAAGAAAAAAGAAAAAGAAAGAAAGAAAGAAAGAAAGAAAGAAAGAAAGAAAGAAAGAAAGAAAGAAAGAAAAGAAAGAAAGAAAAGTCAGTTTTTGTTTCAGCTACTGGTTGCAATGATCATATACAATGCTATTTTTTTGTTTAGTTTTTTTGTGTTTGCAAATCAAATATAGGGTTTTGTACATGAAAGCCTGGTACTATGACCCAAATTTGAATCCAGAGACCAGAGTATATTTTCACTTGCAGTAGTTTGGACCCTAACTTCCCAGAAATGAAAAATGATTTCAAAACTCAGTGAAACACAGTGTCCAAAAATATAAAATGAAATATAATATGATATAATATAATATATCCAGATTTCACATGTTTATACCAAAATTTTAATTTTGCTTTAAAATTACTTTGTTACATTTTAAAATTACATGCTCTAGAGGACAAAGGAGTTCTTCTGGGAACTGGCTCCTTTCTTCCACAAATCACCACCTGGGATGAAATTCAAGGTGTCTTGAGGCATGGTATCTTATACCCCTTTACACTTAATAATCTTTCTGAAACATTGAATTATGTTTGCTGTAATTTCTTTTCAGTGCAGTATGATTTTAAAAGAGCTAAGTAAAGATTCATTGCTGTACCTCAATCTGCTCAGGTAATTCACGACTCAAAAATGATGGTTCAGATATACAATGGCATCCTGTAGCTAACTACTACAGGATGCTGACCAAAGGGACTGAACAAAAACTGTTATGAGAACATAAAATTTTGCCAAAAATTGTCCCATTTTTTCATTTGACTTTATACACTCTTTAATTTTTTTTTAAAAAAAATTATAGTTGACTTGGTCTGTGTGAGAATTGGTTACTATTAAACAGTTTTGGAAGCATAAAAAGGCTCAAAGAAAGTTCAAAAGAAACTGTCAGCCTGTTAGCCAGTGAAGAGTCTTCATGTCAACAAGAGGCAAGGAACATTGATGAAAATAACACTGCATTAAAATAGGGCATGCAATAATATCAGGCCAAGGTATGCTTGTTTTTTACATTAAATTATAACTGAATTTATTCTTTTGGATTTTACAATTGTTCCATATCTGTTGTGCTTTATGTCTTTCTAAACTGTTCTCCTAGGAGTCAATTAAGAATCTTTATGCATCATTTGGGGGAGAGGATAGATTTTTCTGATATATACTATTGTCTGTGTATTATGTATTAATTATATTATATACAACAAAAGTATGAATTAAGTAGGTTTGTCCACAATAAACATCTAACATATTACTCAAAAGCACTGTCTCCCTTTTTATTTTCTGAAACAATTTCATACAATATATTTTGATCATGTTTTCCACTACCCATATTTCTTCCAAAACCTCCTCATCTCCCTACTGAGCCAATTTTGTGTTTCAGAAAGTTGTCTCTCTCACTTTCAAAACATACAACCATGCATCCACAAGAAGAAAGAAAGAAACATCCTTCACATACCCCAACATTAAAATAAACAAGAAAAGACAAATAAGACAAATATTGAGAGCCAGTTATGCTAGGGTCCTGGTCCTGTTTGCAAGAACCACAGTGTCCAATGTTGACTCTCTTACATGGGATGTGTCTGAAGTTGGGCCAGTCTTTGGATGGCCATTAACTCAGTCTCTGCTCCATCTTTACCCATATTTTTTTTATAGGCAGGACAAATTTTTGGTTGAGAGCTTTGTGAAGGGTTGATGTCATCCACTCTCCCTTCAGCAGAAGTCTCACCTGGTTACAGGAAATGGCCACTTCAGTGTCCATATCCCCTGCTAGTATGAGTCTCAGCTAGGGTCACCCCAAAACTCCCTGGAACTTCACCCATCACAGGTCTCCAGCTAATCTCTGGAGATATCTCTATCTCGAACTCTGTCTCTATCTAATATATATATATATATATATATATATATATATATACTTGAATATTATTTATATATTTTCTCTGATACACACACATATATATATATATATATATATATATATATATATCAGACAAATTCCAAAAACAATAAAAAACAAACAAATTGAGATATATGTCTAAAGTTATATTTAAGTGGAAGTAAAATAGAATAGTGCCTGACAATTTTTTATGGTTTGAATTTTGCACCTACAAATTAACTCCAAACATTGAAACTTAGCCTCACCCTAAATGATATTTGAAAGAATTAGATCTGAAGTAATTCATTAGTAGATGAGAGACATGTGCTACAAGAAAGTAACAATCTTAAGACAAACTCTCCTTTAGATTTTTATCCCATTAAGCACCCTTGCTGCTGACATTTTCGAAGAGTACCTCATAGAATCCTCAAGATTACTGGGGTTCTTAGCTTTCTCAATTCTTAAGTTCCACGAAGCCTCCACTACCTTTAGGCTTAAGGGTCAGTTTGCCAAAATAGATGAAAGGAAGAAACAAGCACAGTGCTCTTCTCCAATCTTTTCAGCATTCTATTATGAACTCATGTTATCCTGTTTTAGTGAGAACGATGCCAAAGTCCTAGTATGTTCACATTTATGGTGAATATAGCTAATTTGTGTGCGAAGACCTCTAATATGAAACTCAATATATGCAAGCTTTCAGATCTGTTAGTCTGAGGTCACTCTGTCTTCTGTACCTATACATCCAAAATACAGCAGCAGTGTACTTGTCATTGAGGAGTTCAGCATATCTTGAGTGAATAGATGTATTCTCTAAGGAATCTTAACCTGAATTTCTACTAGTTATAAATTCTTGTTTCTTTCGTTTGAGAACAGATACAACAGCCATGCTACACAAAACAGTGCCTACCAATTTTAATAGTATAATACTACTTATGCTATTTCAAATTTAAGGCAGGGAAATATTGAAGCCCACATCACACTAAGCTTTTTTTTGTTTCCATTGATTTCTACTCAAAATTATTAAAGTTATGTGCATCTCCTTCATGTCCTGGCCCCAAACACAGGCCAAGCCCAACATAAGTTGGTTTGGCCTCAAACCACATGCTAAGCTTGTGCTTTTGAAAGTGACACAACAATTCTAACAATCTTTACTTTTAAAATCATTACAGAATAAGAACAAACATAGAAAACTTATGTCTAGCTCTAAATTGTACTGTGTATTTTTCTCCTTTGTTTTCCTCCTAATAGGTCTGTTTTTATTAAACATTTCATAGTTCTTTCTCACACTCTGAATATTGATGTTTTTATTACAGAAAATTTTCTCCTTACAAATAGCCTCATGGTATGTATATGATAAGTATCAACCCTCCTGTGCAGATTTTTTCTTCTGTGCTTTAGTCTTTATAATGAAAATGTTACTAGGAAATATTTCCTACACAATATATTTCACAAAGTTGCCCAGAAACGCCATGCTGTCTCTTTTAGTAATTTACACATGCTGCTTGAGATGCCCAACTCAGAAACACTTCTATCACCTGACTCCCAAGTTTTCAACGCAATAATGTTCCCTCTCTTAAATTTAATGATAATGCTACTCTCTGGTTCTGGGTAACGTTAAGTATATCAAATACATCCAGGATGGCCCCACACCTTCTTAATAACTACAATGTCTAATATATGTAATGTGAATCGTACGAATGTTTTAAGGTAAAGGTAAGTGAGGTTTGTTTCTCCAATTCAATTAAAATCTTCTTTAAAACTATTCGCCTCTGAGGAAAACAATTAAAGTATGCAATTATCTAGACCTCATTCAAATGATATGCAGATTTAAATTATCACACACACACACACACACACACACACACATATATATATATATATATTATATATAATGTATATATATTATATATATAATGTATATATATTATATATATAATGAATCAGGTATAGCCTATATATATAATAACTTCCACATATACACCCCCACACAATGTTAAATCCTCAGAACCTACACTGTGGAAAGAGAGAACCAACTCCCTCCATGCTTCACTGGTCAAAATCAAAATGGAAAGCACATGGAGAGATGAGTCAGTATTTTCCTTCCTTTGGGACTAATATATTTTTTCAAACAATTTGATAATTTCATTTACATATTCAAAGAAACTATTTAATTGAGAAATTTCAAGTAGATTGCAAAACAATTTGAAATTTAGTAGTCACAGTGTTTACATGGCAGGTTCGAATGTTATTTAATGCAAAAAAAGGTAAGGAAAGTCAAGACAGTGATTCAGTGCTTCATGAGTTAAATACATACCTACTGAAACTTCTGCACAATCATTGATAATGTAACTTGAAAAACAAAGCACTCCACATAGCATATGACCAAAGGGTAGAAGTGGTATATTGAGGAAAGAAATTAAGCATAACTATACATAAAAACAAATGCCATTGATCAACACTAAGGACAAGTGTCATTAAACAGCTCCATAAACAATTACATGAACACTAGCTACCTGGAAATACTACAAACCTGCTCTCCCATCCCCACTCCAGCCCCAAGATCTGCATGGGACCTTTTGCTTTTTTCTCTTTTCAGTTTGTGGTAAGTTATAGCAGTTGGATTTTGCTTTCTACAAGACAAATGTAAGTTGCAGAAGAGTTTTTATAAGGCCACTGAGTTAATTGTACCATGTACTGCCAAATCTAATTATTAGTGTTAGTGAGAGTGCTTCTTTGTTTCTACCAAAGGGCCTGATAATTCAACATTTACCATCTTGTCATGGCTGCAACCTATCAAACTGCTCAGAGCTCACTTGATGTTTAAGAGACATGGAGTCAGATGTGTACCAAACAAAAGAATGACAAATGTGTTGTGCCAATTTCTATTATAAATGTTGGTAGTGTGGGAATGTTTTGTGTATGTCGCATGACATATGATCACAGCTTATCTTCTTCATTGTTCTCGGAGAACAGAGAATGAAGACAAGATTTTAGAGCTGCCAAGTCCTGTTGATGCTGTTTTGAAAGAGAGATATCAATAATTATTATAAGCATCTCTTCAAAGAAGGCATCCAAAGATCGAAAAGATACCCAATTTTCAGTATTATGTATATACTACCTACATTTTCTGCCACCAGCTTCTTCTTCAGGTTTTCCATTTCCTTTTCCAATCTGTTTTGCTCAAGCGCATCAAGAATTATATGCTCCTCCTCAAGTTCTTGGATATTCTAAAACAAACAAAAAAAGTCTACTTCGATTGAAAATCCCCTTTTCATGTCATATTCAAACCTTACAAAGTATAAAGCTTTCAAATTTTCAGTCAGTGACAGTTGTTAGGAATGCCAAAAATGGTAATATTTAAGCAGATTACCATGACCTTGACCTCAGAAGCTGGCTGCATCATGGATCCCAAGTTCACTGCCCACTCTCATTAGACCTGCTGATCTGAAAACATACAGATTAGATTCAGTTCTTGTACCCATTTCCCCTGCCTGCTGAGTCCTCTGGGGCAAGCCAAGCTGCCCTGAGCAGCCTCTGTCTCCCAAACCTCCACTGTCTGGCCACCTTTTTATCTGCCCATCCTCACCTCCAATCCCCAACCCAGGTGTTCCCAGAGGTACATTCCGGCGACAGGAGACTTGCATTGCCCCCTGAGTACCATTGTCTAGCCTAGGAATATCCACTAGAGGCCTGCTACACCAGGATCATTGAGCTTAGACCTCCTTCCAATAACTGCCACAACAGGAACTGATGGCCAAAGGCCCACTAAATAACACAATCTGCCATAGACACATAGACACTGTAATATGACAGTGTCACAGCACAAATATTCTATTATAGCAAGCCCTGGCTATCTTGATACAACCTAAGCACAATAAGATACCTTAGCTCCAATCTTATAAGGACAATAAAAACTTTTAAAGAGGAATTGAATGAATCCCTTAAATAATTACAGGAAAATACAATGAAACAGGTGGAAGAATTTAAGAGGAAACAAAACACTTAAATGAATACAAACAAATACAATTTAAAAGGTGAAGGAAATAAATAATAGTGTTCAAATTCTGAAAATAGAAATAGAAGACAAAAAGAGAACACAAACTGAGGGAATCCTGGAGATGGAAAATCTAGGGACCTGAACTGAAACAACAGATGCAAGCATCACCAACAGAATACAGGAGATGGAAGAGAAACACTCAGCCATGGAAGATACAATAGAGGAAACTGATAGACCAGTCCAGGGAAGCAATAAATCTAAAAAAAGTTCCTGACATGAAACATTGAGGAATGTTTAGTCAGAATGGCTAAAATTTTCAAACCTCAAGTGGTAGCACATGTTGGCAAGGATGTGGAACAAGTCAAACCACTTCTCCATTGCTATTGGTAGTGCCAATTTGTACAACCACTTTGGAAATCAGTTTGACGGTCTCTCAGAAAACTGAGAATCCATTTATTTTGAGACACAGCTATACTGTTCCTGGGCATATACCCAAAACATGCCCCATTTTACTACAGGGACACTTTCTCAACTATGTTCATAGCAGCTTTAGACATAATATCCTGGAGTGGGAATCAAAATAGATGGCCCTCCCATGAAGAGTGGATTAATAAATTTTGGTATATCCACACAATGGAATGCTACTCCACTATTAGTAACAAAGATGTCATGAATTTTGCAGGCAAATGGATGGAAATTGAGAATATCTTCCTCAGTACTGTAACCGCTAGATAGAAAGACAAGTATCAGTATGTACTCACTTATAAGTATACATTATCCATAAAGTGCAGGATAACCATGGCACAATCCACAGAGGCCAAAAGTGGGTAATAAAGAGAGAGGGGTGGGGGAGGATGCATGAATCTTACTCAAGGGGGAAACTAAATAGTCATCTGAAGTGGAGTGAGAGAAGGAAAGGTGGATGGGGTTGCAAGGTGATCAGGTGTGAGAAGCACCTGTGAGAGAGAGACCTGGGAGTAAGAATGGAAATCAGGGGGTGGGGAATAACTGTGGTGACTACATAGAGGCCTGGGACAGGAGAGGACAAGGGGAGTCTACAGGGTTGCCTCTAGTGTAGATTCCTAATAGAGGGGGTTATAGAGACTGAAATGACCACTTCCTATAGCCAGACAGAATTTCTAGAGGAGGGAGAGGGACATCCATTCACCCACAGAACCTTCAACTCAAAATTTGTCCTGAGTACAAGATGTGCAGGGATAACAGAGGAGCAGAAACTGAGAGAACAACTAACCAATGACAGTCCCAACTTAAAACCTATTCCATGAAATAGAGCCAGGCCCTAACACTATTAATGATACTCTGCTATGTTTGTAGGCAGGAACCTAAAATAACTGTGTCCTGAGAGGGTTCATCCAGCAGTTGAGAGAAACACATGCAGAGTCCCCCAGCCAAACATCAGGCAGCTCCTGGGGAGTCTGGATGAAGAATGGGGGAGAGAAGTTGGGTGAGGGACACCTGAAAAAGACACACAGAGTCCAATAACATGGAACCTCGGGGGCTCACAGAGCTAGGGCCTCCAACCAGGGAACATGCAGGAGCTGTTCCTAGAGCCCCTACACATTTGTAGCAAATGTGCAGCTCAGTATTCATGTGGTTCCCCCAACAAGTGGAAGGGGGCTGTCTCAGTCTCTTTCATGCTAATTGGATCACCTTTTCCCTACCTGAACTGCATAGTTGGACATCATTGGGAGAGGATGTACCTAGTCCTGCTGGGAGTAGATGCATGAGGGTAGGGAGGTATGCAAGACTGGTGGGCTCCCCTTCTCTTGGGACAAAGGGAGAAAAGGACAGGCAATAGGGGTAGTGATTAGTAAGGGTGAGATTGGAAAGGGAGGAGGGCTATGAATTAAAACAAAAACAAACAAACAAATAAATAAATAAATAATAAAAGAGTTAAATGGTAGACATGAGTGAAGTATAGTCCACAAGAAGGGGGAAAATATTTATATTTTTATTGGGAACATGAGATGGTAAATGAACAAAAGAAATCAAAAGGAAACAGAAAGGGAAAAAAATTACAGGCCTATAGCAGCAACTAGAGTGTCTCCTGTCCTGCCCCAGGTACTGGCTTATGATAAAAGATAGAACAAGCAGTATGATTTCCATAGAACATGTAACATGATTTCTGTTTCCATTCCATAGATATGGTAGACACATTGCCTTATGAACATTCAAGTTACACAAAACATCACTGAATTTATTTTTCTTTTGAGCCAAAAAAGCTTGAAGAGGTGTACTCCATGGGTTGCTAACTGTGTTATGTGTGCCTGGAACAACTGAAATGTAACTGCACAGTTTCTGTCATATACCTATGACATGGATAAGCATATAAACAAGAATAATATGAAAAAGTTTATAATGGGTTTGGAAGGAGAACTTGCTGGGTTCTCTGGATAAAGACAAGAATTAGCAAAAACAACAACAACAACAAACATAAGGAAAGCAGGGAAACAGAGTAGGGGGTTGCTTCAAAGGAACCTACTATACTGAGGCATGGAAGCAAAGACAGTCAAAGAAAGTTTGATTTGAAGGAGAGAGACACTTTTGAGGAGAGCACTGGAAGATCTAAGAGTTAAGAAAGGGGGGTGATAATTTATTTGCACATTTTCAAGAACACCATGAGAGGTGGGGACTTTTAAATGAAAGAGGGATTGAAAGAGAGAACTCAGAAAATAATTGCTAGTATTAGCAAGATGTGATAAGGCCCAGTGGTATTCCAGCAGCTGAGGGAGTAAAATGAAGAAGAGGAAAGAGCCTCTGTACAGAGCACATGACCCACCCTATTGGTAACTTTGAGAGAGGAACAGCAATCGACCACTGTAGAAGTTTTGGTAATAAGTTCCCAATCCAGAGGTTATATTCAACAGAGACATTTACAAGAAACTGTTGGAGTAACTTTTTCTTTACAATATGTAAAGAAGGTGTGTCTCTGTACTTTCAATTCTGTACCTGTAGAGAACTAAATGCTGGCAGGATTCTTGTATTGTTATTTCTATGGCCCCCAACTGGGACTTCTATATCCTAAATATTCACCCTTCCTCACCTGCCTAAAGGCAATCCTGAATTACACCAGTGGTTGTCTAGCTGCTGTTTGGTTATAATAAAGGACTGATGGTCAATGGGTGGGCAGGAAGTTGGAGATAGACCTTCTTGGAAGAGGGGGGGATGATCAGGGAGGAAAACAGAAGTGGGAGAATTTGAAGTGGACATGGAGGGAACAGACAGGGACCACACAGGAACAGAGAAGGGTATAGAGCTAGTCACATGACTGGCTGTAGGCTAGATGGTCAGGTTCAGTTAGATGACCTAGCTGGGTGAATGCCCTAGAAAAGGCATAAGTGCAAACTCTTTACAAGACTTCATGTCAGTATTTATTCTGCTGGTGGTTCCGAGAAAGCACAGGTACAGGAAATACCTTCTATTTAGATCTTCAAGAAAATGGTTCTCAGGTTCAGTAGAGCTACATACATTCTTTCCAAGTTTAAACTCTCCATACACACCGAGACTGGGTATAGGGAACACTCAAGCACTTGAGAGAATTTGACAACTGCCACATTCTTAAAGCAGCATTGATTAGTTTAAAAGGTGACACTTTGGATGTGTTTGAATAGCAGGCTAGCGGGGGAGTAGATCTGGGAGAGAGGGAAGGTAGTGGGAACAGAGATAAGAGGAGTGGAGATCAGGGGAAATGTGGTTCAGATGTGCTGTACAGGAGAAGATTCACTTTTCAATGAAAAGAAGAAAATTAAAAAGATATTACAACACGAAACATCAATGAAAATTCAAAATCTTATATGTATTACATACATATATGTGTGTGTTTGTGTGTATGTATATATATATATATATATATATATATATATGTGTGTGTGTGTGTGTGTGTGTATGCATGACACACACAAACATACAATCACTCATATATACAACATACACATTATATATATGCATATATACACACATTTATATATATATATGTATGTGTATATGTATACACATGTATATATATGTATGTATATGTACATGTACACAAGTATATTTATATACATATGTACCTATATATCTATATCTATTTAACTACATATATTAGTAAATAGATAAATATAATTGGCTAAAAGGAAAACAGTATACAAAAATGGCCTCCAAAGCACCCTTTAAACTCCTGAATACTGTAGCTTGACATCAGGTCCACTAAGGATAGTTAGTCCAAGTGTATAACTGTGTTTTCACTAAAGGTCAATTCTCTGCATTCTTTGTTCATTCTATTAGGTATTTCAGCCATCTCTAACTGCTGTAAATTGGAACATAAAGCCACCATTGGACAAGATTAATTCTAATAGTAGAAGTCCCATAGCAATCTCACATGCTTCACTACGAAATAACAATGGTGCTAATATGCCTAGTGTGGTGGCACACACCAGTGATCTGGAGGCAGGGGCACACAGACTGTTGTGCATTCAAGGCCAGCCAGACCTATGTAGATGGACCCTGTGTCAAACAAACCAACAACAAACAGAACAGAAAAACTCATTTGCTTTTTACCCTTGCCTATATTCCACTCAAGAAAACTGCCCATACAAACAAGAAGAGTAAATCAACAAATTATTTATAAAAATAACTGATTTCTACTCTTTATGTATCAACTTCAGCATAAAGGCATCACAGAGCAGATTAAACATCAAAGTCTTCCAGTGTGTTTAGCTCTAGGTGAAGTCCTAATTTTACATTTCCTGATGTAAATGATTCATAAACCTAGGTAAGTTTTCAAATTAAATATGCCCTTTGTAATCATGGTTAATCTTGGAAAGCATTTAAAATAGAAAATGATCAAACTTTAAAAGAAGAATTTAATAGCTTCCCCATACAAACCCTCACCCCGCCCCCTAGATTCTGGAAGAACCAGCCTCTCTCCTGCTTTTCCCTATATACGGTGTCATTCAGATCTGATTTCTTAGTAGCTACAACAAACAGACCTTTAGAAATTGATCAGAAATAATTTTTGCTTCATCCATGGTTGCTTTCTGCACCATCATAGTGTTAGAAAAAAATCTTTATATGTTGACAGGATGAATTCTAAAATGTAAAAGAAAGAGGTGAAAAAAATGTAAGAAAATTAAATATTCACAATCCCAACTGAATTATATTTGAAGAAGCACACAATTTGCTACTTCAAATATTATTTTTAATGTAAATGATGTAAATTATTTAACATAAATAATTTTCAACAGTTTTTGGCTAAGATACTCTTTCTGTCACCAAGGTTCAAATTGCAAGTGTACTTGATGTTGGAGTCAACAGAGAATCCTTACAATCTGTGAATTCCTTCAGCACAGGAATATAAATAGGATATGATCCTTGTTGTCTATCATACAATGAGTATTAAATGTTGCACATTCCAACATGCACACAGATGAAGTTTCTCTATGCAGCCCTTTATTCTCCTTGACCTTGTCTCTAGCAGTAATCTTGGCATAACCCCTGCTAGCCTTCAAAGTCGCCCCCTAGATAACTTCATCCATGATATCCAGATAGATATCTTTCATCTATTAAGTATGAAAAAGATGAAAGGCATATGACAGTTATGGGATACTGTTTTAGGACATTTTAGTCAATGTATTAAGGTAGAACTTGTTTAATATTTAACCAACTCTCACAATACATTGGTTCCAATGCTAGGCCCGATACAATAAAACTGTCTTCTTCTTGCCCAACTTTCACCACATTCATTTCCCACTGTTGAAAAAAATTCTCGAGGCTCTGAGAATAGTTGGGATGAAGCATCTCCCTATAAAACATAACAATGAGCATGGTCTTAGACTATGAGGGTAAGACAGATTATGTACTCTCAAATAAAAATTATTTGGCATAATTCATACAACCAAGAGAGGCCAGAAAAATAATTGAAATAATCTAATGGGAGATAGAAAAGTGAAGTCATGTGGCCCCATTATAAAACTGTACTCCTAAGTTACAACGAGACAGTATGTCACATGCCTTCCCTCTTGATCAATAAGTGTTCACTGCTATATTAATTTTCCATAATTATTTATTTGACCTCTACCTACTATACTATGTTTTTCTCTTGTTAGATAACGTAGATTCTGATAGAGCAAGTTGATGTATTGCAGGTAACATATGCCTTCCTCCACAAGGACTGCTGTAAGAGAACTCTTCAGTGAATTTGTCCTCTCCCAGGCTCACAATGACTTTCCCAAAAGAATGGCAATAGCAATTTGAGACTCATTCAAATGTCACTAAAATTTAAGACTCATAATTACGATATATTAAGAGTGTCTATATAGATTGACTTTATCTGCTGTCCTGTGCATAATGCTTTGGCGCTGACACTACATGCATGTACCCAGCCAATTACAAAACATAAGCATCAATGACTTTTACAGTGATAGAGTTATGCTGTTTTCTAAAACGCAAGAAGCTGACTATAGTCATTGTATTCTACATTGAATAACTCAATTCTGCAAAACCGAGGTTCTAAACCTAATACAAATTTCTATTAAGAGGAAAGTCAAGATAATTGCAGTTTTCAGGGGAGATTCAAAATCCATGCATACTGATCCTGAATCTGCCTTTATTGGCGCTAATGAAGAGTAAGAAATTGCACAACTTTTGTAATTCAAAGAAGTCAACAACTTTCCCTTTCCCTTTGTTGCCTTTTAAAAATATCCACAAGTTTTTCATTCAGTTTTTCACTCAGGGTGTCAACAGAAGTTAGTAAAACTTGACAAAACTCTTTTCTCTTTGCAAGGGATAACTCTGTAAGGTCATGTATCCATGAAATAAAATGTATTAGAAGATAAAACTGGAAGTTACTTTGTTCCCATATGTTCAAATTGACATGGGATATGTTCTTTGAGCAATGTCACAAAATTATTAATATATGCATCATTCCAAAGTACAAACTTTATGACATTTTTATAAACATTTCCATTTTCCTTCCTCCTTTCTATTGAACCAAATTATATATATCATTTATATACACATATATGAAATGTTATATATGATATATATACATGTACAGATATATCATATGTATCTATATATATGTATGTACATATACCATATATATCATACGTATATATAAATATAATATACCACTTAATGTAGGGAAAAGAAAAGTCCAAGTCAATATGGTAATTATTTTATATCATGTATATAAAGATATCCAAAGACAACTTTGATTTTCTCCCCCAGAATCAGTTACTGCAAAAGAATATAAACACTTAGTACATATTCTTCTCTCCAAACGATAATTGTAGGATGAGGTCTTGTGAGAGCACATTTGATAAAACACAAATGCATTTTATTTTAAACACTGCTAAAACATACAAGTAAATATACAATATGAAAGGCACATTTAAGCACTCTGATCTATGATGCCTAGGCACTGTATTTACTAAAAATAAAATAAAATAAAATAAAATAAAATAAAATAAAATAAAATAAAGTAAAATAAAATAAAATAAAATAAAATAAAATAGAGAGAAACAATATCTTTGGGGATAAACAGATTAAATACAGAACATTTAAATTCTTAGACTTCATAACACATGCTTACCCATAAATGCTGGAAATATTTCACCATGTGAACTTATATCAAGGAAATATGGGCCATAGCTATGTTTAGAACGTACAAATCAAGTAATGTCTGCAGTGATATAGATATTTTATCTATCTGTTAACAATTTCTATGTTTCTTCCTAATCCAAGCTCCTTATTAGCACCAAGAAGACAAAAGCTTTCCAAGATACTTGTTTGTATAAATTGTCTCTAGAGATGGGTCAAAAATCAGTGAGGAGTCTTACTAACATTGTCACTAAAGAGGTGTCCTAAATGTAGTCAATTTGTAAAGATGTGGGTCAATTCATAAAGCAGAGCTAATAGTTAATAATCAAGTGTAAAGTGTATGTGGTTAAGGACCCAACTTCACACACTTTTCACTGGGGAAAAGAACAGCAACAAAAGGAACTTTCTACTAAATAGCTCACTCAGTGTTAGTAAGGGTTGCATGAAAAGACTCCCATAGGCACTGGGATTCTAGGAAAAACAACATCAAAGACCCAGAAAAACTAAATCAATCCTGAGCATGAAAAGAGCATGTTGAAACTAATAAATATAAAAGACAGTAGTTTAAAAATGGAGATGACCTCATCCAGTCCATCCAGGAACACACATCCTACTCAATTTCTGCTGTGTAAATCACTCAGACTTCATCATAGTAAAAACTATTTCTGTTTCCGTAACACCACTTTAAAAAGCAAAGACGTGTATACAAAAATAAAAGAGACCCTATACATACACAAGGCAATCCAATATATGTGAAAGAGACATCAAACAGAGTCCTGAAGGTCAGTGACTTACTTATGACCAAGTGAAAGTTAAATGATTGAAAAATAGCATTCTGAATGGCAAGTGTCTTCTTAAAAAAAAAACAAAAAAACAAAAAAAAATACATTGAGGTTCTTTTATCATATTCTGAACAGATACCCTATGAAAAACATAATTTTTAAATGAGTATATGAAAATGCAGTTCATCTTATAGTAAGTATTGTGTTATGTGGTATTTTACAAAGAAGAGTTGAATTTTCTGAAACTACCTTACAATGACAGTCAAACAAGACTATAGATTACCTTGCCTGCTCATCATCAATGATCTCAATCACCACGGGTTGTTCTGCTATATTGAAAAAAGTGGGGGGCGAATACAAGAAATAAGTTGAATCCTAGACAAGAAAAGTATATTTAAATCCTGCTTCAGCTCTCTATCTCTGTCTCTCTGCTCCCCCTTTCCCCCAGTGGCAACCCCCCCCCCCCAGCCTTTGTATATTTTCACATGCCTTCCAGGGTTAAAGTGATTTTAAAATCATGTCCTTGCCAGGGGAGAGTTTGAAAGTGAGGGTGGCTTAGGCTAGGACTTCTGGGATGAGAATATCAAGGGAGAAATCTAAAGTCAACAAACAGCTTAAGAAACTTGAGATACAACATTCAGCATTTGAAACTGAAATCTGAAACTTGAATCTTGATATCTGGAATTTGAATCCTGAAATCTGAATCACTGATCCTGGCTGGGCCTGGGCTTCCCTTATGCACCACTTGCCAAGAGATAGGTCTGATTGTTCCCTGGGGGTAGGCAGACACTTGCAGAACCCTCCAGATTTTACCTGGCTGGCAGGGAACACTGTGCTGGATGACATCATCGAACCTGACATGTAAACACTGTGTCTAATGAAATTTAAATTGTTTTGCAATCTACTTAAAATTTTTCAATTAAATAGTTTCTTTGAATTTGTAAATGAAATTATCGAATTGTTTGAAAAAAAAATATATTAGTCCCAAAGGAAGGAGAATACTGACTCATCTCTCCATGTGATTTCCATTTTAATTTTGACCAATGAAGCATTTTTTTTTTACTATAAGTGCATATGCCTTAATCATAAAAATGCATGGGACTTACTCTGCCATACCCGTTTGTACACATGTCTGTAATGATAAGGCTCAGCCTGTAAGCAATCCATCTACCCAGTTTCCCCTTCCATTCTGCCCAACTTCTTATAGCCCCTCAGCCTGTTCTATATTCAGGTCCTTCTGAAATTGTTTCCATGTATGTGAAAGAACACGAGCTATGAGTGTCTGCCATATTTCCCTTAATGTAATGCTCCGAGATTGCATACAAGTTTTTTTTAAAGGACAGTATTTAACCCCTTTTTGATATCTGAAGGATATTTTATGAATATATATATATATGCCTGCTCCTTTTCTTATGCTCTCATTTGTTGATGGACAAATAAGCTTTTTGTGCTTTATGTGCCTCCTGTACCTGAATGACCATATGCCATGATGGATTACTATTGTCACCAGGACTAGACTGAGAATTGTTTAGGGGATTAGTAAAGTGCACATGTGGCATATATGTGGAGGTATTTATGTGGAAGTTTGAGAGAGATACAGGAGAATGCCTTTCCCTGAACATGGATCAAAGCATTATAACAGGCTGGGAGCTTACATGGGATTAAAGAATAAAAAGAGAAAGAAAAGTAGTGTATGAAAGCTTCATTTTTTCCTCAACTGGTGCATCTATAACTGAGACCATCACTGGTAGATATCAGATTCCAGCTTCTTCATACTGTCAGTTCAGATACACACTAGTGTTGTCCCAGAGAGCCCCAGACTTCCAGACTTGGGTTGTGTATACATTATTTTTCTGGCTTTCTTAAAAAAAAGTCATTTGTATTTTGGGAGTGTCTTATTCAGGGTTTCTCTTCCTGCACAAACATCATGACCAAGAAACAAGTTGGGGAGGAAAGGGTTTATTCAGCTTACACTTCTACATTTCTGTTCATCACCAAAGGAAGTCAGGACTGGAACTCAAGCAGGTCAGGAAGCAGGAGCTGATGCAGAGGCCACAGAAGAATGTTTCTTACTGGCTTGCTTCCCCTGGCTTGCTCAGCCTGCTCTCTTATAGAACCCAAGACTACTAGCCCAGAGATGGTTCCATCCAAAATGGGGCCCGCCCCCCTTGAAATGTAATTGAGAAAATGCCTTACAGCTGGATCTCTTGGAGAGATAACTCCATGAGATTTCTCTGTGATAACTCCTGCTTGTTTCAAGTTGACACAAAACCAGCAAGTACAGGGAGAGTATGAACAAATACAATAACGTATTTGTGATTGTCGAAGTCACCTTGTGGGAGGGAGTTGATTCTCTCTTTCCACAGTGTAGGTTCTGAGGCTTTAACATTGTGTGGGGGTGTATGTGTGGAAGTTATTATATATATAGGCTATACCTGATTCATTATATATATATATATATATATATATATATATATATGTGTGTGTGTGTGTGTGTGTGTGTGTGTGTGTATATATATATATATTATCTAAAATATGATTTTTGACATTATATATATATATATATATATATATATATATATATGTGTGTGTGTGTGTGTGTGTGTGTGTATGTGTATACATATATACATATATACATATATATAACACATATATATACATATATATGTATATATATATATGATAATTTAAATCTGCATATCATTTGAATGAGGTCTAGATAATGGCATACTTTAATTGTTCTCCTCAGAGGCGAATAATTTTAACGAAGATTTTAATTGAATTGGAGAAACAAGCCTCACTTACCTTTACCCTAAAACATTCGTATAATTTATAATTCACATTACATATATTAGACATCATAGTTACTTATAAGGAGTGGGGACATCCTGGGTATATTTGGTATACTTAATGTTACCCAGAAACAGAGTGGAGCATTATCATTAAATTTAAGAGTGGTATCATTATTGGTTAGAAAAATAGGGAGGCAGGTGATGGAAGAATTTTGAGTAGGGCACTTGAAGTAGCATGTGTAAATCATTAAAGGAAACAGGATGGCCTATCTGGGCAACTCTGGGATATGGAGTTACAGTTGTGAGCCAGCTACCATGTGGTGTTTTTGGTCACTGTAATTGGGTCCTGTGTAAAACTGGTAGCACTCTGTAGTGTCAAATGGTGTGGTGTCTCTTGAGCCCTGAGTCCTGAATTATGTTTCTTCTGTTTTTCATAATTTTGCTTTTTACTTTGTATTTACTTCAATGTTTGTTTATTTGGAACTAATAATTTCAGCCTTATTAAATTAGGGTTGTATTGTACCCCAAGCCATTGAGCCTGTTAGAAAAACATGGCTGAGCCAGGCAGTGGTGGCACATGTCTTTAATCCCAGCACCTTGGAGGCAGAGGCAGGCAGATTTCTGAGTTCGAGGCAAGCCTTGTCTACAAAGTGAGTTCCAGCACAGTCAGGGCTACACAAAGAAACACTGTCTTGAAAAACAAAACAAAAAAAAAAAAAGAAAAAGAAAGAAAGAAAGAAAGAAAGAAAGAAAGAAAGAAAGAAAGAAAGAAAGAAAGAAAGAAAGAAAGAAAGAAAGAAAAGTGGCTGAAGTAATAGAACTGAGTCTTATGTATGTATTTATTAACACAATTTTGGGGCAATCATTAACCTCTTTGAGCTCTCCTTCTTCACCTAAAATATGATAAGATGATTTCTAGAATACCTACAGGGCAAGGTTTTTCTAAAGATCATACATAGTTTTCAATAAATGCTGACTTTTATTCCCAGTTTATAAAACAGACGTACAAGTGGAAACCATTTTAAATAATAGTAATATTAATTATTTTCCATTATAGCACACACACTAGTTTCATGCATTTGCCTAAGAATTTCATTTAGTCATTGGTTTTTTTTTTTGCTTTTTTTTGTTTTGTTTTGTTTTGTTTGTTGTTTGTTTGTTTGTTTTTGAGACAAGGTCTCTGTGTAGCTCTGGCTGTCCTGGAACTCACTCTGTCAACCAGGGTGGCCTCAAATTCAGGAATCCACCTGCCTCAGCATCCCAAGCTCTGGGATTAAAGTTATGGGCTACTACTATCCAGTAGTCATTGTTTTTAATAGCTGAGTAATACTCCATTATGTAAATGTACCACATTTTCTGTATCCATTCCTCTGTTGAGGGACATATGGGTTCTTTCCAGCTTCTGTCTGTTATAAATAAGGCTGCTATGAACATAGTAGCGCATGTGTCCTTATTACACATCCTTAGAGGATCTTTTGGTTATATGCCCAGGAGTGGTATAGCTGGATCTTCTGGTAGTACTATGTTCAAATTTCTGAAAAACCACCACACAAATTTGCTTAATTGTAACAGCTTGAATTATCACCAATAGTGGAAAAGTGTTCCTCTTTCTCCAAATTCTCTCCAGCATATGTTGTCACCTGAGTTTGTGATCTCTGCCATTCTGACTGGTGTGAGGTGGAATCTCAGGGTTGTTTTGATTTGTATTTCCCTGATGACTAAGGATGTTGAACATCACTTTAGGTGCTTCTTGGCGATTTGATATTCTCAGTTGAGAATTCTCTGTTGAGTTGTATACCCATTTTTAATAGGATTATTTGGTTCTCTAGAGTATAACTTCTTAAATTTTATATATATATATATATATATATATATATATATATATATATATAT
>NC_034613.1:57013542-57020969 GCF_900095145.1 Mus pahari
TTTTATATTATTTGTGACTATTGTGAAGGGTGTTGTTTCCCTAATTTTGTTCTTGTCCTGTCTTTTCTTCGACCTCACAGTTTTTTTTTATCACTAATGTGTAATACAGCTTGAGGCCAGGGATGATGATTCCCCCTATAAATTCTTTTGTTATTGAGAATAGTATTTGCTATCCTGAGATTTTTGTTATTCCAAATGAATTTGCAAATTTCTCTGTCTAACTCTGAAGAATTGAGTTGGAATTATTTTTGTTTGTTTGTTTGTTTCTGTTTTATGTATGTATGTATGTATGTATGTATGTATGTATGTATGTATGTATTTTCGAGACAGTGCTTTTCTGTGTAGTCCTGGCTTTCCTGGAACTCACTCTGTAGACCAGGCTGGCCTCAATCTCAGAAATTCGCCTGCCTCTGCCTTGCAAGTGCTTGGATTAAAGGTGTGCTCCACTATGCCCAGCCTGAGTTGGAATTTTGATGGGGATTGCACTGAATCTGTAGATAGCTTTTGTCAAAATAGTCATTTTTACTATATTAATCCTTCCAACCCATGAGCATGGTAGGTCTTCCCATCTGAGATGTTCAATTACTTTCTTCAGAGACTTGAAGTTCTTGTCATACAGATCTTTCACTTGCTTGGTTTGAGTCACACCAAGGTATCATATTATTTGTAACTATCGTGAAGGGTGTCATTTTCCTAATTTCTTTCTAAGCCTGTTCCTCCTATGAGTAGAGAAAGGGTACTGTTTACTTTGAGTTAATTTTATATCCAGCAACTTTGCTGAAGTTATCATGTTTAGGAGTTCTCTGGTGAAATTTTTGGGGTCACTTAAGTATACTATCATATCATCTGAAGGTAGTGATATTTTGACTTCTTCCTTTCCAATTTCTATCCCTTTGACCTCCTTTTGTTGTCTAATTGCTCTGTCTAGGATTTCAAGTACTGTATTGAATAGGTAGGGAAAAAGTGGGAAGCCTTGTCTAGTGATTGATTTTAGTGGGATTGCTTCAAGTTTCTCACCATTTAGTTTGATGTTGGCTACTAGTTTGCTGTATATTGCTTTTACTATGTTTAAGTATGGGCCTTGAATTCCTGATCTTTCCAAGACCTTTATCATGAATGGGTGCTTGATTTTGTCAAATGCTTTCTCCGCATCTAATGAAATGATCATGGGTTTTTTTGTCTTTGAGTTTATTTATATAGTGGATTACTTTGATAGATTTCTATATATTGAACCATCCGTGCATCCCTGGGTTGAAGCCTACTTGATCATGATGGATGATTGTTTTAGTGTGTTCTGTAATTCAGTTTGTGAGAATTTTATTGAGTATTTTTACATTGATATTCACAATGGAAATTGATCTGAAGTTCTTTTTCTTTGTTGGGTCTTTGTGTAGTTTAGGTATAATCATAATTGTGGCTTCTTAGAATGAATTGGGTAGTGTTCCTTCTGTTTCTATTTTGTGGAATAGTTTGAAGAGTATTATTATTAGGTCTCATTTGAAGGTTCTATAGAATTCTGCACTAAAGCAATCTGGTCCTGGGCTTTTTATGCTTGTAAGACTTTTAATGACTGCTTCTATTTCTTTAGGGTTTGTGGGGCTGCTTAGATCACTTATCTGATCCTGATTTAACTTTGGTATCTGGTATCTGTCTAGAAAATTGTCCGTTTCATCCAGATTTTCTAGTTTGGTTGAGTACAGGTTTTTTTAGTAGAATCTGATGATTTTTTTTTTAATTTCCTGGGTTTCTGTTGTTACGTCTCCCTTTTCTTTTCCGATTTTGTTAATTTGGATACTGTGTCTGTGCCCTCTGGTTAGTCTGGCTTATGGTTTTTCTATCTTGTTGATTTTCTCAAAGAACCAGCTACTGATTTGGTTGACTCTTTGTATATTTATTTTTGTTTCTACTTGGTGATTTCAGCCCTGAGATTATTTCCATCTGTCTATTCCTCTTGGGTGTATTTGCTTCTTTTTCTTCTACAGCATTCAGGTGTGCTGTTAAGCTGCTAGTGTATGCTCTCTTCAATTTCTTTTTGCAGGCACTTATACCTATAATATTTCCTCTGAGCACTGCTTTCATTGCGTCCTGTAAGTTTGGATATGTTGTGCCATCGTTTTCATTAAATTATTAAAAGTTCATAATATCTTTCATTATTTCTTCCTTATCCAAGTTATCATTGTGTAGAGCATTTTTCAGCTCCCATATTATGTGGACTTTTCATTATTTTTATTGGTATTGAAGACCAGCCCTAATCCTTGGTCATCTGATAGGATGCATGGGGTTATTTCCATCTTCTTTTATCTATTAAGGCCTATTTTTTTGATCTATTATATGGTCAGTTTTGGAAAAGGTACCATGAGGTGCTGAGAAGAATGTATATTCATTTGTTTTAGGATGAAATATTCTATAGATATTTGTTAAATCCATTTGCTTCATATAACTTCTGTTAGTTGTAATGTGTCTCTGTTACATTCTGTTTCAATGATCTGTCCTGTTGAGCATGGTGTATTGAAGTCTTCCACTATTATTGTGTGAGGTGCAATGTGTGCTTTAAGCTTTATTAAANTTTCTTTTATGAATGTGTTTGCCCTTGCATTTGGGGCATATATATTCAGAATTGAGAGTTCATCTTGGTAGATTTTTCCTTTGATGGGTATTAACTGCCCTTACCTTTTTTGATAATTTTTGGTTGAAAGTCGATTTTATTCTATATTAGAATGGCTACTTTGGCTTGTTTCGTGGGACCATTTGCTTGGAAATTTGTTTTTCAGCCTTCTACTCTGAGGTAGTGTCTGTCTTTGTCACTAAGGTATGTTTGCTGTATGTAGCAAAATGCTTGGTCCTGTTTATATATCCAGTCTGTTAATCTATGTATTTCTTGAGTCCATTGAGACATTAAGAGATATTAAGGAAAAATGATTGTTGCTTCTTGTTATTTTGGTTGTTAGAGGTGGAATTACGTTTGTGTGGTTATCTTCTTTTGGGTTTGTTGAAAGAAGATTACTTTCTTTTTCTAGGGTGTAGTTTTCCTTGTGTTGGGGTTTTCCATCTATTATCCTTTGTAGGTCTAGATTTGTAGAAAGATAATTTGTAAATTTGTTTTTGTCTTGGAATATCTTGGTTTCTCTATCTATAATAATTGAGAGTTTTGTTGGGTATAGTATCCTGGGCTGGATTTGTGTTCTCTTAGGAATTGTATGACACCTATCCAGGATCTTTTGGCTTTTAGAGTCTTTGGTGAGAAGTCTGGTATAATTCTAATAGGTCTGCATTTGTATGTTACTTGACCTTTTTCCCTTACTGCTTTTAATATTCTTTCTTTGCTTTGTGCATTTGTTGTTTTGATTATGTGACAGGAGGAATTTCTTTTCTGGTCCAGTCTATTTAGAGTACTGAAGGTTTCGTGTATGTTCATGGGTATCTCTTTCTTTAGGTTAGGGAAGTTTTCTTATATAAGTTTTTTGAAGATATTTAGTGGCCCTTTAATTTGGGAATCTTCACTCTTTTCTATACCTATTATCTGTTGGTCTTCTCATTGTGTCCTAGATTTCTGGATGTTTTGGGTTAGGAGCTTTTTGCATTTCGAATTTTCTTTGACTGTTGTGTCAGTGTTTACTATGGTATCTTCTGCACCTGAGATTCTTTCTTCTATCTCTTGTATTCTGTTGCTGATGCTTGCATTTTCCCAGGTTTTCTAATTTCAGAGTTGTCTCCCTTTGTGATTTCTTTATTGTTTCTATTTCCATTTTTAGATCTTGGATGGCTTTGTTCTATTCCTTCACCTGTTTGGTTATGTTTTCCTGTAATTAAGGGATTTTTGTGTTTCCTCTTTAAGGGCTTCTAGCTGTTTACCTGTATTTCTTTATGGGAGTTATTTATGTCTGTAGCATATAGGATTAAAGTCTTCTATCATCATCATGAGAAATTATTTTAAATCTGAGTCTTGCTTTTCTGGTGTGATGTCTTATCCAGGACTTGCTGTAGTGGAAGAACTGGGTGTTCTGATAATGTAAAGTTTGATGACCCAAAGCCTTGGGTTCTGTTGCTTAGGATTTTGTGCTTGTTTCATGCCATCTGGTTATCTCTTGTGCTACCTGCCCTTGCTGTCTCTGATTGGAGCCTGTATATCCTGTGATCCTGGTTCTGTCAGAATTACTCAGAGTCCATCTGTCTCTGTGATCCTGTGATTCTGTGATTCTGTGATCCTGTGATCCTGTGATCTTAAGATCTTGGGTGTGTCAGACCTCTTTGGAGTCAAGCTGCCTCTGTGATCCTGAAATCCTTGTTTGACCAAGCTTCGGAGATCCTGTTGTGTCAGAGCTCCTGGGACTCCATCTTTCTCTGGGTGTTGCAAGGGTGTGTGGGTAGCCAGAGTCTTTGGTTTCCTCTGGGCACAGGCACCAGCTGGAAGAAACCTGTGCATCTGGCTAGGCTGGGTTTGTCTTTTCCTGGTTCATGTGGGGGCCCAATTAAGCTGGGTATTAGGAAAGATTTTGTGGCCTCAGCTGTGATCTTGAGTGTGTCAGAGCTCAAGTTTTCCTGGGTGTATCTGATCTTCTGGTAGTTGAGCTTCCTCTATGATCCTGTGATCCTGTGAGTTTCAGAGCACCTGGGAGTTGGGCTCCCTGGGGGTGATTTAAGAGTGGGTGCAGTGCCATCACACCAGGTTTGCTCCAGGTGCAGGTTCATACTAGAAGGTATCCATGCCACTGGCTGACTGTGTTTCCTGAATCCCTGGATCCAGGGGAACTCATTTACTCTGAGTGTTATGACCAATGTTGTGGCCTCTCCTATGATCCTAAGTGTGTTAGAGCACCTGGAGGTTGAGCTTCCTCTGGGTGTTGTGGGACTGGGTACAGAGCTAGAGCCCAAGGTCTGTTCAGGGCACAGGCCTGACCTGAAGGCACAAATTATGTTTCAAATAATAATTTATGAGGTACACAGAAACCAAAAAATAAATAAATAGGAGAAATGGCATTAATTTATAAAATCTGACAAAGCCTTTAAGCAGGAAAGGATGCTTCTGTCCAAAGAGCTAGCAAGAATTGCTTCCAATATGTCTTAGTTAGAGTTTACTCCGGATGCCATGTCCAGGGTAACATTTTATATAGGCTGGCTTACAGGCTCAGAGGTTCAGTTTATTATTAACAAGGTGGGAGTATGGCAGCATTGAGACAGGCATGGTACAGGTAACGCTGAGAGTTCTACATCTTTATCTGCAGGCTTCTAGAAGACTGGCTTCCCGGCAGCTGGGAAGAGAGTCTTAAAGCCCATGACCATTGTGACACACCTTCTCCAAGCCACACTTAACAGTGCTGCTCCCTAGGCCAATCATATATAAATCATCATACCAGGTCAGAAAGCAATGGTTTCATTGTAACTGGAATGTGGGAAGTAGGTGGAACTGCTACATCTTAGCAAGGGCTCGAGAATGTACTTTGAATGTTACTCACTGCTACTTGACCTCAGCATGTTAGAATCAAAATGTTTTATCACATTTTAAAAACTTTATGTCTAGATTTCATTCATGTTTATATCAAGTTGAAATTACAAACTTGTCTATATTTGCATTTGTGTTCCCAGGATAAATCCTTTATCCATAGTACAGAATATGAATCAGAAAAAGTAACATTTAGAATCTGTATTTTATATTTTCATAGAGAATTAAGTTAGAAATTATAACTTACAATTTAAATAGTGTTATATTTAAAATTAATTTAAGAAAGATACATTTGTGGAAAATAGCCAAGGGAGATAACAAAAGAATTTTTCATAAACCCATTTGAACTTGACTACTCTCATTTCCAAGCTGGAACACAGGAAGAGAATGCCTCTTGACAAATCTAAAATTGTGCTAAGGGCCCCAATCCTTATATATGTAATTCAAAATCTCCTTGATCTGTATTTACATAGTTCAAAATCTGCTCCAAGGAAGGGCTGAGAGAAAAATGAGCATCTATTCAAACATAAACAGTTAACATTTTCAAGAGATTCTTATCAATTAAGGGAATCTTTATCCTTTTATAAGTGATTCTTTTTTGTCTAAGAAGATTTTGTTTTTTTTTTAGCATATGAATTACAGGAAACAAAACACAAGAAAGCAAGAACAAAGTCGCCCAGTCACAAGCAGCTCAGCTCAATGTGTCATTCTAGATCCTGCAAGCGCACACACACTTGGGTAATTGAGATTATACAGTATGTACCATCCTTTCCCCACATTGTGAATATTCACCAATTAAAAACCCCATACTACACAAGGATTTTGATAACGAAGAATACACCATGCCATCTCAATATGTCAGACAAAATTGTAATTCTGTCTTCCTTGGCAACAGAAATTTTAATAGAAGACAAAATTGGCAGCAGGCTTCTAGATAGATGTACTGCCAAAGTTACAATTCTGCACTCGCTCAGTCTCAGCTTACAAGGAAACACAAAGCAACAGACCACACTAAGTATAGCATTCCTAAACTTATCATCAGATCTATATACTAGCATAAGTAGAAGGGATGTTCCCACTCAACAAATGTATTCTACATGGAGCAGCTGGGAGATGCACCTACAGCAGGGGCTCTCAGGATGTCAGTCTCAACATACCTGCAGACCTCGCCCTATGAAACTCTTGCCCCTCTAGTCAGCCCAGCAACATGTATTTCCCCACACCGTCCACACATGGCTTAGCAGTTCTATGGTCAAGAGGAACCCTTTTTGTCAATACTACCATAGCCACCAGCTCTACTCTTAACGATGCACTCTCCTTTAGGGTGTAACATTCAGATGACATCTGTGCATAATGAACACAAGTATTTTACAAATATGCACATAGGGCCCCTGGGTACAGCTGTCCTCTGGACAGAGGCACTAGCAGTCTTTCCCTCATCCACCTTCTTCCATGCACAACTCCTAAGTGCAGATGATGCTAGTGACAGGATGAACAAAGGCCACGCCTAGATACAGCTCTCCCCAAAGATTAGCCTGATCTTTAGTGATTCTTTTGCTACTTCTAACATCCTTTAGGCACTGGAACTTACCTTTACTACCTGGCAGTATTAACTGAAATGCACATCCAACCAATGGCTAGACAACTTGAACCAACTAACAGCTACAGTGCCTTTTTCTGAGCACTAATATTTGCCCTAGCCCAACTTTATCACCCAGTAACAACATCTGCTCAAAGGCCACGCTTAACCTCCATTCCCCCAGTGTGACCATGCCTATGAAAGAACAAAATAATCCTTAACAAAGTTGTACTGGCTAGCTTTGTGTCAACTTGACACAGCTGGAGTTATCACAGAGAAAGGAGCTTTAGTTGGGGAAATGCCCCAATGTGATCCAACTGTGGGGCATTTTCTCAATTAGTGATCAAGGGGGAGAGGCCCCTTGTGGGTGGGACCATCTCTGGGCTGGTAGTCTTGGATTCTATAAGA
>NC_034613.1:57020980-57050339 GCF_900095145.1 Mus pahari
CACATCAAGTCTATCATGCACTTAAAAGTCTAGAGACCAGATGTTCCCAGTAAGCACTTTCATTTCCCCAGCATGTGTACACTGCAGTGAATACACTGCACACCCAACAAAGGCTGAGGTCAGAAACTGCCTTCTAAACAGCCAGGTTCTGTTCTAGCCCCTCTTCCAGTTCTCTCCACCCACGGGCTATGTGTATGCATCTGTCATGTTTTTGTGGAATATTAACAATTTTACTTCCTAAGTGGTTTTAAGGTTTTTTCCTACAAAATTTAACATAATTTATAATCATGTCTTTTCACTAACTCTACTTTGTCACACTTTGTCACACACTGGCACCTCTTTACTGTCTAGGAAGACTGAGTGCTGCATTGGACCTATGTTTCCTATACATTGCAAAGTAAGATGCACAGATACAAGCACCAATGGATAATCTTGCATTACTAAACTTGCATTAGCATTAGGCTCTTCATTCATTTTCCTTCTTCCTCCCTCCCAGACCCACAGAAGCAAGGCTGCATTGCTCAGAGGTGTGTTCTCTTTCTAGTTCCAAAAGACAGCACTTCACCATGAGTTTAAACAGGAGAATCTACAACATGTATTATTTACTATGTCTACTTTTAACATACTTTGTGCACTTCTAAACACCTAGAAGGACTAGATGTTTCAGATGAGGACATGAATTTGTCCCCTATATACATAGCAGTGCTGAAACCACACACATGTAACTAGTTAGATCTCAAAGTGTCTTCTGGTGAGAACATTCTGGTCTCCGACCTTTCTTCCCCTTCAGCCTGTCTTGTTTCCCATGACACAAGCACCTGTCACTTGGATGATACACTTTCCCAACTCTTCAGAAGACAACCCTGTATGAACTAACAGAGTATATACAATGTGTGAGTTTGCTAACTGCTTTTGCCATACATTGGCAACCCCTTTAATACCTAGAGACTAGATATCATAGGACTCGTTTGTCCAGTATGTACAATATATACAGCATAGAAAAGTTACATGAGATGCACACAACACACAGGGATGGGTGAGCTAGAAATGTCTAGCACACAAATGGAATCTTTCTGCAGTTCCTTCCCTCCCACCTCCTCGATCCACTGAACAAGCACAGGCTTGTTCTCAGAGGTGGGCTAACAATCCTACTTCTACACACAGCATTTCTCCAGTTTTAAAAAAACTATATGCACAAAATATTATTCTACTACTTGTACCTTTAAAAGTATCAAGCACTTTCAGATATCTAAAAAACTAGATGATTCATGTAAGAACTTATCTGCTATTGACATGGCACTGGTAAATAAAACTGTATGCAAAGCAATGATTATTATCTAAGGTATCTTCTAAATATAACCATTTGGGCTTCTACCCACTTTCTTCTCCCTTCAAACCAATAGACAAATATAGGCATGTGTAATGTGTAGAAACAGCTGAGCAAATCCTATCCCCAAGCCATTTACAGAACAAAATTTTCTATGAATTTTAACGGTGTACACTATATACTAAATTTACTACTTTGTCATACATTGGCAACCTCTTTAACATCTAGAGTCTAGAAAATTTAGACATATTTGTCCATTATATACAGTATACACAAAGCAAAACAAAATGCAAGAATATAAAAATAGCATCAGAAAAGGTCCCATATACACACATACTACATGGCCGTTGTCACTGCCTCCCAGCACCTCCTCCAACCCCACCCCCACCCCAGAGCAAGTGAAGATAGTACCACTCAGAGGGGCTCATTACCCTACTCCCAAAGACAACGGCTCATGAGTGTTTGCAAAAAGATATTTACAAAGTGATATTTCACTACCTCTACATTTAACATACATCTAGATAGACCAGATGTTGCAAGCAAGGACTGTTGTCCACTATGTACACAGCAGTTAGTAAACGGCATATGTAACAAGAGTAATTAAAACTTTAACACAAAATGTAAAAAAAAAAAAACAAAAAAACAACAACAAAAAAAACCCAATATATTGTTCTACTAACTTTACTTTGTCATACACTGGCAACCTCTTTAACATCTAGAGTGACTAGATGTAAGTTAGGACCCCTTTGTCCTTTACATACACTATGTACACAGAAAAGCCAAACAAAATGGGATAGTAGTTCCTTTCCACCCATGGACCACAGTGGCTTAGAGCTCTGGATTCTTTCTGGGAACCAGGGCACAAACACAATGCAGTCTCAGCTCCTCTCGGGTGGAGGCCCAGCGATCAATCTTTCGATTCGGGGCACCACTCACCTTCGTCCAGGCCCATCAAGGCCTCTGCTCATCCAGGTCTGTGTGCTTGGCCACGGGCGGGCACTCCCGTCCTGTCCTGTCCCTTCCAGTCCCATCCCAGCGATGGCTGAGTGTTCTTGCTCAGACCCTCCACCTCAGGCCGCAGAAGCCCCAAAGGCCCAACCTCAGCCTTCAGGCGGCCGCCTTTCTTTCCACCACACCATGCTCCCCGCCAACTTTGAGGCGTCCTCGAAGGCCTGGCAGGGGCTCCTCTGTGGGCCCGACCATGGAGAGCAGGGTGCTGGTGGAGCCGGGGAGGCCACTGCCATCTGGGTGCATCGCTGACAAGGCAAGAGTCACTGCGGGATGGCCGAGTGCCCGGCCGGTGACAGCCTTGAGGGCGAGGGCTCCTGGCATCCCCAGTGAGGGATCGAGGCTGCTCCACCCCCCCCGCCCCCCCCCTCCCGCTCACCGCGGGCCGAGGCCTTGAGGGGTCCAGGGAGAAGAAGGTCGCATGGCCAAGCTCACTGTGCTCCAAGTGATCTTATATGATATTTCTCCCTTTGTCCTGGCTTTAAGTTTTGCAGTTGGGACTGGGATTTTGTATTGTCCTATCTATTTAATCCTTTCATAAATCTTTCACCAAAATGAAGTCATTTTCATTGAAGTAGTAAATTAATATAGTTTTGTAATACAGAGAAGGCATCTAGTTTAAGAGTATACCAATTCGAATACAGCAGAGCCTCTAGCACTTTAAAGCAAAATATTACAGCTTTCCATTTCTTATTTTTGTTAATATTTTGACCCTAAATGTCTTTCCCTGAGAAATATTTTTAATTTTTTTTATATTAGAAGTGAACATGTGCTCTACAAATTTCATGCTGGAAGTGAAAGGAATGTGAGAGTTCAATCATAGGATCTGGGAATGCTAGAATCCTAGACGGGACTAATTCTTCCTAGACTAGAGAAAAGATAGCAGTGGGGAGCAGCAGCCATAGTCCAGATGTTCACTGAAAATTTTCCAATCTAGCCAGGTGATGGATCTTATATATATAATTATGATTTTATTTACTGTGGGACCGGACATCACTGTATTGTCTCAAAAGAATGCAAAATTGAAAAGAGTGCGGATTCTTAAAAATTAACATTTTTTTTTTTTTTTTTTACAAATTACTTAGAAATTCAACTGCAAACGTTCTGTACACTGAATTTTTTTCATGTGGTATGATTTATTTGTTGATAGAAATACTCCTCCTGCAGGGTAGATTGTTGTAGATTTTAAACTTTTGCCTTTATCAAGTTATGTCCCTGACTAAAGAGAAAACAAAGGACTTCAACAGATGCAATGGAGATAGGCATTATCATGTTTATAAGAGTGTTTTGGCCAGCAAACTCTACTGAGGAGAACAGGGTGAGACGTCACAAGTGTTCTCAAGCACTGCATCTTAATCTCATGGAAAGATTAGCCATGACATTTTTAATGGGTCTTCCTTAATATCAGAAAAATAAACAAATGAATCTTCACATTACTCTCCTGTTTTTATTATCAGTTTTTTTTCTCAGAAGACAAACTACTGAAAATTAAGGAAAGCAAGTTTAAAGACAACTAGTGAAATAAAACACACATCAAATATATGAGAGAGACCCTAATGGAGAACGGTTAACCTTCTGCATGTAACACAGGATGAAAGAGAGTAGGAAACCCTCTATAAAGCATAGGGGAAAAATAAATGCTTTATTTAAATTGATTTTTAGAGTACAGGACTTTAGTCATCAATGATAACAGAGAATACTATCAGGAAGGGACAAGTCCAGATGATACATTTGTAAAGACTAGTGTCCCAAGAAATTATGAAATATAATTTTCAGAGAAAAAGAACTATGTGAAAATCTATTTCTGTAGATAGAACAAAGAATAATGCAAAATGTATATATGTAAATAAGAAACATCTTTGAAGATTTTGCCAAATATATCAATTACTGTGTGTACTGACTGGTTTTGTGTGTCAACTTGACACAAGCTGGAGTTGCCACAGAGAAAGAAGCCTCCTTTGAGGAAATGCCTCCATGAGATCCAGCTATGATGCACTTTCTCAATTAGTGACTGGGAACAGGGGATTAGCCCATTGTGGGTAGTGTCATCTCTGGGCTGGTAATCTTGGGTTCTATAAGAAAGCAAGCTGAGCAAGCCAGGGGATACAAGTCAGTAAATAGCATCCCTCCATGGCCTCTGCCTCAGCTTCTGCTTCCTGACCTGCTTGAGTTCCAGTCCTAACTTCCTTTGGTGATGAACAGCAATGTAGAAGTGTAAGCTGAATAAATTCTGTCCTCCCAACTTGCTTCTTGGTCATGATGTTTGTGCAGGATTAGAAACTCTGACTATGATACTGAGTCTGTAAAGTAATGTTCTCTGAGTACCACAACAAACACAAACAAAATGTAAAACAGTAAATGTACAAAAAATAAGAAAACTAAGTGGATGCATAAGACTTTACATTTTATACTATTTGAATAGTATTCTCATTAATTGATCATATTTAACCCATGTCTACTACTACTTCCAAACCTACTTCCTAGCTGCCTATTCACCCAACTTCTTGTTCTCTCCCAACTCCCCTGAGCCCTTTGAGCTCAGTCTTTGTTAGTCAAATGCTCTTGGCTGTGTTGCCTCCTGGAATGTGGTTAATATCACACCACTGAAGACAACTGAAACTCTCACTCCTCAGCTGAGAACAGAATTCTGTGTCCACCTGCCCCCAATGATTCATTGCTGGATTGTTCTTGCCTAACTCTTGTGCATGTTGTCACAATTACTGTGAGTTTATATGGTTATCTTCCGTGTTGTGTCCAGAAAACCATACACCATTTTTTGCTTTTACAATCTTTCTGCTCCCACTGTCATGAAGACCCCGAAACCGGAAGGGGAGGGCTATGATATTCATATCCTTATGGTTGATTATTTTAAAAGCTCATATTTACATGATAATTGATTATGGGTTGTTGTGCTTTTCACCATGCACTGCAAGAAATAGTTTATTTGATGAAAACTGAAGATGCACAATCTGTGAGCATAGCAATATGTCATTTTAAATCATTTTATTGTTACACCTATTGAATAGAATAATAGTACTAATTTTTTATATATAGTCTATTATTTCTCTAGCTCAAGATCTTGGTCTCATTCAGTGTCAGGTACTGCTTTCACTTTGTGGTAGGGATGGGGGCTTAAATCCAATTAGAAAGAGGTTGGTTACTCCTATGATATTCATAAAATTATTGTGCTAGTTAGCACGTCTTTTCAGGCTCATAATTACTGTAGCTCTCAGAGTTCACAACTGCATAAGATTATTACTTTTATTATCTGGTAGCATTCATAGCACCTTCTAGCTCTATGAAAGCTATCCATTAAAGATGATATTCCAGGTCCATACCAGCTTGACTTCTTCATGTTCTATGAGCCAAATATCTACTGACTTCAGCAACTGGGGCCTACTGTAAAGATCTGCAGAGTAACCAAGAGCATTGGCAATAACCAACTTACAATGTTTTGTGGGTTTATTGGACCTCCATTCTGGACTACCAATTCAAAAAGAAATAACATTTTTAATATCAAGCATTTTATTTTGGTAGCATTTAGTGTCTAGGTAGGGTGTTATTTCCCAATTACACACGTACCCTACCTATATATTTTTCTTTTTTCTCTTCACTTTTTGGTTTTTTGAGATTATTTTACAATTGTATTTCTCTTCACTCCAAATCCTCTAAGATAATCTCATTGATTACTTTCAAATGAATAGACTTTGTTTCATTCTTATTGTATGTATATATATATATACATGCATATATCATAAATATAACCTGTTCAGTATTATGATGTTACTTGTATATATGCTTGCAGGACTAGCCATTTGCTATTGGATTACCAAGTGATGTGCTCTTAGCTGGAGAAGACTATTTCTCCTGCTGTCAGCATTCCTTAGTTGCCTGAAGTTCTTTGCTTAAGTTTGAGGCTTCTTGAGCATTATTCTATCCACTTTATCAACTCTATTGGTGTTGTTCTTGTTCAGCTTATGGCAAACATAAACATTTTGATAACTGTATATGTACATATATTTATAATGCATCTACTATGATAGGTTTCTGTATGACTTTTTTTTTTTTTAAAAAAAAGTGTTATTTTCTCTCTCCATATTGCTTTCTGTATTCTTCCTCCATTCCTCACCTCCTTTAACCCTTCTCATTAACTTTCCCCCTTTCATCTTCTATAATACAGTGATAGTTATAGTTTCTATTCCTGTAAAGAGACACCATGATCAAGGCAACTCATAAAAGAAAGTATTGGGGGCTCAGTTAGATTTTCAGTGACTTAGTCGATTACTATCATATTGGGGAGCATAATAGCAGGCATTGTGCTCAAACAGTAGTTGACAGCCTCACATTTTGAATCAGAGGAAACAAGCAGAAAGCCACTGAGACTGGCATAGGATTTTGGAACCTCACTTCCTTGAACAAGGCCACACCTCCTAATCCTCCTCACACAGTTCACCAACTGAGAACTAAGCATACAAATATATAAGCCTTTGGGGACTATCCCCATTCAAACCACCACAAACCCTACATTCAATCCCCCTTGTTTGAAATGTTATCTCTTCCCCTGTGGCCCCTTACTAGTTTCCTAATATCTATGGTTATCTCAAATAAACATATAAATCTATAGCGTAAAAGGTCTTTTTGAATAGAACTCTGATAGCATAGGCATTAAGAACAACTGAAAAAAATAGGACAACATGAACCTTAAAAGCACAATAAAGGATATCATCATTCAAGTGAACAGTCAGCTTAAAAAATGGGGGGAAAAACCTTTAACTACTATCTGATAGAGGATTAATGCCCAGAGTTCATGAATAACTCAAAAAACAAACATCAAGAAAATAAACACTTCAGTTTAAAATGGAGCATAGAACTAAACAGTATTTTCAAAATATAAAACACAAATGGCTGAGATGTATTTTTTGAAAGTTTCACCATTTTTAGTATTCAGGAAAATGACAAGGTAAACTTGAAATTCTTTATCATTGTAAGAATGGCCAATATAAACAAAACTGACACAAGGTGCTGGCAAGATACAGGGAAATAATGATGTTAACTTATTACTGGAGAGAGTGTAAATGGTGAAGTTACTAAATCAGTATGGAGGTTCCTCAAAACATTAAAAGTAGAAATATCATATATTCTATCTATAGAATTCATATAGAACTTGAGAAGATATCCTCCCAACACTAGATCTTACTATAGAAATATTTGCATTTCTATATTCACTATTGCTCTATTTACAATAACTAGGAAAAGGAAATAGACTAGATGTCTATTGATTGATCAATGGATAATAAAAATGTGCTACATTTACACAACAAGATAATATTTAGCTGGATTGATCTAAAAACGCATCCTGAGTGAGATATCCTAGACTCAGAAAGACAAATTTGTTATACTGTCCTTGAATTGATGTTTAATGTAAAATATTTTAAAGTAAAAATGGGAATTTATAACTATAGGTCAACTAGTAAAACAATATAAGTATCTAAAAAGTTATCGAAGTAGATAAAACGCAATACCAAAAACTAAGACATTCAAATTCTGGTAGGATGAACTAAAACTATTTATCTAGAAGAGAAAAAAACTCATCCTGAAGAAATTTGACCATATCACAAAGTAAAATGTTATTTTTTTTCATTTCTATGTAGAAGCAGCAAAGAGTTAGAAAATGAAATTTAAAATATTTCTAACTGAGTGAGATATACAAAGAAGATTTCCAGGGAAAGTAAATAGGAACAATTTAAGCAATCAGATTTCAAATTCTGCTTTACTTAAACCTTGCTCCAAAGACAGCGTGTTTCTGTGGAAATAAAAAATAAAAATAATTTTGACATAATAGGTATCTCATAAATATAAAAATTATTTTAAATTACGACCTTAAGCCAATACAGGAATAAAAAGTAGTATCTTTTAAAGATCCTAGTCTTGGACAAAAATGAACTTGTGTTTAAAAAGTGCATGTCCATATAAAAAAATGTGCCAGATGGCCAATGTTAATTCATACACAAAAAATTAGAGGGGTATTGTGATTTGGCTGAATTTTAAATTCCAAGGTTGAAATCATCATGAAGATAAGAGAAAGTTTATGAGAGTTCAGCCTAGGTATTTAGTTATTCAGTACTCAGGACCGTAAAAATACAGAAAGATGCAAAATTCATTTTTACCTTCAGGAGACCTGTGTGAAGATTGTATGCTCGACTTATTGTAATTAGTTTTTGCTTGTTTGTGTTTCTGCTTATTTGTTTGAGATAGAGTCTTACTTTGTACACCTGGCTGGCTAAGGACTTGCTATTGAGATCAAACTGCATAAATTGTGGAATTCTTCCATCTCTACTGCTAAAGTTTTGGGATTAATGGTATATGCCACCTTCCTTGGCCCAACAACACATTTTGAAAAATATCCTGGAAATGTAAAAACTTTATACTTCAGGACAAGGAAAGCTATCTTAAGAAATTTTTACCTCCTATATTTATATAACACATTAAACACAATGAGAATAATTAAGAATAACTTTGTGAAAAAATAAAAGTAGTTTTTCACCAAAGGTTATGATTAAGAAAATTATTAGATTATAAAAATGTTCTGTCATAACCATTCCATTCAAGTTCATAGGCTAGTAGGCTTGTTTTACCCCTAGCACAGCTCTGGCAGTAACAGAAGTTACATTATTCAAATGAAATCAACTCTGCTCTGATATCCTGTCTAAAAAGAATCCTCAAGGCTATGGAAACAATCTATACTCCTTCATGATCAATTATTAGAAAGGTTTTATTGTAAATATCCACTGCTTCTTTGGTAAGTGTGTGTATCTCCTAAAATTTAAGACTGTCCGCCTTTCTCACAGATATGAAAACCATAGTTTGAAATGCAATCAAGAAGAAGGTTACCTCTGTCTTCTAGTATGTAAAACTAGAAGCCTAAATTCCAGATAGTATGCAAATCTTAATTATGTTTATGGTAACCATTCATTGCTAATTTACACATTCTTTTTGGTTTTTGGTTTGTACTCTCAATTATTTTTCCTTGCTCCTTCCTTTTGCCCATATCATAGTGTCTAATCACTTACAAAGTGTATACAGGGTAGATTTTTTTCCTTTAATATAATTATTAAATAAAAATCTGTCTGTATATTTTTAATGTCTAGCTTGATTTTGACAGGAATTATAATTTTCCAGTACAGAATGTTTTATAACCTGCAACATAAAAAAGAACTACTCTGAACCGTCTTTATTTATTATGATGTTTTGAATATGCTTGTCCCATGGGAAGTGGCACTATTAGTAGGTGTGGCCTTGTTGGGAGAGGTGTGGCCTTGTTAAAGGAAGTGTGTCTCTGTTTAAATGGGCTTTGAGGACCCCTATGCTCAAACTCTGCCCAGTGTAGGAGAGTCTCATCCTGGCTGCCTGCTGATGACAGTCTCCTTCAGATATAGAACTCTCACCTTTCTCCAGCACTATGTCTGCCTGTCTGCTGCCATGCTTCCCTCCATGAGAAAAATGGACTGAACCTCTGAAACTGTAAGTGAGCCCCAATTAAATAATTGCCTTTATAAGAGCTGCCTTGGTCATGGTGTGTGTGTGTGTGTGTGTGTGTGTGTGTGTGTGTGTGTTTGTCTGTGTGTATGTGTGTGTATATGTGTGTGCAAATTAATATCTCTTTGAATATAGTAAGCAGTCAGGACTTTCTATTATCTTGTCTCCAAATTTCTTTTTAGCTTCTAATCAAATCACATCATATCATTTAATATGTTACATCATATATTATATCATACACACACACACACACACACACACACATATATATATATATATATATATATATATATATATATATATATATATGAAAATATATTAGGAAAAAATATATTAGGAAACACTGCAGTTCAGGTAATACACTTATAACGTTGGTAGTAAAAATGGATGGACAAAATAGGTCATAGGTATTATGGATTACTACTGTAACTTGATTAGATGAAAGAACAACAGGAGGAATATATAAAATCTTTGGTCATTTATGGGGTATGATACTCTATTCTTTGGATTAAGAGGTTGCCAATTCTACTTTTTTATATTGTTCCTAAGCCTGAAACACAACGTGGCCTAAGGATATGTTCACTTATTACTGAAATATTATATGTGTTTCTGAACATAATCGCTTGAATCAAAATACTTAAGGTGGTGATTTTTAAACGGTAGGCACAGTATCAAAATTCCCTGGGTATCTTCTAGAAGTGCAAATTATTAGCTCTAATCAAGACATTAAAAATAAATCTTGAGGATATCTGCTACTACTTACTTGTCACCCACAGTTCCCTCTTCTTTCTTTCTCCACCAGTTGAGCAAGATGCCCAAAGGAAAGAAGGCCAAGCGGAAAAAGGTGGCCCCAGCTCCCACCACTGTCAAGAAATGGGAGGCCAAAAGGTGGCCAATCCTTTGTTTGAGAAAAGGCCCAAGAACTTCAACATTGTGCAGGACATCCAACCCAAACGGGATCTAACACACTTCATCAAATGGTCTCGCTACATCTGGCTGCAGTGGAAAAAGAGCCATCCTCTATAAGCGACTCAAAGTACCTCCTGCCATTTACCAGTTCACCCAGGCCCTGAACAAGCAAACAGCTACTAGGCTGCTTAAGCTTGCCCACAAGTACAGGCCACAGACAAAGCAAGAGAAGAAGCAAAGGCTACTGGCCCTTGCTGAGAAGAAAGCTGATGGCAAAGGTGATGTCCCAAATAAGAGACCACCTGTCCTCTGAGCAGGAGTCAATACAGTCACCACCTTGGTGAAGAACAAGAAGGCTCAGCTGGTGGTGATTGCCCATGAGGTAGACCCCATTGAGCTGGTGGTTCTCCTGCCTTCCCTGTGTGGAAAGATGGAGGTGCCCTACTGTGTCATCAAGGGAAAGGCCAGGCTGAGGCGCCTTGTCCACAGGAAGACATGCACCACTGTGGCCTTCACACAGGTTGACTCAGAAGACAAGGGTGCTCTGGCTAAGCTGGTAGAAGCTATTAGGACCAATTATAATGACAGATATGACGATATATGACAGCCATGTCGCCAATGGGGAGGCAACATCATGGGTCCTAAGTCTGTAGCTGGCATTGCCAAGCTAGAAAAGGCAAAGGCTAAAGAACTCGCCACTAAACTGGGTTAAATGTACACTAATATTTCTGTACATAAAAATAATTACACAACTAAAAAAATGAGCCTTGAGTGTTGGTATCAGGAGCCTTTAGCTTAACAAGTTTTCCTAGTGCTTTGGATGCATATTTAAGGCTGAGAATACATTCCTAACTGACATAAATGAGCCTATTCTGTCTTTGGTCTGCCTTATCTCATTAGAATTATATTTATTTCTTGTGTGTCTAAATCTCCCCATTTACCTAATCATTAATCTCTGCAGGTTAATCATTGTCATGATTTTAAACTTCTTTAAATATCTACATGTTCCAGATATAGCAAATAATATTTATCCTGCAGCTTGAATCTGGTTAATAGTAATATTTAATTGATGGTTTATTTTAGAAAATGTTCTGAAGAAAGTTGTAGGCTTTGTGTGAAAGAATGCTTCTATTAGTTAAATCCACCATGGGTACTATTTGAGGCAATACCAAGTGCTCTTTCATCCCTTCCAGACACTTCATTGGGCATACTAATTTCCTGTGGGGATTAGAGCTAAGAAATCTCAATGTAATTCTCATGAATAAATATCAACATTATCAACCTTTGACTTTGACTGTAATATCTTTCTAGGTATAGAATGTAATTGATTAGAAATACTTATATAAAGTAAAAATAAGTGTATAAATTTATAAGCCATAAGACTAATTTAAGGGTAAATATTAAAATATAGAAGAATATTCTTAAAAAAATATTTCTGTTCCACCTAAAGTCATTTTGGAGTTCAGCACTATGGTGAAACTTGCTTAGTTCTTGCCTTATGTCAGCAAATTACCATTAGATCATATTTTACTTTACTGTACATTCTAGAAAAGCACTGCAACTGTGGAAAATTACCAAAAGGACTTTGAAATAATATATGAAAGTCATTCATTCAACAAATATTTAATGATCACTAAGTGTTCTGCTAGGGATTATAAATTACAAATGGATCACCATACATACATATAATGCATACATGCATGCACATATGCATAAACACATAGATACATACATAAATATGTCCTGATTCTAATTAAGAACTCTATAAGAAATAAGAAGTCAGTATAATAATGATATACTGAGCTAAGCCCTCTAATAAGGATAAACTCTGTTACAAATGAGTTAGGCATAATATTTTATATGTGCAGTTATAATGGAAAGAACAGAGCCATATGGCTTTCAAGAAAATAAAAGTTGATTTCTAAAGAAAAGATTTTATCGAGATAAAAGGACAAAGAAGGAAAGAGGAGGAATTCAGAGAAACTGTATGTGAAAAGTTAAAGGGAGGCAAAAGCAAGAGTGCTATTAATTCCTTGGAATGAAAGAAAACAGTGAACAGAGGTGAAGGTCATATCACTAAGGTCATAAGTAGGGCCGATAACTGACTGAGGTCAAGAGAAAGTTCATTTGAGGATTATCCACTTTGAGTTAATTTGGATTTTTGATTTGCCATCATTTTTTTCTGAGCAAATGTTCGAAGTAATCCTGGAACACGTCAGCTCACATCACTCCATTTGGAAACAAGTTTTATAAATATCGATGGAGAGAAATTATGTTGTCTTGGGCAATTTTGTCCTGTAGGATGAAGTCTTTCTGGCATGTTTATAGGGCCATTTCTTTCTCAGAAGTCTTGTGGTTATCTCTGGCATTTGTTGATTTTCTACTGATGTTAATGGAAGATTTTCTTGTCTCACTTAATTCTGATTGGTATTACTTGAATTTTTTTTTTTTTAAGTGAAAGCGAAGGGACCAAAAATTTGCCCTATATTTTCAAGTGAATAGGAAGCTTCAACATGCAACTCTATCTTATTCAAGTATTCCCTTCAGAGTTCAGCTGATACACTTGGGAATTATATTCAGCCACAGATAAAATAAAACCAAGACACCACAGGAAAACAGTTTAACATTCCAGAACAGCTGCTGTAGCTCTAGAAAGTCATTAACAGCTTGATCACTCTTACATTTCTGCCCCCTATAATCAGTGCCTTCCATCCTCGTGCTCAATAGTAGTACTCCCTTATGATTCTCTTCTGCTCTGGATAATTCTTATCTATGTAGAAAGTAAGAATAAATGAGATATGAAGAAATAGATCTTTGTGTGTCATCAAAATTAAATACCTTTGACAATTTTGTTTAGGATCGCTACTAATAACTTTCCCACCTTATTTTCATTAGTTTTTAAGAGTTTCTTACAATGTACATTCGTTTCACCCCAATGTTTCCCATATCCACCCTACTTTCCTACCTACCCAAAAGAATACTAATTGTTTTTGTTGTTTTGTTGTTTGTTTGTTTGTTTGTTTGTTGTAACCCATCAAGATTAATTTATGCTGCTGTATATTCTTGGATATAAGGTCTCTCACTGGGTCATGATTGACTTACCAAAGATTACACTTAGAAAAAAAAAAAAAAAAACTGAACCTCCTTCTTCCAGTAGACAGAAACTACTGAGAGCTCCAAGGCTAGAGGTTAGGATTTTGTGCCCATCTCCCATTGTCCTATCTTGCGGCTGGTATTTTCAGATACAAAGTCATAGCTGGAGAGAGGAGGTGTAAGCCTTTAATCCTTAGAACTCAGGAGGTAGAGGTAAATGAGTTTCTGTGAGTTCGAGGCCAGCTTGGTCTACAGACCAAGTTCCAGGACAACCAGGGCTACACAGAGAAATTCTGTATAGAAAGAAAAAATTTACACTGGTTGCAATAGTGTACACAAAACCTCTGCACACTAAGCCAAAACAGATCCTACTACCAATGACTTTTAAAAATATTTTACTAAATATAGGTACAACATGACAGCCTCTACTGCAAAGGAAAAAAATATTTTTTATCGACTTTGTTATACAGATTAAATAGTGCTATCTTAATTTACCCTGTTATTATCCAAATTAAAATAGTGTCTTTACATGAAATAAGAAGAGACTACGACAATTATACTTGGCATAAGAAGATGAAATAAGACTAGGCACAAGCCAGGCAGTGGTGGCTCACACCTTTAATCCCAGCTCTTGGGAGGGAGAGGCAGGCGGATTTCTGAGTTCGAGGCCAGCCTGGTCTACAGAGTGATTTCCAGAACAGCCAAGGCTAATCAAAGAAACCCTGACTCGAACCCCACTGCCCCCCCAAAAGACTAGACACAAACCATTATATCAAGGCTGAGTAAGGCAGCCAGGTAGGAGGAAAAGAGTCCCAAAGTCCCAAAAGCTAGCAAAAGAGTCAGAGACAACCCCTACCCACCCTGTTCTCACTGTTAGAAGTTCCACAAAAATACCAAGCTCAAAAGCATAGCATCTATTCATAGAAGGACCTATGCAGGCTCTGTGGTTGTTGCTTAAGTCTCTGTGAGCTCCTATGAGCCTTGCTTGATATTTATGGATATATTTTTCTGGTGTCCTTGAGCCCTCTGGCTCCTTGATTTCTTCTGCCTGCACTCCTGTGGGGTTGCCCAAGCTCCAAGGAGAGGGATCCAATTCCTGTTCTTTTCTAAAGAAAAGGGAAGAGTGGATACCGGGAAGTGGGCAGAGGTAGACATATGGGGACTGGGAAGATTGGAGGGAAGAGAAAAGTTTATAGGGATGGGCTAAAAATGAAACAACACAAATCAAAGCAAACAACCCCTACCAAACAAACAAACTACAGCATAACAAAAACAACAAAATTCAAGAAAATATTTATTGGATAACCTATTATAGAATTTTGCCTAACCTTAGTTTTGGCCTGAAGGGAGCCTGATCTATCCTTGATCCTTTTAGCAATCTTTGCTGGCCTTCCTGTTTCCCAGGATGTCAATGTTCCACCACTATCCCCAAATTCTTCACCTCCTCCCTTGTGCTGTGATTTAATCAGCACTGCATTTTCAAGTTATTTTCTTGTTATCACATTTTTCTTTATAAATATTATTTATATCATTGATGTTAGTGTATATTCTAATATATCACACAATTATACATGCATGAGTGTATGTGTTTCTGACTGCTCTGGGTACATAATGATTTGAAATATAAGCATAGTATGTTTATACTTCAAAATTTAAAATTATTTAAGGCAACATTCAAAGTTATTTGTTGCTGTTATTTTTTAAATTTTATTTTAAGTTTATATGTATGGGTATTTTACCTGTGTACGTGTTGGTAAAACATATGAGTGCCTGATGATCACAGGGATAAAAAAATGGAATCATATCCCTTGGAACTAATGTTACAGACAATTGTGAGCCACCACATGGGTGCTAGAATTGAATGCCCATCCTCTCTAATAGGAACAAACATTCTTAATCACTGAGTCATCTCTCCAGGCACACAGTCAGTGTTTTCTGTTTCTGTTTAGCAACCTTCATTCATGAAAGAGTTTAACTGCTTTCAATCTTCCCTTTGTCTTTGTTAAATGATACCTGTAGAAAATAGTGTGTTGTCCCATTCATCATCAAGATAAATAAAGAGGAAAAAAAATTAAAAGAAACTTGTGTCATTCATTAGAATTTGAGCTTACATCTATAGTCTGGAAAGTAAGACTTTAAAAAGAATTCCTTGAGGGCTAATTAGAGGAAAGTTGGCTATGTGAGTTCCTTAGCAATAATAAATTAAGAAAATATGTAAAGATGACTTCAAAGTGCTATTACAAATTTAGGCAAGAAAAATGAAAAAAATGAATATTATAAGCGATTGACATAACATACCGAGTGATTTTTGAAGCATAAATTTCTAAATTGACCTTTGAATGTTATTTTTTGTTTTGATCAGTTGGAGAGAAATGAAGATAAAAATGAAATAATATGACACAACTTCTCAAGCAAAAGAAATCATTTTGCAGAGTTTACATACTTCATATTGACTTTGAAGGAGGTACCAAATTAATATTTTAGCAGCTTTTTAGCTCCTTTCTCTGAAGAGACAATGGTAAATAGATCCATGGAAGATTTCTTTGTGAATAACAGAAAATACTTGCTAACAGAGAAAATGATTACAAGTGCCAATTGCCCTTTATCATTTCCTATCTTGTTCACTCAGAATTCCCTTCCTCTGCCCCATTCCTTGCCTTGCATCTTCTTTCTGCCTCAATAGCCATTTACTTTAAGAAGCATAATACCAGTTCTGTATGCATTGGTCCTTTGTATTTGTTTAACATGCTGATTTCTTTTAAAATTAGCTTCATATTATATGTAATAGACTATAAACTGACCTTGCTTTAAGCATCGTTTGGGAAAACTAGGCTTGAAAGTACACACTTATAATTCTGGCTCTTGAGAAGCTAAGGTAAGGAGCTTGTAGTCAGCCTCAGACTATTCTGAGTCATATGATAAAATCTCAAAAACTACCAAATTATTAAGTACTACCATTCTCTAACATTCCAATAAGAGAGCAAATATGATTGTATTTTGGATGCTGTAAAACAACACCAAAAAGCAAGAAACTTCTAATACTACATATAAGATGAATGTGTTCACTATATTCTTAGTACTCAACAATCTTAGCCACAATACTTATGCATGTGTATATATTTGTATAAACATAATTACAGATGACCAAAACTACAGTGGTTTAATCTACTTTTAATTTTTATTATGTTTTATTAAGCCAATATTGATGCCAGGGCAATTCAAGAAATAGTTATGTACATATTCCTGTACAAATAAAGCACATAGGTCTACTCTATTGAACTGCTTCAGTGACTATATATCTATAAAGTCTAGGACTGATGGCCTTTTATGTTTCATAGGAAGATAATAAACTGTGACATAATTGTGTTTCTTAGTCTCCAAGAAAATAAGAAATGAATGAATGTGTAAGGATGGTGCAGCAGAATGCTTGCCCAGTATGTATGAAGCCTTTGGTTCAAACCCTCACTTCAGTAAAATGGAAAAATAATTAAATAACCTATTTGAGAAATAAATGAACTGACTTAATTTTTGCTATATAGTTAGTTCTTTGGTTGTTAAATCAAATTGTGTCATGATACTTACACAAATGACAATAATATATTTTTGGCACAAAAAAGATGTGTTTATTTTGTAGAGTATGAGCTTTTCTAGGTACACATCGTAAGCTTAAAATGGGCCTCTGCTACTGTATGATTTCAAAGAGCCATGGGTTTCATAGAGGCCACTTATTCATAGCTCTCAGAAGCAAATGGAGTAGGCTGTGAGATATGCATCTAATAAAAATTAGTTTTGCTTATCAATCCCACTGACTTATATGTGATATATTTTAATTGCCTAAGTTCATTCACAGTTCTGCCCTAAACAGTTTTAAATCTCAATAACTCTTAATGATGCCAGAGTTTTAAGACTATGATAAGAAACTGAATACAAGTTCAGAACAGTTTCTCACAAGTCTTTCTCCCATTGGGCAAAGGCCAAATGTGTATGGCATACTGGATTAGCAATCTGTGTGGATCTTGGACACCCAGACTCATCTTACTATAGAGACATTCGTCCTATTATTGCATAGGGGCTGTTGTCACTTAGTAACTCTGTACAAAACTGTGTTGAATATAGTTATGCTCTCTAAAGATACATTTACTTCTGGACTCAATTAATCCATTTGTATCAAAACCTTTAATACTAAGGCGAATGAGCCATCTTTCTGTGAAACTTTACCATTTCTTAATATATCCATGAATGTAAACCTTTATAACCAGACTGCAACTAATGCAGTAAAAAAACTCATTCTGCAAAACAGGAAACTTTTATTATGGTCTACTCATGCTAGTAGACATGAAAATAGTTGAGTAATAAGACAGCTCCAATGGAATTCCTATATAATAAAAATAGACCCATGGTTCAAGTTTGTTCATAATGCTTCACTGTCTTGGGTGATAGAGATTTTGCAGTGAAATTATTTGTGAGCAGGTTTTTAAAAGTTGAAATGATTAGTTATCCAACAAGTGGTCAGGGTTAGAAATATATGCATGCAGACAACATTGAAAGGACTTAGAAGGTTGTATTTATTTATAAGTATTTATTCATTTATATGAATATACTATGATGATGACAATAACAACAACTACTAATACTAATACTACTAACTATAATAATTATAATTGTTAAAGAAAAGGAAGCCTTGTGAACTGTGACTAATGGGAGGGTTATAGGGGAGGAATAGAAAGGAAGAAATGGAAGCAGACTACATTTTAAATGAATAAAAATGTAATGATAGACAGTATGGCACTACCTGCAAGTACCACAAATCCCTTTCTGGACATTCTACCACTCAACTCCATACCAAGACTCCTGACTTCCTCCTCTAGGGTTTAACTTAGTGAGTACCTACCACCATCAGGTACTTGATTTTCTGAAACTCACCAGATCTAGCCCACATCCCAAATCCTGTGCCCTGGCCTAGTTCTATCACCAGTTACTGCACTTAAGTAGAACTTAGGACTTCTCTACTAGGACCTGACCTACCTGAACCAATCTGCAGGACCCTTGTGCTGCTTCCACCACCTCACTCTTTACCGAGATTCCTGAAATCCTCCTCTAGGGTCTAGTCTGTTAAGTAAAATACCACAGGATGCTTGTTTTTATGCAACCTTTCTTTTTTTATTTTTATTCTTTTCATAAATAGTCTTTAAATTTTATTTCAGCTTTAACTGCTAAACATCTCAAGTACCAACAACACAACTGAATGCAAAAATTCTTTGTCTTCCTCAGGGAACTTTATACAAGACTTCATAAGAATAAAGTTCTCTTGAATACATACATTCATTCCGCCAAAAGATTGTTTTTAAATGGGTCATTTTGCAATATTTGATTGAATTTATTGACTAATTTTTTATTTTAACTTATTATTTTATTTTATTAGATATTTTCTTTATTTACATTTCAAATGCTATCCCAAAAGTTCCCTATACCCTCCCCCCACCCCTGTTCCCCTACCCACCCACTCCCACTACTTGGCCCTGGCCTTCCCCTGTGCTGGGTCATATAAAGTTTGCAAGACCAAGGGGCCTCTCTTCCCAATGATGGCCAATTAGGCCATCTTCTGCTACATATGCAGCTAGAGACACAAGCTCAGGGCGTACTGGTTAGTTCATATTGTTGTTCCACCTATAGGGTTGCAGACCCCTTCAGCTCCTTGGGTACTTTCTCTAGCTCCTCCACTGGGGCCCCTGTGTTCCATCCAATAGCTGACTGTGAGCATTCACTTCTGTGTTTGCCAGGCACTGGCATAGCCTCACAAGAGACAGCTATATCAGGGTCCCTTCAGCAGAACCTTGCTTGCATGTGCAATAGTGTCTGTATTTGGTGGCTGATGATGGGATGGTACCCCCTGGTTGGGTAGTCTCTGGATAGTCCATCCTTTCATCTTAGCTCTAAATTTTGTCTCTGTACCTATATCCTTTCATGGGTATTTTGTTCCCTATTCTAAGGAGGAATGAAGTATCCACATGATGGTCTTCCTTCTTGGTTTTCTTGTGTTTTGCAAAATGTATCTTGGGTATTCTAAGTTTCTGGACTAATATCCATTTATCAGTGAGTGTATATCTAGTGACTTCTTTTGTGATTGGGTTACCTCACTAAGGATGATATCCTCCAGATCCATCCACTTGCCCAAGAATATCATAAATTCATTGTTTAAAATAGCTGAGTAGTACTCCATTGTGTAAATGTACCACATTTTCTGTATCCATTCCTCTATTGAGGGACATCTGGGTTCTTTCCAGCTTCTGGCTATTATAAATAAGGCTGTTATGCAACTTTTCAATTCTAGCCTTGGTCTCACAGCCAGTGTCCAGGCCTAATAGTTCCTCTTGTATCTTATAGCAGTTAACCTCTCGGTTTTCCACAGGTTCCCAAATCCCATGCTCAGGCCTCATCACACTTCCTCCTCCTACTGCTCAGGAAACACCTAGGCTTTCACCAGGTTGTGCACTTCTTGCATCTACCCACAGTTTGTTAAACACTGGCTCCACCAAATCACTCCATATCAAAACTTCCAGCATCCTACTCCAGGGTCTAGCTTGGTGAGCAACCCCACCACCAAAAGCTTGTTATCCTGAAACCTGCCAGGTCTAACCTTGGAACAACAGCAGTGGTTCTGATGAGTCTGGTCACTAGAGCCTGGAAGCATCCAACCTCTAGGTTTTGGCAGGTTACCACATCCTTTGCACCTGCCTAATCCCATCACTCCTCTTGCACAGATTCCACTTAATACCTGTGCCACCTGCATAATATTCACACAAGATCCTTTGCACAGCCTCCACCGCCTGTCCATACAAGACTTACCATATCCTCCAATATCTAGCTTATTAAGGATTTTTACCTCTGGATATTTACTTGTTTTTCTGCTACCCACCAGATCTATCTCAGGCCCTATAGCCAGTGTCGTTGCCTATCCTGGTCACCTTCACTTTGCAGCAACAGCAGGCCTCTAGTTTTTCAAAGGTTCCCAAATCCAGCGCTCTGCACTACTCCCAACACTTCTTGCAGTCAACCTCTAGGGTAACAGTATTGACCAACGCTGCTTATATAAACAGGACCCTTTGTGCTGATTTATCTTCATACGCAGATCACCCTACCTTTCCAGGGTCTAGTCAATTGAGTACGCCCACTCCTAGTACTTAAATTTCCCAACATCATCAGGTCTAGCCTACATCCTACAGCCAGTATCCTGGCCTAGTCAGGCCATGCACACCTTGCAGCAGTCATCTCTGAGCCTATGCCAAGTTTCACAGTCTATACCTAGGCCTTGTTCCACCATCTCCCTTTGCACCTCAACCATTGTCTATGCTTCCACAAGTACCCAGCATACTTGCATCCAACTGTAGGACCCTTTGAACCATGTTGATCTTCCCTCTCCTTACACAGACTTCTCACACCCTCCCCTAAAATTCACCACCAATACTTGTTTTCCTCCAAACAACCAAGTACAGCCAGGTACTAAAGCCAGTGACTTGTATTAGTCTGACCATATTTGACATGTAGCAGCTAACTTCTAGATTTCTATGTGGCCCAAGCTAGTCCCATAACCTCCTGGAGCTCATTAAATCTCTCTGCTGTTTCCAAAACCCTCTCAAACTTTATCCATGCATAGGAATTTTTTTCAGTCACTACTACTCCAATCCAGACCCAGACTTTCCACATTCTCCTCTAGGGTCTAGTCTGATAAGTACCATGCCTTACTTGTTTTTGTTCTTTATGATCACAAGCTATCAGATCAAACTTGGGTCCCAAAGCCATCAGCCTCATTTGGCCACCCACAGAAGACAATCTCTAGGCTTCAGCAGAGTCTTACACTGTATGCACCAGCATATTTCCACCACCATACCTGTACCTTATCAAACTGCTGAGATTTCACCGGGACTCAGCCTACCAGCATCCACATACACGATGCTTTTTCCATTTCCATCACCCTACTCCATACCAAGACTTACTTCATTCTCTACTATGGCCTATTCTGCTGATCACACTAACAAATACTACTTTTTTCTGAAAACCCACAAATCCAGTGCCTGTCACACAGTCAGTGCCATTGCCTAATCTGGTACCTCTTACCTTATCTTGTTTCATGTTTTACCTGGTGAGTATCACCCAACAAAAGATGCACATTTTCCAAGATGATCTAGCTCAGGACCTACAGGCCCATGTATTATGACCACCTGAGCTATGCAATAGCCAACCTCTAGGTTTCTACATGGCCCCACATCCATATTTCCAGGCTTCTACCTAGACTGGCTTCTACCTATCCCTACCTGCATCCAACCACAGGAACTTTTGCAATACTACCTTCACACTACTCTATACCTAGATTTTATACATCCTCTTCTATGACCTAGTCTCATAAGTACCATATGCTGATGCTTGTTTTCTACCAATTAGCTATATCTAGCCCTGGCACACAACCAGTACTGCAGCCTACTCTGGTGACACAAATATTGCAGCAACCAATTTCAAGGCTTCTGCACAGTTCTATATCCAGTGCTCTAGGCCTAGTCTTAGCACCTCCTCCAGAACTTTAGCCTAGATCATGAGGGCCCTCCCTATCTGTGCCCATTAACAGGAACCTTTGTACTGCCACCACCCCACTCCATACCCAAACTTCTCACATATAATTCTAGGGTACAGCCTGGTGAATATAATAACTCCAGATACTTGTTATATTTTTCTTAGCATGTCAGATCTAGCCTAGGTCTCGCAACTTCTGTACCTTATGGCTGCCAAACTATAAGCTTCTGTAGAGTTCTCACATAGAACCCTGTCCTGTTCTCACCACCAACTCCAGTGCATCTTTCAACCTTTAGACTTCTACCAGGGTGAGCTCTACCTGCTTTCATCCACAATAAGCTTTGTTCCAATTTTATCATTCAACTACATACCCAGACTTCCCAAGTCTACATGGTCTATGCATGGTAAGTATAACACTATCCAATTCTTGTTTTTCTGCAACAACACAGCCAGGGACCAAGGCTATTCCTACCATCTGCCCCCTGGAGCATCTGATCTCCAGAAATAATCACCATCCCACATCAAGTTCCCAGTCTAGTTGCAATACCTCTCCTGGTACCTCCACCAACAACTAGGCTCCTACTAGGACCTGTCTATGAGCATCTATACATAGGAGCCTATGGGCCACTTCCCCTACCCAATATCATTCCAAGAGTTCCCACATTCTCCTTCCTCTGCTCACAAATATCCAGCACCACCAGATGCTTATTTTACTGAAACCTAGAAATCTAGCTTAAAATCTATAACCATTACCTCCACATGTTCTTCTTACTTCTGAACTTCAGATGATCGCTAAGCTTCCACTGGCCTTCCTCCACACCTGTTTCCATTTACAGCATGCTCATACTGCTTCTACCACCTCAGTCCATATGCAGACTTCAAAAGTCATCCTCTATAATTTAGCCTTGTGAATATCCCCAGCTCCAGTATTTGTTTTTCCCCAAGTAGCCAGATATAGCCCTGGTCCTACAGCCAGTATATGTACCTACTTAGGCTACCATTTTTGCAGTGTCTAACCTCTAGTCTTCCACACAGGCTCAGATCTGATATCCCAGCCTAGTCACAGTAGGTTCTCATGGAACTAAACCAACTTCTGTTTCCTCCAACTTCTGTTTCTTCTGTTTCTCCAGGAATCACCCTTATGCCATCCACTGGAAGGGCACTTTGGGCTACCTACATCACCCTACTTCATTCACATACCTTCTTCATGCCCTTCTAGAATCTAGCCTTGTAATTACCCTTCCACCCAATACTGTTTTTCTAAACCAGGCCAGTTCTAGACTGGTTCCCATGGCCAGCAGCCTTACTTAGTCTGGTCACCTAGAATTGAAGTGTCCAATTTCTAAGCTTTTGCAAACCCAACTCTCCATGCCTTGCCTGGTCCCAACACTGTCTTCTGCACCTCAGCACCTCAGTTTCCATCTTACATACTTCCACCTATAGGAATCTTTCTACTGCCTTCACCACTGCCCTTCATACCCAAACTTCCAACTTCCTCCTACATGGTCTAACCTGGAATGTAACCCTGTACCATGTGATACCTTTTCTGAAATACACCAGATTAGGCTCAATTTCCCAGCAAGAGTTCTGGCATCTTATTGTCACCAGTACCTTGCAGCACTTAGCTTCTGGCTTCTGCAGGGCCCCATGTCCTTTGTCCTGGTCTAGTTCCAACACCTCCTCTGATACCTCAGTCAACCTCTAGGCTTCAGACAGGACTAGTGATACCTGCATCCACCCACAAGAACCTTTTTACCACTTCCTCCATTCCATTCCACATTGAGACTTCCCATATCCTTCTCATGGGTCTAGCCTGGTGAGTAGCCAACAACAAATGCATTGTTTTCTAGACCAAACAATGCCATCGTCTAGTCTGCCCATCTGAATCAAACAACCAAAAACTTCTAGGCTTCTGCACAGTCGCACACCTAATGCCTAGCATAGTCCCACAACTATCTCTTGAAGCTCAGCCAACATCTACTTCTTACAATACCTGTCTTACCTGCATTCACTCACAGGATCCTATCGCTCAATCTCAACCATTACATACCCAAACTTCCCACATCTACATCCAGCATCTAGTCTTGTGTCTTAGTTAGAGTTTTACTGCTGTGAACAGATACCATGATCATGGTAAGTCTTATAAAGGACAACATTTAATTGGGGTTAGCTTTCAGGTTCAGAGGTTCAATCTGCTATGATCAAGGTGGGAGCATGACAACAGCTAGGCAGGCATGGTGCAGGCAGAACTGAGAGTTCTGCATCTTCATCTGAAGTCTGTTATGGAAGACTGACTTCCAGGCCGCCAGGGTGAGAGTCTTAAGTCTAGGCATATAGTGAGAAGCCTACTCCAACAAGGCCACATCTTCAAATATGCCACTCCCTGGGCCAAGCATATTCAAACCATGACACATGGTAAATACCCAAACCACCAGATACTTGTTCTGTAACTCACATAACCTAGACTGGGTCACACAACATAGTCTGTCCACCAACACTTTCTACTCTCTGACCTCTACATTTATACAGTCTCAAATTCTGTGTCCTTCCCTAGTCCTACCAACACCTACTGCACCACAACCAACCTCTAGGTTTGGACCAATACTTGCCCTCCCTTTATCTACCAAGAAGTTGTTTTGTACTTCTTTCTCCATAGCAATCCATATCCAGATTTCTTACACCCTCCTCCAGTGTCTAGCCTGTGTAGAAACCCAATCACCAGATGGTTTGCTTTTCCACAACAAATCATATCTAGATTGAGTGCCAGTGCCCAATTCCTGGCCTAGTTTGGCCACTGGTGTCCTCCTCCATCCTGTCATTGGACAGTCCATGACACCACATTCTGTACCAGTCTTAGATACACCACCTCCTCCTGTGCTTTGGCCAACCATTAGGCTTCTATCACTATGCACTCTACCAGCATTCACCTCATAGACAATTTGAATTTATTTTAACATTCCAGTTCATACCCAGACTTCCTGAGCCATCCTTCAAAGTCTCAACTGTCCAGAACCCCACCCCCTTTTCAATATTTGTTTTTTCACATGTCCTAACATCTATCTCAGATCCCACATGGAGAAGCCATTTTCTCCTTTCTTCAGGGTACTACATCTGGTATCCCAGCATAATCTCATCACCTCCTCCTATGTGTCAACAAACATCTAGGATTCAATCAGTATTTAACTTACATCCATCCATGTCTGTACTACCTCCAACACCCCAATTCACACTAGAATTTCCACATCTTCCTAACCTTGTGAATCCCCTACCATCTGATAATTGTTTTTCTGCAACCCTCTAGTACTACCCTTGGTCCAACAGTCAGTGTTCCTGAACTAGCCTGGACACCAGCACTTTGGAGCAACCAAGCCCTAGGCTTCTCCAGGATTCCACATTCTGTGCCTCAGCCTGGTCCCACCACTGACTCCTTTGCCTTAGCCAAACTCTTGACTTCTGTTATTACCCACACCACACACACATCTGTGCCCACTCACAGGACCCTTTGTGTATTTGTACAACCCCACTCTATACCCCAATTTCTCATTCCTCCTGGGTTTAGTCTGTAAAGTTATCTCTCCCTTTTGGCCCCACACCACTAACTTGGTTTTACTAAAATCCACCAGATCTATCCTGAATTCTATATCCAAATATCCTGACCTTTTCTAATTACCTTTACTTTGGAACAAAAAGTCTCTCTCCTTTTGCAAGGTCCAACATCCAATGCCCAGACCTACTCTCTTCACCTCCTCCTGATCTTCAGTCAACCTCTGGGCTTGTGCTGGGTTCCACTTTTCCTGTATCTACCCACAGGACTCTTGTATCACTTCTATTACACCTCTCAAAATCTAGACTTCCTAACTCTTCTTCCAAGATCTAGCCTGGTGAGTACCTGCAAGCCCAAGTACATCGTTTTTCTGACACCTACCAAATCTAGCCTGAACCCCACAGCCAGTGTCTCATTCCCCAGCCTATTTTGGCAACAGCTTTGTAGTACCCAACTTATAATGTTCTGAAGAGCCATATAGCCCCAGCCCTTACCTAGTCACATCACCTACACCTGTTGCAGAAAATAATATAAATCATGAACCTGTACATTCCAAGTGCTTGTACCAGCAACTCTCTGCCCCAGAAGCCTGGCTGGCCATGCACTTTGGGGCAATGGCCAGCCTGTTATTATCTCATGGAGACCTCTCTGACCCAGAGCTCCTGAAATGTCTCCACACAGCTCACTAAGTTCACACTCGCAGGTTGTTTCCACGCCAATCTCATGCTTCAAATCTCCCATGGGCTTTGTGGTGCACCTCAGACAAACCCATGCTTTGCTACCATGCCTTTCTCTCTGGAATCCAGATTATCCTCCTTGTGAAGGAAAATGCAACACAAATTTAGTTCAGAAATAACAGTAACTCAATCACTGGATGCAACAACTAAAATCCTAACATTTAGGTCTTATTAAATCTAAATCCTCCAGTAGCAAATCCTGAAGGATCCACCATTGAAACTTGGAGATTCTTAACTAATTATATCTTGTCCTCACGCTATCCCTGTCCAAAAGAACATAACTCTCTCCTGTTTTTTTTCTTCCTCCATCCAACCTGGAAATCCCTCCGACTTACCCAGTGATTGGCTCATTTATTCATTATGGTATTGGTTCACTAGTACAGCACTAGGCCCATCCACAACATACACCTAAGCCTTGTCCAGCCTCAAAGCTTGTGCCAGGACACACCCTACTTGCATCCACCAGCAGGGTACTTCGCACTGCCTTAGTGGTGATTTTCTCCACTGTGACCAGATACATTTTCCCTCAACAAACTGCCAATTCTAGCTAGAGATCAACAAACAGTAAGTTGCCCTGGTCTGGTCACTGGAGACCTGTAGATCAGGGTACCTCTAATTTTCTGTAGGACATAACATCCCGAGCCACAGCTTAGTCCTACCATGTCCTCCTATAGCTCAGGTGATACCAGCACCCACCCTACCTGAATCTATCCAAGAGCCCAATCAACATAAATACTTTCCATGTCCATTTCCAGTGCCTATCCTTTTGAGTATCCAACTCCTACCCCCAATACTATTATCCAAGCTGCCAAATCTACCCTAGGTCAAATAGCCACTGCCCAGCTTTCTTGGCTAGGGTTTTACTGCTGTGGAAAGACACCATGACCAAGGCAACTCTTATAAAGGGCTACATTTAATTGGGGCTGTCTTACAAGTTGAGAGTTTCAGTCCATTATCAAGGCAGGAACATGACAGCTCACAGGCAGGCATGTCACAGGAGGTGCTGAGAGTTCAGAGAGCAAATAGAAGAAAACTAGCTTCCAGGCATCTTGGATGATGGTCTTAAGCACACACACACACAATGACACACCTACTACAACAAGGCTACACTTAATAGTACCATTCCCTGGGCCAAGCATATTCAAACCATGACACCAGCTAAGTCTGGCTAATTATGTCTTACAACAACCGAATTCTAAGCTTTCTCAGGGCCCTACATCTTGTGCATTTAGTACCAGTACATCCCCTTGTGTTTTAAAGTCTTGGCTTCTGCCACGAATTACCCTACTTTCATCCATCTACAAGATCATTTATGCTGACACCCTCTAGGTCTAGTCTGGTGAGTTCCCCAATGCCTCATTACTTGTTTTCCCACAAGTCTACAGATTTAGCCCAGGCCTCACAGCCAGTGCCTGAGCTTTGTCTGACTCACATTTCTTGCAGCATCAAACCTCTAGGCTTCAGCTGGGTCCCACATCCTGTGTCAGGCCTAGTCTTATAACTTACTCTTGTGCCTCAGACATAATCATGATTTCTGTTATTACCCACCCTCCCTGCATCTACCCACATGACTCTATATCAATTCTACCACCCCAATCTATACCAAAACTTTCCATTCGAACTTATAGACTATACCTACCCCATTATTTGTCTTACCCAATCTCCAAAATTTAACCTGGGCCCTACAGACAGTGCCTCAGCCTAGTCTGGCCCTATGCTTTGAAGTATCTAACCTGTAAGTTTCCACCAGACCCCACATTTTGTACCTTTACTTCTAGCCTTCTTGGTCCCCCAGCCAACCTTTAAGGTTCTACTAGTTCTAGCCCCATCCATGTAACCACAGACACTATTCACCATCTCAGCACTCCACTCTATACCCAGACTTCCCACATCTTCCATCAGGGTCTAGCCTGGAAAGTCAGCCATGACCTGATACTTGCTTTTAGAAAAACCAACCATATCCAATCTGGTTCCCACAGTCAGTGCCCTGGACAAGTTCGAACTCCTGCACCTTGTAGATTCCAATCACTTGTCTTCAATGAGGTCTCACATTCTAAACCTGTCCACAACCTTCATTTGGACTTCAACCATCCTCTATGCTTCTGCCAGGACTTGCCCCAAAGGTTCCCATATAAAGGACATTTTGTACCACCTCTAACACCCCACTCCTTATCCAGACTTACCACAGACTCTTCCAGGCGCTACCCTGATGAGTCACACACCCCCTAACACCATTTACTTGATTTTCTGAAACCTGTTAGATCTAGCTCATGACTCATATCCAGGTCTCAGGCCTCATCTGTACACCTGCACCTTGAAGCATATGACTCTAGGGTTCTTCAGGGCTATACATCTACTGCCTCAGCCTAGACCCCCAACCTATTCCTGAGCCTTAGCCAACTTCTAGGCTTCTGCTGGAACCTAACCTAACTGCATCCATCCAGAGGACACTTTGTACCATCTTCACTACTTCTGTCTATATTCAGACTTCCTACACCATTCTGCAGGATCTATCCTAGTGAATTCCTCAATGATCAAATGCTTTCCTTCCTTCCTTTCTTTCTTTCTTCCTTCCTTCCTTCCTTCCTTCCTTCCTTCCTTCCTTCCTTCCTTCCTCCTTTCTTTCTTTCCTTCCTTCCT
>NC_034613.1:57050354-57052968 GCF_900095145.1 Mus pahari
TTCTTTCTTTCCTTCCTTCCTTTCTTTCTTTCTTTCTTTCTTTCTTTCTTTCTTTCTTTCTTTCTTTCTTTCTTTCTTTCTTTCTTTCTTTCTTTGTACCTACCTTTCTTTCTACCTACCTACCTATCTTTCTTTTAGTGCTTTTTTCTAACCTGTTAGTTTTAGCTCATGATTTATTACTACTGTCTTGTACTAGAGTCTGGGCAGCAACCAACCTCAGGGATCCCTACAGCCTTCTATATTCTGTCTTCTTCCCTTGTCATACCAGCTAACTCCTGCACTTCAGCCAATTCCTAGGCTTCTCTGGAACCATCCAAACCCATGAATCCCACCTTCTAAACCTGTCCTACCACCTTCACTTGGACTTCAACCATCCTCTATGCTTCTATGGGGGGTTGCCCCATAGGTTCCCACGCACAGGTTTCAGTACAGGACATCCGTACTGTTTCCACCATACCTCAATAAACTCTGACTTCCCATATCTTCCTTTGCTTCAGAATCTAGCTTTGTGAGTGTGCTCATGACCTAATACTAATTTTTCTGAAACCCACCACATCTATCTGAGGTCCCACAATTAGTGTCCCTGCCATTCCTGGCCACCACAGCCTTCACAGTAGTAGTGGTCCTCTAGGCTCCTACTGGGTTCCATAGCCTATGCAATGGTATGTGAGTTACTTTTCTTTTGCTGTGACAAAATACCTTGAATATAGCAATTCAGTTTGGGGCTCACGGTTTCAGAGAATTACTCCATGACCATCATGGCAGGGAACATGGAAGGTGGGAATGCAGACATGGTGCTGAAAACAAGGAGTCCTTAAGGCGAGGGATGTGTATAAATATAGAAGGTTAGGAGATGGTAAAAATAAATGGCAGGATGAATGTGATTTTGAATAGGAAAAGAGTGGCTTGTTAAGAGGGAGGGAAATACAGAAGGATAGAGTTGGGTAAAATAATGTTATAGTTGTTTGAACAACACACAATGAATCATACTATTAACTATTCACCTAATAAAAACAGAACAAAACAAAACAAAACAAGAGAAAAACCTTCAGCACACATGATTCTGTGTATATTTCCTACAGAAAACTACAAGCAATCAAAATACAAAATTTGTGGAACCCAGTCCCTATGAATACATCAAAACAAACAAATAAACAAAAACACTCCAGCATCTAAAGCTCAGAATATGGTGAAGAAGAGGAATGAAAGATTATAAAAACCAGATGATCTTGGAGTTTGGTTTGATCTTTTCTCCCCTAGACCTGTAAATTCTTACCAACACTATCATCCAAATGTGAGCTAACCAAGGGCAAAACCCAAGAGCATGCCAGACCAGATGGAGAAAAAGTCAAGAGGCCTCAACACTACACAAAGAACTATAGTGACTGAGTAAAGCTGGACATAGTAGATGTGACCCTCCCCATGCAAGAGACACCAACTGGTTGTTCAGTGTTAAACGACCAGCCTAAGACATACACAGAAGTAATATTATGTGCACTCAGCAAAGAAATTATTGATAATGTCACTGCCTGTTACAGAGATCTGCTTTACTCTGAAATGGATAATCACTGAATTAATCATAAGGAGAAAACGTCCCAATACTTAAGGTATGTAGGAAATAATTTTAGTATGTTTTAAAACTGCTTTTCATATTCAAGAATATTTACATTTCCTTAAACACTATCACTGTACTTATTGGGTTTCTGCTGCTGTCAACTATAGCACTCATTGGAAATCAATGCAAAAGAAATATTCTCATTGTTGAAAAATCTATTCCAAGAAAACAATTAAATGAAATTCACTGAGTTATACAGCTTCAAGGTTCTAGCTGAATTATGCTTAAATGATTTTGAGTTTGGCCAGTCATAATTAAGAGACACTAATAATATTGTTAATATGAGACAAGTCAAAAACAATTTTCACTTGTTTCATAAATGATACAGTTAATATATGTACTGAAATATCTAGTTTTAAACAATTTCCAATAATATGCTAAATAATAATCAATGTGAGTTTTGCATGAATAATAAAAATTAATGATAAGGATTGTGTTCTACTTCATTCGAGGATTGGATCCATATTACCACCTGCATTTTCATTCCATAGGGTATTCAAATATCTTTTAATGAAAAAAAAATCATCTTAATGACAAACAATCTTTGTTAGCACTGAAGCATATTAATATTTTAATGGAAATAAGAAAAAATTGTCAATCCTTATAAAAGCTCTCATGATAATTTTGCTTTTCCCTAGAAGAAGCAAAAATCACTGGCAACTCTTGGGTGATTGTGAGATACAACAAATGATAAGTTCAGTTCACAGCACACATGTACTCATAATTGGTGTTTCCCTGGTGAAATTTTGGAATTTCATGTTGATTTGGTCTTGTATACTTCTTGATGCTCCTAGACCTATTACAATGTCACTTCTATAAAAGCATTTCCTTATTCATTCAACTTTCACTGATAACTGACTTGTTACAAAACATTGGGCTTTTGATATCTAGAGAGGTAGACACTGCATTATATGGTTAATTTTTTATAGAGTTGTGCATATGTATATATTGTCAATATATATATATATATATATATATATATATATATATATATATATA
>NC_034613.1:57053078-57061511 GCF_900095145.1 Mus pahari
AGAGAGAGAGAGAGAGAGAGAGAGAGAGAGAGAGAGAGAGAGAGAGAGAGAGATAGTATGTGTGCAATTCTTTATAAATTCATTTGAGTTACTTCTAATTTTTAATTTTGTTTGTTTTGCCTTAGTGTCCAAGAAATTTCAAACTAAAAGGAACTCCAAGATCTTAGTAAGATTCAAAGCCACAGGAAAATCTAGAATTTTGGAAGTTTGCAATCTTAAGTGAACACAACTCAAAATGGTGATTTTATATTCCTAACATTCTGTACATTTCTTGTGAGATATCTATAGTATTTATAGTTTTTGCTAAATTATAATCTTGTTAATGTCAAATGTATTAGGTTGAAATGAACAACAAACTATCATTAGTCAGTGGGATCAATGGAACCATTTATACCTCTATGTAGATTCTTCTGTGCCTTTCACTATGTATTGAATTGGAGAGAGACCATAGATACTTACATATCAATTTTCCATCCTGTCATATAATGACAGGCTAAATCTGTTGACTGTATTATGTACATGAACAAAATTGTCTAGTTTCAGTGGAGACTGCTCAATATCAAACCAGAGCAGATTTGGAGAGAGAGAGAACCTGTAAAATATTGAATCCCCCAGTTCTTTCTCTGTGAAATGTGAAACTTCAGGTTACCATATCTCTCTCAACAGAAAAGCATAATTTCTGTCAAGGAATATAACTTTAATTCTCCCAACATCCAAGACCAAGTGTGCTGTATAAGTAATTGCATCACTAACAAGATTGTTGCATTGTCCCTTGTTGTTCTTCTTTATATTCTTATATATAGTTTTATTATTTATTACAATTCTGTAAGTAGTTCCATTTTAAATGCCTAATCTTCAAATAAGGATAGGTTCTCTATTTTTAAAAGCCCAGCTAATATATAGTAGGAGAGAGTCGTAGAAGCTAAAAATAGATGTCACCACTCAACATTCTTATAATAAAAGAGGAATTTTAACTTACTATATTTCATAAATATATATATATGCATATATGTGTGTGTTGTGTGTGTAGTATATAAAAGGAGGCTGATTTTAATTTTATCTCATCACAGTTACTTAAGTTTTCTCACATTATTCTTCATAGTTTTCTCTCACATTATATTAATGTAATTTCAATATGTCTAAAGAATATATTTAAGTTCTTTATGATAAGGAACTATGATTAAAGTTTTGTTTAATGATTTCTATACATGGTAGAAGAGTGTTCCATGTATACAGTAAAATGTACTGACATCTATTATGGAACTACAGGATGTGCTACATAGACTGACAGGAAATTCTGTTCATTTCTAATGTTGTCCTAACTATAATTCATTTGGGACATATAATAGGTTAAAATGTTACTTTAATGTCCTAAATACTTGCAATATTCAAATAGCAGTAAGTTACTATAGAAAACAAACCTTGTCATACAAGAATTTCTCATTACTCTATCAGTGTTCATAATTACTTTCGAGCTCACTTGATTCCAGAAAGCACAATTTTCTTTTTGATACTGCACATTTTCTTTCCATGCCCTAATCAGTAATACTATGTAGCCAGGTCTCTTTAACTTCATTCTGTTTTTCAGTAATAGCAATCTGAACTTACATCAAATATGCCATTTATCCCCAGAAACCATTATACTTGATTTATTTGGGATTCTTGATTGTTGGGGTCTCTCACCTCCACTAACCACTCTCCCTCTAAACATTATATTGCGCCCCCTACAGATGCACAGGATTGCTATTAAGAAGACCTCCCCAGATCTCCCAGAATGCAACGTCGTCAGACCGCCCTACATCGTCGTCATCACCGCCCACTGTCGCAGCCCACTGTAGCTCGGACCAACCACTAACGGTTGTCACCGCCCACTCGCTCGGACCCGCCTTCCGGATACAGCTCTGTTCATGATCGGACTGCGGGGAGAGAGACAGAGAGACAGAAAGAGTTTCTCCAGGGGACTCAGGGAGGGCTTAGAATCCTTCCTTGTCCGATTAATAAAATCATGCTCTGATCAGCGCAAACCGACAGGGCATTCGTCTTTCCTTTGCAGCCCATCTTATCTTAGGATGTTTAGCTCTTCAGTACGAACCCAGTCCAAAGTGTTTTCTGCCCACGCAGATACACACATTAGATGACAAACTTATTGCCAAAAGGGAGACTAGAAGATTTCTAATTATTTTGAAAACTTAACAAAAAGAAAACAAAACTCTACTTGATAACAGAAATATAGATTTTACATAAAATAAATATTTAATGCTTTCACAATTTCATTAGAGGATAAATGACAAAATGGGAGCTATAAAGAACTAATATATATATATATATATATATATATATATATATATATATATATATGGATTTAATATCTTGAAGAACTCAGATGCATCTGATTTCCAAATTAAATGTAGTTCATATATTTAAATGCCTGCCATAGAGACTACTCTATGTTTCCTAAATATATAAATCCCTAGTGCTTTTATCCTGAGGCAGAAGACAATAAGGCATCAGATACAAGAACATACACATATAATTTCACTTCCTCTTAAACTTCAGTAGGATATGCAAGGACAAGGAGAACACTGAAGGCTAAAACAGGAATATTTTGAAAGTTGGGTAGTAAATGAACTAGTGATAACTGACTTAGCTGAATCTCAAATAGACCCTAGGAAAGCTAAGTACCAACAAGATTTAGATTTATAATATAGAACAATTAAAGATTCATGAACTCTTAGTCCCAGAAAGCTGTAGAGTACAGTATGAAAAGATAGTCTACACTGAGGAGTAGAATAAAACTACTTCCTGTCCATTCATTCAATAAACCTCTTTAATTCAGTCTCTGTGCAGAGGATACTGAATCTTTTCCAATCTACAGACACCAATGATATTACTCTGGATAAGGTATAATAAAATGTCTTTGAGTGAGAAGTACTAGGCACAGTTGAGATGTTATTTGACTATCAACCATGACATACTAAAAGATGGTCCTGAGAATCTGACTTTCTTCAATTCCTACTTTATTTTTCTTCTAAGACTATAGAAGGCACACAGATTATAGTAGTTAAACAGTATATTTAAAAATAAGTCAAAATACCTTGGTGCATTTAGCTAATCAGAAATTCTGGGAGAATATCAATTGAGCTAAGCAGTATATAAATAGGAAGTCATAACTGTGTTTTGGTTGCTCATGTAATAATTATCATGTGATAATGAGTCTATTATTCCTTTTCAAAATTAACATATATTCTAGTGTGACCTCACTATGTCACAGGTATACAATGATAATTTATAGTAGCTTCCATACAACATGCTTCTTATGATGGTGAAATGATATATTTTGCATGAATTTTCAAGGTAAATTATAGGTAATTTAAATAAACATTTAATAAGTATGCACTATTTTTATACTTTTGATTATATTCATTCTTACACTTGCCATTACTTCTAATATATATCTTTTTAAAAGAATAAATGGTACATTATTTATTTTATACATTTAAATTGAGGTAGTTTTTTCTAAAGAAAAACAAAAAAGCAACCCCCAAACAAAACAAACAACAACAACAACAAAAGAACTCATGAAGTTGTACACTAGCAACCCAAATAACACAATAAAAAATGGGATACTGGGCTAAACAGAATTCTAAACAGAGACAGTTTAAATGGTCAAGAGACAATTAAAGAAAGGTTTCAAGGCCTTAGTCACAATGGAATGCAAATAAAAATAACTGTGAAGTTACATTTTGCATCAGAATGGCTAAGATGAAAAACTGAAGAGATAGCACAGGCTAGCAAGGATGTGCAAAGCAAGGGGACACTTGTTCATTGCTGGGGGGAATACGAACTTGGACAACCACTTTGGAAATCAATTTGGTGGTTTTTCAGAAAATATGGAATAGTTCTACCACAAGACTCAGCTATATCATTCCTGGCCATATACCCAAAAGATGTTCCACCATCCCACAAAGGCATTTGCTCCACTATGTTCATAGCAGCTTTATTTGTAATAGCCAGAAACTGGAAACAACCAAAATGTCCCTCAATTGAAGAATAGATGAATAAAATGTAGCACATCTCCACAATAGAATACTATTCAGCTATTAAAAGCAAAGACATTATGAATTTTGCAGGCAAATGGATGCAACATGAGAATATCACCCTGAGTGAGATAACCAAGTCCCCAAAGCACATGCATGGTATTTACTCATTTATAAATGGATAATAGACATAAAATCCATATACCAAGCTACACTCCACAGACAGGAAGAAGTCAAACAAGAAGAAAAACCCAAGTGAGGAAGCTTGAATCTCACTTAGAAGGGGAAATTAGTCATGAGAGGCAGATGGAGGAAGGGAACTGGGAGCTAGAGGGATGGGGGTCAGAATTGGGGGATTGGGACCAGGTATGGGGAAGGACAGGAAAGATGGCTAGGTGGCCATAAAAATTACCGAAAATCTACAATTGAAGGGAGCCAGGAGGTGAATGAGATCTCCAGGAGAAGACAGTGATCTAGAATAAGGGAGGTGATCTTAGCTGAGACTTACTACATTGATGAAATAGAACCTGAAGAGGCGACCTCCTATAACCAGGCAGGAACCCCAGTGGAGCAACAGGGACACCAACTGTCTATTCCTGCACAAACATCATGACCAAGAAGCAAGTTGGGGAGGAAAGGGTTTATTTGGCTTACACTTCCATACTGCTGTTGATCACCAAGGAAGTCAGGACTGGAACTCAAGCAGGTCAGAAAGCAAGAGCTGATGCAGAAGCCATGGAGAGATGTTCTTTACTGGCTTGCCACCCCCCCACACCCCTATGGCTTGCTCAGCCTGCTCTATTATAGAACCTAAGACTACCAGCCCAGAGATGGCACCACCGACAAGGGAACCTCCCCCCTTGATCACTAATTGAGAAAATGCCTTGCAGCTGGATTTCCTGGAGGCATTTCCCCAACTAAGCTCCTTTCTCTGTGATAACTCCAGCTTGTGTCAAGTTGACACAAAATTAACCAGTACACCAACCCACCCACAAAACTTTCAATCTAAAATGTATCCTGTCTACAAGAATTGCAGGCACTCTGGATGGAGTACAGACTGAGGGAATGGCCAATCAATAACCTAATAACTGCCATAACTTGAGATCCTTTCCATGGGCAAGCACAAATTCCTGACACTCTTAATGATACTCTGTTATGCTTGAAAACACTCTAGCAGACACCATGAAGCAGCTGACTCAGACAGTTCCAGACACATGCAGCCAAACAGTGGATAAAGCTTGGAGACTCTTATGGAAGAATTGAAGGAAGGATTATAGGCCCCAAAGAAAGTAGGAAATCCACAGGAAAACCAGCAGAGTTAACTAACCTGGAGCCGTGGTACTCTCAGTCTGAACCACCAACCAAAGAACATACATAGGCTGGACCTATACCTTCCCACTCGTGTAGCAGATGCAGCTTGATCTTCATGTAGGTCCTAAACAACTGGAACAGTGGCTATCCCAAAAGCTGGTAAGTAGGATATGTTTTTTTAACTGGGCTGCCTTATCTGGCCTCAGTAGGAGAGGAAACCTCTAGCTGTGCAGAGACTTGAAGTGCTAGGATAAGGGGATATCCAGCAGGCTCCTACTTGCTTGGAGGAGAAGGAGATGGGGGAATTGAGGAAGCATTGTGGGAGTGAGTGACCAGAAGGGGTACAGTGAGAAGTATGCAAAGTGAGAAGTATACAAAGTGAATAAGTAAAAAATAAATTAATTAATTAATTAAAAGAAAAAAAGAAATTAAATTAAAAGAAAAAAGTCACCAGTATAGACTCTCCTTATACAATCTGAGGGGAATATAGGATTGAAATGGATACCTGCTATAGCCAAACAGGACTTCCAGAGAAGTGAGGGGAATACCAGCCTACCCACAAAACCTTTGACCCAAAATTTTTCCTGCCTACAAGATGTGCAGGGATAAAAATAGAACTGAGACTGAAGGAACAATCAACCAATGACTGTCCCAACTTGAGACCTGTCCCATGAAAAACAGCCAACCCATGACACTACTAATGATGTTGGCTCCCTTCAGCCTCGAAGCAGGCTTTTGCAGACCTCTGCTGCTGCTAAGCACAGGGCCACCTGCGGTGGTATCTTCTGATCTGCCAAGCCAGCTCTATTGTTGCACCTGCCACTGTTCTTCAAAACAGTGGCTCATACCTGAATGAAGCTCCAAGAATGGGTGGTGGGGGATGGTCTTCCCCTGCTTTATAAACTCAGAACTTTATTAAACTTGTGGGCTTTGATCAGGATTCCTTGTCTTAGCCCTGTTCTTCCTCGCCATCTTTTCCCTTTACAGCCCAGCTCGCCTTTCAGGAGGACTTTGGTTCGAGTGTGGCCGCTGGTGGCCCTCCCAGGTGGCACCACAACTTGGGACCTGGAAAGGCGGGACAAACTGAGGAAGCGCTGTCCAATGTGGAGCTCCACAAGAAGAAAAGAATAAGGTCTGAGCTGGTATTGTGTTGACCTGGCACTAATGCCACTTAGGGGTGAACAGTGGAAAATGGGAATAGAAAATTCTAAACAGGCTTTTGTCCACAGTTTTCAAGAACTGCTTCAGGCGAGAGGAATAGGGTTTAAGGTTCTAAACAGGCATTTGCCCGCAGCCCTCAAGAGCTGCTTCAGGTTTGAAGAAAAGGTGTTAGAAAATTTTATAAAACAAATAGATTCTTGATGCTCATGGTTCAGAGAGAGAGAAAAAAAAAAAACTTTAGACAAGAGAACCTGGGCGAGAGAGAGATTAAGAGAGAAGGCAAATGGATTTTAGAATTTTCGTAGGGACAGAGTGAAATCTGGAGACGTCCGGCTTTCTCTCTGGCCCCTTCAGGAGACACTCAGATTTGGTTATGTCAAGTTCTCAATCTTCTGTGTATTGTCTGTGTTTGGTGCACCAATATATGTCCATGTGTCAATTCATGTATGTTTTTGTTTTGTTTTCTGAATGAGTGACTATTTTGTGTTTCATGTTGGAAAATTCAAATGGGTAAAGCTTTGTCTGTTGATTTAGTCTCAGTTTGCACAGCAGAGCCTGAGAAGAGGCTCGCAGTTTAGCCAGGAATCAAGCAGGGCAGGAGAGCCCCTGTGGAGAAACTGTTTTTTTAAGGAAAGAAAAATCTGTAAACTCTTAGCTCTAAAGGCAAAACAGCTGATAGTTAGTTTTTTCCTAAAAATTTCTCATGATTAGTGCATTTAGCAAGTGACAAGTGCTTCTTATTTTAAGACTATAGCTAAAAAGGTAAAATTCTGTGCTCTAAATTTATAATGCGTGTAGCCGCTTCATTTGGTTTTTGACTGGTCTTAAGGGTGTAAAAATGCTCTGCATGGCTTTATCATAGAGTTATAAGTTGTTGGCTTTAATTAAAAGGTTATAACATTGGTAACAAAAAGGTTAGCTTTAAAATGGTAACTCAGGGTTGGAGTCATTTTAAACACGTGGCATAAAGCAGGCCAAAAAAACTAGGCCTCTAGGAAAAGTTCTAATTGAGATAATATTTAATGTGATTCTTATCCTAAAAGGTAGACTTAGAGATAAGATTTAAAACAATGACTTTTTAATAACACATTAAAATTTGCAGTCATACATTCATAGGTATAAATTGGCAGCCAAACTTTTTAACGTGATAGTGATGTTTCTAACACTGATTTCAAAGATGATAAAGTGTTTTAAAATTGGGTTTTGCTTACCAAAAGTTTGCATAAAAACTCAAAAATTATGATTAAAATTGCCAATGTTGCATTGACTTCAGCTTGCAGCTTAATTTCAAATTTTAAATCTTTATTTCACCTATATGTTGTAATTAGGATTGTTACAAGAGTAATCATCTTATGGGAGCGCTAATATAGCTCTCTACAGCCATCTGGCCATACAAAGCAAAAGACAGACTTATCTAGATATTTCATCCTTCTGCAAATATTGGACTCTCATACAATTTGGCTATGGTTGCTGCCTTGCAGAGAATTACCATACAAGCAACTTTTTCACAATTTTAAATGTTCAAAATTAGAGGCATAGGCAGACAGTTGAATTGTCCCCCTGGAATCTGTCCTCACTGCAGGAGGGCCAAGCCTCAGACCAAATGCTCAGAGTAGCCTCTGGGAAGCCTATGTGGCTTCTCTTTTGTTTAACAAACTGTGCCTAAAGAAGTTCTTGGGACTTCACCCCTCCCTGCCTTCAGGGAGATTTCTTTTTAGCTGAAATTTTGTTTCATATCTACCCAGGTGTTGTTCATAGTAAAGTTTAAACTCAAAATTTATAAAAGGTCAATCATAAAGACATTACAGTCTGGCTTGCTTACTTCATATAAAATTATTAAAGAGTTTGTCTTTCCTTGATAACTGTAAAGGGTTTGCTTCTGGTGAACTGGTGTTCACTGGAAAGTTTTGCCTCTAAGTATGGC